>NC_066581.1:257150388-257512888 GCF_024323335.1 Lathyrus oleraceus
CTCCCATTTCTTTAACCTTACCAAAAGAAATTTGAACAAAGAAAACAGTGCATCTTGAATATTCAGGCTATAAGACAGGTTTATGACGGGATGTAAAAGACTTGGGAAAACTTTTTCTAAAAATCGGTATTGTCGTAACACCGTAGGTTTCATGATTATAAGAGTCGATCCCGATACCCCATATGTTGTGGCCCCAATTTTTGTTCCAAATAAGTCCTTAAGTAGTTTATCCTTGCAGTCAGCTCCGACTTAAGCATGCTCTACGTAGGGGACCGATGAAAATAAGTGAATGATCACAAAAATTCCTGCTTTGTTCTCAAGTCATATGAAAATCCGGGCTAGGTGACTCTCACACGGTCATTTAACCCAGCAAAATAAAGACATATGCGAAACATGCAGAAGAAAAATAATATATATATATATATATATATATATATATATATATATATATATATATATATATATATATATATATAAGCCTATTTGTTGGTTGGTTCAGAGGTATCTGGTGCTGAACTTGGTAGGGTGGATTACGATTCAATCCCCCACAATTGCAAATTGGGTAAAATAAAGGGGTTACACCAACTTATGTACCAGAGCCCCATGCTTAGAAAAATAAAAAATAAGCCTATTTGTTGGTTGGTTCAGAGGTATCTGGTGCTAAACTTGGTAGGATGGATTACAATCCAATCCCCCACAACTGCAAATTGGGTTGAATAAAGGGGTTACACCAACTTATGTACCAGAGCCCCATGCTTAAGATCATAATCACTAACCGATCACTTTATTATGAGTATGTACGGATAACAAGCCTAATGTGATTGCACCTGAATGAAAAGGACTTTAAGAAAACGAAAAGAAGGCCTAGGTATGGTGGGGTAATGTGGATTGATTTGTATAGGAACAAAGCCTATGACCGCACTTGCGGGAAGTGTCGCTACAATATCCTTAGTTCGATTCGTTAGTACCTATCGATACATTCCTTGAATGAACTTATAAGTCTTTTTGCCTTGAATTAACTCTAGTTGATATTCTTTTTCTTGCACAAGCTATAAAGAGTTTTGCTTGAGGACAAGCAAAGGTTTAAGTGTGGGAGAATTTAATCACACTGAATCACACCGTGTTTTTGACTCGGATTTCACATGTTTATTAGGACTTTATTATCGTTTTGTTTGTATTATGCTCTCTTTTATGTTGTTTTCAGATTTTTATCTCTTTCGGAGCCTTTTAGAAGAAACGAAGCAAAAAGACCTAAAATTAGGGTTTTTCGGCGAATATTGTAAACATGGCGTTGCACATGGAGGCCGTTATAGGAGAAGCCATAACTCATCAGCCCTCAACCAGGAGGTAACCGCCACATTCCCATGATCTTTCCCATTTCCACACATGGCGGGCGCCATGAAGGGATGGCGGGCGCCACCTTTGCAAATCACGTTCCTACTAAGGAGAAGTTGGAGGGCACCATGGTCTTTGCAAGCTGCTGAAATCCTCTATAAATAGTTCGTTCCATTTCATTTCCAAATCATCCAACTTAGTTTACAACACTAAGATTATATTCTTCATCTGTAAAGCGGTAATCCATCACATCGGGGGGTTATCGCATCTTAGTGAGATTGAGTTGGGTCACTTCGAGTTGCTGTCGTCTTTATCTTCAGAGTCGGAGGTTTATTTTCCTTGTACCAGATTTAAAGCCTCCATTTGGAGCAGGTTCTTATTTATCACTTTTATTTATTTATTTACTTGTCTCGCTTTATTTTATTTATTTTCTGTCTCGCCTTATTTTGTTTACTTTCTGTCTACGCTTTACTTTACTTACTTTCTGTTTACGCTTTATTTTATTTACTTTCTGTCTATGCTTTACTTTATTTACTTTCTGTCTACGCTTTATTTTATTTACTTTCTATCTACGCTTTACTTTATTTACTTTCTGTCTACGCTTTATTTTATTTACTTTCTGTCTACCCTTTACTTTATTTACTTTCTGTCTACGCTTTATTTTTACACGCTTTACTCGTTCCTTACGCCTCACATTCTAAAACAACTTTTCATCATGATCAATATCGTTGTGTTTGTTGGTATTACCATGTCTGGCTAAATCTTTTAGAGGTTAGAATGTAAGGATCGCGGTTAAAGAGATGTTTCACATATTGAATTTGTAGAAATACTTTAAAGGTTGTTTTGATTTTTAACTTGAGTTTTCTGAAACAAACTTAGTTAGTTTTAACTATTCAAGGAGTGCGAAAGCACCCTGGCTTAGTTAACTAGGATTTTTTATCACTTTAAGGAAAAACTATTTTTGAAACTGTTTTTGGACGCGTTGATAGATTTGAAATCAGGAAACTCCTTGGGTAAAACTTTCCAAATCAAAATCACTTTTCAACTAAGTTTATGAGTCTTATTTCTTAAAAATAAGTTTACTACTTTAGCATTCTGCGCACCTTTTATAAGTGACAATAAAAGGCCTTAATTTAAGGGTAAACCCGGTTCTAAATACGCGAAAGCGACAATTCCTGTTAAATGGATTCTTTTCAAGAGTAGAAAATATTTCCTCATAAGTAGTTCTCTTTAAACAATCGAAACATCACTTAACTGATGTGATATACATTCAAACCTGTCTTTATCTGCACTGCATTTATAATTTACCGTTATTTTGCAACTCCAATATCTCTTTTATACCGCCTTAGATAAACATCGTAATGATAGTATTTGATAGATTGACGATTTGGTCTCTGTGGGATCGATATTCTTTTATATTACTCTGACGCGATTCGTGCACTTGCGAATTATAGCGATCAACTACCTGGGGGAAACGTGAAAATGAATCCGCTGGGGAAAGAAAAGGAAGTAGATTACATTTTACCGGGTATTGGGCAAAAGTAATATACTCAAAAAATTGAGAAGAATATTAACAGTTATTGGGTAATAAACTCTCAGGGAACCAAAATATCTATCTAGGTAATGGCTAGAAAGAAACAGTCAAACAAAGACTCGACCCAATGAGGACATAACTCAAGGGGAATGGTTCCATTCAGATAAACAACTGGGGAGGAAACTGAAATAATCATCCACGAGGAAATAACTCAGTGGGGAATGAGAAAGGTTTAAATCTTTCTGCTTAAGGGGGAAACAGTCTACAATTGAAGGAGGACAGACGCACCAAATCTGCATAGGCAAATGATATCACTGAAGCAGGGGATCAGAATAAAGAAATCAAATGCGATAAAATGCACAATGAGATATCTGATGTTGTGTTTTATGCATGTATATGATTTATGATTATGCTGACAAAACAACACAAAGCATACAAATAACGAAGATTTGAATTACTACTGCAATGCTCGGATAATCTCAACAAGATGGAAACACTAACTGGAGAAAATGCTAGGGATGAAAATAAATCATCCAGCTCTAAACAAATCAACTCTGGCTGAGAAAGTCATGGAGAACATGCTTCCAATCAATCACGACAGACTCTACAGGGAGAGAGAGCACTGCTGAAGGATAATCAACCAAACATTCCGAGGATAAAGAAAGGATCTGATGAGGATCCAAATTGTCAACACTATGGGGAATTTTAGGTCAACACCATATCAAATGGGAGACAACCCTGCAGGGGACAAAAACAAATAGTGCTCAGAATCCCATACTACCTAGAACAAGGGATATTCATGTCAGAAAATGCACTCCGCCGGGGAAAACAATAGATAAAACTCTGCATGAGGATTTAAGCAAATTGTTGAGGATGATATGACCAAGATCATCACATTCCTCAATAATCATCAAATTCTTATTGGAAATTGGGAAATAAACCAATTCCAAGGCAAAGATAGTCGAATCTGATTCACACAAAGAAGAATTTGCCAAAGTTATGCAACACAATTATGTAAATGGAAACCAAATAAAGGTTTCGGATATCCATGGTCTAAACACAAGACTAGGGGATACCAAACAGGAGCACCACAACTGGGGAATATGGATTTGCAAAAGGGATCAATCATCAGCTCAACTAGAGATGAGACCCCCTGACTTTACCGGGGATGATGAAATATTTGGGGAGAAACTCATCAACCAAGTCGGGGATAAATGACGAAATGTTGGGGAGGAAAATAGTTATCCAAACCAACTGCTTGGGGAAGACCAACAATGCTTCACACTTCAAGACTTACTTGGTCTCAAATTGCTGTTGACATTCCTTACTGAAATCGATTATTCTTAAAGTGATTGTTTTTATTATTTTAAGAAAATAATTATTATTCATTAATTTATTTTAAAATTATCATCATAAAAATTCAATTTTATTTAGCAGATGTAAATAAGAATAGAAATAATTGGATAAAAGCTCAACTTTATTTAATAGAATGGTAGTCCGTAAATGACGTGACTCCATAGATCTTTACAAAGTTGAAAATGGTAATTTACATGGAAAAGCGCTACATTTAATACAATGATCACTACTTTCCCTACCACCTTCAAAATCCATTGTGCTTGTCTTTAGTTGAGAATAATGACTCAGAACCAAATGACCTGCTCAAAACTGCTTCCATGATTGGGACCAGACGAATGCAGTTACTTGCCATAATCCCTAATTTTTTTCTAGATTGCCCCAAGGTGGGGTACTCAATCTACTGGGATAACTTTTCTATTTTATGTCTCTAAAATTTTCCTGGATCTTTCTTTCGGGTTTTCAATCCACCGAGACACTCATTTTTGCCTAAGCCGCCCTTTTGGGTTTTTAACTCAGCGAGTTGTTCTTTTTCGTTTTAGGTGAAGTATTTCTTGACTGCATCTGAATTCACAGGACGAGTGAACTCTTCACCATCCATAGTTGTAAGAATCAAAGCACCGTCTAAAAAGGCTCTCTTAACAACATATGGGCCTTCATAATTAGGAGTCCATTTTCCCCTAGCATCATGTTTGAAAGATAAATTCTTCTTGAGCACGAGGTCACCTTCTCTGAACACACGAGGCTTGGCCTTCTTATCAAATGCCTTCTTCATTCTCTGTTGATACAATTGACCATGACATATAGCAGTCAATCTTTTCTCTTTAATCAAATTCAACTGATCATATCTAGTTTGACACCATTCAGCTTCTATCAACTTGGCTTCCATTAACACACGTAACGACATGATCTCAACCTCCACGGGGAGCACAACTTCCATGCCATAAACAAGATAGAAAAGGGTTGCCCTTGTTGAAGTGAAGACGGATGTACGGTACCCATGAAAAGTAAATGGGAGCATTTCATGCCAATCTTTATATGTCACAACCATATTCTGAATGATCCTCTTGATGTTCTTGTTCTCAGCTTCAACAACCCCATTCATCTTTGGTCTGTAAGGAGAAGAATTATGGTGCGAAATCTTGAAGTCTTTGCAAAGAGCTTCCACCATATTATTGTTCAAGTTTGATCCATTATCAGTAATGATCTTTCTTGGCATACCATAACGGCATATAATCTGATTCTTGATAAACCTTACAACAACTTGCTTGGTTACATTTGCATATGATACCGCTTCAACCCACTTTGTGAAGTAATCAATAACCACCAAAATGAAACGATGTTCGTTCGAAGCTTTCGGTTCAATCATACCGATCATATCAATTCCCCATATGGATAAGGGCCATGGAGAGGAAATGACATTCAACAGCGTCAGAGGAACATGAATCTTATCTGCATAGATTTGACACTTATGGTATTTCTTCATAAACTTGCAACAGTCAGATTCCATTGTCATCCAATAGTAACATGCTCTCAACATATTCTTTTCCATAGCATGTCCATTGGAATGGGTACCAAAGGAACCTTCATGGACTTCAGTCATCAATAGGTTTGCTTCGTGCCTATCCACGCATCTGAGCAAAATCATATCGAACTTTCTCTTGTAAAGCACATCACCATTCAGGTAGAAGTTGTCAGCTAATCTTCTCAAAGTCTTCTTATCTTTCAAAGATGCCCAGGAGGGTAAATCTGACTTTGGAAGAAACATTTGATATCAAAATACCATGACTTTTCATCTTTGACTTCTTCAACAGCGAACACATGAGCTAGCATATCAAGACGCATCACAGTCAAATTGGAAACTTCATTCCAAAATTTCACCACAATCATTGAAGCCAACATTGCAAGAGCATCTGCCATCCGATTTTCATCTCGAGGGTGTAACAGTAAATTCATGATCATCAAGCTATGGATAAGCTAGAGATCAAATAACAAGAGTCGCCACCGCGCTTTTATTGTTTCCAAAGGAAAAGGGAAAAAGTACTGTCGCATCCGCGAAAAAACAACCGGCGGGCTAAAACAAAAACAACATAGAGCCGCCACCGTGCGTTATTTATCCCAAAGAGGGAAAGGAAACGCTCGAAGTAAACCTGGGAAAAGCATGGTCTCGCGACCAAAGAGAATGGGATCGGGAGTCGGTTATGCGAAGGGAAGGTATTAGCACCCCTACGCATCCGTCGTACTCGACGGGATCCACGCTCAAAAGATAGGTTAAGGTTGCTAAAACAAACATCACACACACACACTGAAGACAACACAGGTGGAGGAAGAGGGGATAGGGCTCGCTAGGATATCGCATCCTATGCCTACGTATCTCGTTTGGAACGAGAATCAGAGCTGTCGTAGTTCGGCTCACGCACGCCAAACAAAACACACACAAACACAGGCAAACTTGGAACCCGAACGCCAATCGCTGGACTTACATCGGCTTCCGAACCAAACAAACACACTCAGGATACGGACAGCCAATAGCTGGTCTTACATCCATATCCTGACACACAAAAGGGTTAACAAACAACAAGTTACTAAGGAGTCAGGCACTCGAGCCTAGCAACTGTCAAGCAAACACACACAAAAAAGAAAAAAAGTGCCCGGAGAGGCCTCGCACGGTCTCCTGCCTACGTACCTCATCTGGTATGAGGATCAGGGCGACGTAGTTCCCCTGAACGGGAAAGAAATTCTAACCAGATACAAAGGGAGACACACTATTAGGGAGCTGTACTCGAGCCTAGATGTTATCATGCACCATTGCCCTATGTTATGGTTTCTATCCTAACTTGCACAGGCAACAAGCTAATCCTAAACAGGCAAAGCAATCAAAGCAAACAATCACAAATAGCACACACTATATCCAAACAGAGGTGGCTCAAACAAGGGTTAGACTGCCAAAGCAAGTCAACTGTATCAGGGTGATGTTAGCTCTTAACCCTGACATTGAGAGTCAGGGTGAAGCAGATGAAATGGGAGTGAGGGGTGTGCCTCACAGCTCTTATCCCTGGCCAGGGAGAGCTTCAGAAAAAGTAAGTGTGGGTCCAGAAAGTGGGAACCCTTCTACACTTATGACACTGACTCAACTGTACAACTGTACATGGATCTTGGGTTAGGATCCACAAGGCATCAACATGTAATGTGAGCCAAGGGATGACTCAACAGATTAGCAGGAGGTGGACTGCACACCTCTTGTGTCTGCCAATTTCCTTAACAAAGGTCTTTTCCTGCTTGGGGACAAAAATAAACAAGCACAAGCATTGCCTCTTAAGGAGGACTTCAGACAGGTGCCTGGCCAAGTAACAGGCCAGGTCTTCCAGACTACATGGAGTTAGTGATTCTACCTCAATTGGTTTACACAACCAAGCAGCAGCACAAGCAAGTCCACAATGAACTATAGCAACTAAGGTACCTGAAATCAATCTAACATAATCAGTACTCAGCTTAAACAGTCAAACAGACAAACTAAAAGTCAACAGTTAACTGATAACAAGCATCAATGCACAAAGGTGCAAGCTACAAGGCCTAAGCATAAGTCTCAATGCCTACAAAACAAACTCAAGTTAGTCATAAACAAGCAATAAACCAATCCCAATTGAGTGCACATCATCAAGTATAAGCAATTGTGCTCTTTGACCTGAAACAAAGCTCAAATGTGAGAACACAAACCACTAGTACAAGACTAGGGTCAAAATAGGATCAATAAGTCAAAACAGAACATGAAACTTATCCAAAATCAAGATTAATCAAATAAGAATCAAATCCAGTTGGTCTCATGTTCATATCATCAACCAATTTCATTTCATACATCAATCATGGTCAAACATGCAATTTAGAACCTCATAGGACCAAACATAATGATTCAATCCAAACTCAATCAAAACTAATTCAATAAATCCCAGGAAAATGCATGGTTAAACATCACTCATGACATGATATACACACCAAATTTCAGGCCATTTGGATAATGGGAAGCAAGTCAATTAAATTCATCAAGTTAAAGCATGCTCATACAAGTCCAAACAAGGCACAATATCATGTATCAACTTCAAGCAAGCATAAAACAGTGTAGGAACATGATAAATGCACCAAACCAAAACCATGATACACTTCAAGATGTCTAGAATCACTACACAAGATTTCAAGTTCATCCAATACATATCAAGAATTTCACAAATCAATTAAAATCATGACTCACAAAAGGTCCACATTTGGTCAAACAGGGGAGAAATTCTCAATAAAATTGGAAATGCATTCAAAAATTCTACAAAAGTTCACATGTGAACCTAACATCCAGAAGTTTCAACATGCAAAGTTTCAGCTCATTTCAAGTTCATATGGCATGGTAACAAAATTCATGAAGTTAAGCAAAAAATGGTGTGACACAAATTGTCACACCTAGATTCAACAGCTCATATCTCACAATCCAGGAAAGCAAAAATCACAAATTCTATACCAAAATGTCCATTAAGGTCTCTAGAATAAGCATGCAAAATTTCAGCTCCATCCAGTTAAGCATCATCATTTGATGATCAAAATACCAAGCAATGTGCAAGAAAGAACATACATGAACAAACCCTAGGCCATTCCAAAAGCCACACGTGCACAATTTTTGCAAAAATCATCATAAAATATTAGAGATTACAAGGATCATGGTGGAAAAAATCTCATGTGATTTGGATTAATGGTTATGAAGTTATGAATTATTGAATGAGGAAAAAAGTTAAAAAAATACAATGAAACTCATGAAGCATATGAAGAAAAAATGGAAAAAGCCAAAGGTGGAATTGCTCTAGCCAAGGATCGAAGGCTACAGTAACTCAAAAAGTGGCGCGCTAACACCTCCAGCATGCACAATACACGGAAATGTGGATCAAACGCCATTTTTCTGGAAAATTTTCACAACTTCATACGCGTTCTTCACGTGTTCATCATTCAAGAACAAACTTTCACCAAATCACACAAACCTTATATCACTAGAAAGGTCTTTCAATGCACATTCACAATATCACATTCATTTGACCTAACTCTTCCTAATTCAAGAGAATCGAATGCAAACATCTTCATGCATGAATGTTCAAATCCATATATCTTTCTCATTTCTCAACGAAAAACAGCGGTTCAAAGTGCAGATTTACCTACTCTAAGAGATCTATCTAAAGCATCAAACAATTTCATGAATTATTAAGGTCGAAATCTGACCTTCCTTGAAGCACAGGTGTTGAATCGCGCGTTTTAAGCCTTGAAATGTGAAAACAGAACTTCTATGATGCTTGGATAGGTGAATGGAACAAGGTTTGTTGCTCAATTACGCACGATCTTGATGAAATCTCCATTTGCCATTGTTGCACCTCACTTTAACAGTCCACGATTTGGCTTGATAGTGATGAAATCTTGCTTCAATTAGCTTCAACAATGATTGTAGATGATGAAACAATGAAGATCTTGGCTAGGCTTGTGAAGAAATTGCAAAAAAGTGAAGATGAAAAGTTGAGAGAATTGTGCAATTTTGGATCTAGATCTGAGATGAATGAATGTTAATCTGATTTTCTGTTATGATTAACCATTTATATGATGCACTAATCCATTTTGTTAATCAAGTTTAGCCAAATGTGAGTGATTAGTGAAAATGCACTTTTATGCTAAATGGTAATTAGCCAATCCACCCTCACTTATGCAAATCCAATGTAACAGTAGAAATTTCTGGTTGCAGCAAGTTTCAAATGGTATTTGTGAGCTAATGCAATTGGAATCATGTGGAAACAAGACTTATTTCTCAAAAACACCTTTTTCCCTCCCTTTTTCAAAATTGGTCCACTTGAAAAATGGACTTTTTATGTGATGAGTTTTCATGACATGCAATGCTTTTTTTGGATAGAGGACATCAAAAGAATTTTGCTCAAAGAAACCTCACTCCATTTGGCCTTGTGAATCAAAAGTTATGCCACTTTGAAATTCAACTTTTTTGGACAATGACCAATCCATAACTTGCCAACCACACATGAGAAATTCATGTTCTTGGACTTTTTGGAAAGGTGAGAGCAAGATATACAACTTTCATGTTGAACAAAATTTCATTTGAAGCATTTTTGGACATGTAATTTTGAGGAGAAAAACTTTCCATTTTTGGCAATTTTCAATTACAAGTCACTTTCTATTTTTGGAAAGTTTCCATCTGACTTTATTTTCTTCATTCTTGATGTTTGAAATGTCAAATGAAACTTGTTTGGACATGAATGAAGTGTCTTTAACTCTCTCCCACCTCCAAATCCATCAATTCAGGCACAGTTGACCACATTTGACTTTTTCTGACTGATAGATGAATTGGCTGTGCACTGATCAACTTGAGCTTCATTCTCCTGATGAAATGGCTCAAACATGAAACCCTAGCTTCCATAAGCTCAATATAATCATATGATGATCCCCATATCCATTGAAACCCTCATCTCCTTGACAAGCCCTGATTGGCCCACTGCAGATGATTAGGGTCGACCAGTGGTCAAAACCCTAATCCCAAGGCATATGATCAAGCATAATGAATCTCTTGGTGATGACAAGACCATGATGATGATGATGTACCATTTCAACCAAGATGAAGATCAAATCTCCTTGAGAAACCATGAAACCCTAATTTGAATCACAAACCCTCAGATGGTTAGTGATCAATCCAATGAAACCCTAGCTTGAATCTCAACCTCTTTATCTTCTGATCAAGACCTAGGAGGATGATTTGTTCCATGTAACCACATGATATGCAAATATGCAATGCCTAATGTCCTAAAAAATGAAATGCAATATGCTAAGCTAGTCCCAAGAGAGGAGGGCAAATTTTGAGGTGTTACAAGTACGAACAAAACCCAAAAGGTAAGAAGTTTTCAAATCAAAACTAATAAAATGTCAGAGATTACAAGTAAGGGGGTTGGTTACACAGAGGGAAGGTGTTAGCACCCAAAGTGTCCTAGGTACTCCTAGGGAGCCCTTTTTGTGTGCATATGTATTTGGTATAAAATGATGTTTACAAACAAATATATAATGGGGGGATGAGAAAAGAATTCATTAATTATATTTTTGTGTTTGACAAGTCCTTCGGATTTGTGCCTACGTACCAACATAAAAATGAGGGATCAAAACCTCATAGTTCGTGATAAAAAATTCAAAGTGGATGCATTGCTTTTAACAAAAAATTAAGTTTGAAAGGCACAAAGGCTTAAAAATGGTTTGGACGAGTTAGTTCTTTTTGGCATTTTGAAAGTTTAAGTCCAGTATAGTTAAGTTTATTTACAAGTTTGATTAAGAAAAGGAAGTTTGAAAATTCAATGGCATAAGGCCAAAGTTTCTATCTTTTTTGCAAAGTGGTCAAAGTTTAGAACAAAATAAGTTCAATCATAGAAGATTTTTGAAAAGGGAGGGAGAGATTTTGAAATTAAAGAAATGGGGAGAAGATGAAGAGACTAATCCTATGCACAAAATTAAAAGTTAAGAGTTGAAAAGATCTTACCAAATGGGTAGCAATCCATTAGACAAGAATGTTAATAGAAACACAGAATTCCCTTGGACTTTTAGAATCAAGAAACACACAAATGCACAATTATATTATCTCGAAGAGCAAGGTATCAAATAAAGATTGCCACATCCAAGCTTATCCATTCCATGATCTTCTTCAAAATAGACCATGTAACAGATGAATTCCACAGGTCACAGGTTCAAAATAACAACTTCACAATAATCATGTTGCAGATGAACTCAGAGGGATCTTGAAGGATGTATCAGATGAAGTTTCAAATTGCAAGCACTTGGTTCTCAACAAGTTGGCATTGGCCAAGTCCTTTAGCATAGGAATGTTGCCTAAATTCTAAGTCCATTTTTCCAAGATCAAGCCAACAGTCCACACAAGAGTTTTTTTAGGGCTTTTGTTGTTATTATGTACCTTAATGGTCAAAGACCACACAAACAAGCAAAGTATATACAAACAAGGAATATCACACAATATGGTCCAAGTGGACAAAGTGAAAATTGCATTAACATAGACAATTAGAATGATATGAACAATGGCAAATGTATAAAAGCTAGAATTAAATGACATTAAAGTAAATGGCTTGAAATTAAAAGTTAGAAGTTAGTATTGTTTTGCTTTTGATTTTCATTTTTAGACATTCTTTGGAGAACACTCAACCCACTTATCACAAGCATGGATCCTTGAACCAATACATCTTCCAAAGGAAGGAAAAAAGGCCAAGTTTCCACACAATACCATGAAAGAGAGGAGACTTACAATCTCACTAACTAGAATGTTATGCCTTTTATGTCACAAATTTAGCGCTATGTTATGCAATCGTAATTGGACTTATGTAGAAGTCACAACTATTTGAGGTTCGGCAATAGAATTTTGGTGTTAATGCATGTTAGAGACATAGTATTATGGACTATGCTCATGAAACATACCATACACAAAAAGAATATGCAAAAGGTGTGGCCTAATCTCATCGATACTCATGTTAATTTTTCAATCAACTAGCTTTAGGACTTTGAGATGTCATAGGCCAAATGAGATGAATGCATAAAGAAAGGGAATGAGATGAAGTGGGAGAGGAATAGATGAAAACTCAAATTGATCAAAGGAGGACTTTTACCAAATTAATATCATCCATTCATTTTGGGAGATGGAATGTACATTCCATCAATCCCCTAAATCCAATGATATTAACTTGACAAAGTCAAATCAACCTTGACCAAGGCCTAACAACAAGATTCAAACACAAACAAGTCATCACAATTGGTCAACAAAATTATTTGGCATTTTTTCAAATTAAAAATACTAAAATAATACATTTAAATTAAATATGGTTTGTCAAATTCCTAAAACCTCATCAAAACACCAAATAAATGGCCATGAGATTTATCATAGGTCAAACAAGGTCAAAGGACCTTGGAGAAAAAATTTCAGAAGTTTTAAAGACTTAAAAGTATTTTTAAACAATTAAAAACAAATGTAAAATCAATTAAATCATGAAAAATATTAATAATGATCCAAAAAATAATTTTAATTCAGAATATGAAAGAGGAAATTATTTGAATTTTTTTGGTGAAACTCTCATATTTTTTGGATCAATATTAAAATTAATTGAATTAATGAAAATAAAGCAATTAAAATGAAATTCAAATAATCAGAAAAATGTGGACCACTTGATCTCCCTCATTAATTGAGGTGGCAGATCAAGTGGCCACCAGCGCGCGTTCCATGGTGGACTTCAGTCAACGCGGCACATGCATGGTAATTAGAAATAACGCACGAGATTAAATTTTTTTAAAAGAGATAAATGGCTCTGAACCGTGTCAACACATCACTGGTGTCCAAAGGTCGGTCATCTTCTCCGGTGACCCTGGCCGGACTGGTTCACTCATCACCTTCAAAAAAATGAAAAAGGAGGACATGATCTGAAAGAAAAAATGGCGTAGAGCATGAATCTGACCTCAATTTTAACTAACTCCTCACATATAGAAAGATATGAGGAGTTGAATTTTGAGGTGTGTCAACTGAGTTGCTTCGATTTGACCTCTAAGCAACTCAATCTTCTTGCCTACATTGGTAGGACTTCAGACAACCAAAGAATCAAGAGAATTGAGCAAGATTGAGAGAGAATCAAAGAGATGAAATTTTCTGGAAAATACCTTCAATGCAGGTCTGCATTCAACTGTTCTTGCCTTGGCTCGTGCTTGATCTCACTCAGAATGCTTGCAGAAGTAGAATGAAATGCACAAAAGGTCTTGGATCCCTGGAGTTTTGAATCTCAAAACAGTGAGATTCGATCTCAATTTCAAGATGAAATTCTCAGGATTATCCTCTCAAATGGAAGGGTTAGGGGTCTAGGATCAGAGCTGGCGCGAATGTGTCTTGAATTCTGAGCATATGGAGCTCTATTTATAGCTGGATCATGTGATATTTGCACCTTTCAAATCACTTTCCAAAATTGACAATGAGTGATGCATGGGTGCATGGGCGTGTAAAGGCCCATGGGATCATTGCTTTAGGTCCACAAATGAGTGTGAGAGAGTCTTAAATCAACTTGGATTGCAAGGCAAGTGTGTATGGAAACTTGAAGTTTGATCTTTGTAAAATGAGGATGCCATGTTCAATACATGTGCAACCTATTCAATTCTTGTCCAAAATGGATGAACTTGGACTTTTTGGAAAGGTGAGATCAAGAGGAACAACTTTCATGTTCAACACTTTTCCATTTGAAGCTTTTATCATGATCAATTTTCTAAGTGTCAAGCCATATATCTCAATATTCCACCTTGCTTAACTTTTTATGGGAGCTTCAAATGAGAAAAGTGTCTTTATCAAAGCTGTAGGTATTTTAAGAACCTTCAAAGTGGTCACCAATTTCATGTCATTTGGATTTGAAATGATAGAGTTATGAATTTTTGGAGTTTGGAAAAATCACTTGTTCAATGGTATAGGTCAAACGTGACCTATAATTTAGCCTCACATCACATGCTTATAAAAGTTGAATTAGCTCTCACTCCAAACATAAAAGTTGAAGTAGACATCTTGAATTTGATTGTGCAACTTGAAAATCTTTCATCTCATAAAAATTGAGCAAGGTATGGCCTTGGGAAGTTGACTTTCAAATTAGGGTTTAGACAAAATGACCTATAATGTTTCACCATAGAAAATGATATTCCAAGAAAAAATAGATCTAGGTCTCAACATTAAAGTTGTTTGGAATGTCATTTAGAGTAACTTTTCTCTTGGAATCATTTTCATATGGTGAAAATTGTAGGAGATAGGGTCTAGGGAGACCCAGTTTTGATCAGATGAATTCATCTGGCCAACCACCATCAGCCAACTTGCTAACTTTCAATTCTTTTGACTTTATAGGCTCATGGTAGATCATATATGCATAAGATGATGAATTTTTAAGTGTCCCTTGAGAAATTTGATTAAATGGCAAGATAGCTTGTTGGAGAAGTTACTCAAGATACCCAGTCAAACTAGGGTTTCCAAGGAAAATCACCCTCAAACTCTTGAAGAATGTTTGATCAAAATAACATGTAAAGATCATTGGGACTCATATATGAGGCTTGTGACCATCCTTGTATCAATCCATGGTTGTGTTCTTTGTTCATGAGGGTCTCAAAGCCTAGATGTGAACTTGATAGATCAATGGGATCATACTCTACCTATAAAAGAGTTAGGCAAATAAAAAGACATATTTTTGGTATTTTAGTTAGTGAAAATGATAAAATACAAGTATGATACAATCATATAGTGCTTGGTGATCTCTCTCAAAACAAACCCAATGAAAGAGGGGCAAGGAGGATGCCAAGGTATGATCCCAATGCTAATGCTTATGATGAAATTGCATGAGGGATCTTAGGGTCAAAATTGGGGTCTTACAGCTGCCCCTATTTAAGGACATTCTAAATGAGGAGGCGAAGGTTAAAATCTTCAAGTCGACTTAATAGAATGGGCTTAAATAACAACATAGAAACAAATTTTGGTCCCTAAGAGACCTCATGATGTAAATGATATGAATGCAAAAGGAAATTCTTTGTGGGGAAATATTGCCACAAAGGAAAAGAAATCGGAGAGACTGAAAGTCCAGAAGAGTATAATGTATTTCATAAGGAAAAATAACTGGGAAGACAGAGACTCTAGGGGAGAAAGGAGTTATGCGTAGGCCAGGCTACGACTTAAGACTACTGGGGGACTTAAGGAATTCCATATAAACATGGATAGACTCAGCCAGGGAAACAACAACCTCTGCAGGGGATACGAGTAAGTCAGGATAAAACTGAAGTACTTGAACCATGCAGGAAGAGCGATTTCACTAAGGAAATGCGCACTCAACTCAACTGGGGAAGAAATAATCTTCAACACAGGAGGAGTAGAAATCTAGTATCTACTACCTGTTACTAGGTAAGGAGATAATAAAGATCTGACAGAGAGGACATCCATCATCGGTTAGGATGAACATATCAAGGATGACTTGCTGGGAAAAGCCAGGGGGGAGTATTCATCACTACTGGGTAAGAATAGCCTTGCTGGGGGAAACTGCAGAAAATAGGATTTACACCTACCAGTTACTGGGTAAGAAGACCAAGGGTGAGAGTATCCGTTATCGGTTAGGATGAACATATCAAGGATAAACTCGACAGGGAAGAAAATTCGTCATCGGTTAGGATGAACATATCAAGGATAGACTTGCTTGGAAATGTCAAGGAGGATACCCGTCATCGGTTAGGATGAACATATCAAGGATAAACTAACTGAACAAAAAGTAGGAATTACATCTATCGAATGCTGGATAGAAGACCATCAAAGAGAAAATCCATCACCGGTTAAGATGAACATATCAAGGATAGACTCTGAGAGGGGAGAAAGTAGGGATTACATCTATCAGTTACTAGATAGAATACCATCAAAGAGAAAATTCGTCACCGGTTAAAGTGAACATATCAAGGATAGACTCTGAGAGAGAAAATAGGAATTACATCTATCAGTTACTGGATAGAATACCATCAAAGAGAAAATCCGTCACTGGTTAAAGTGAACATATCAAGGATAAACTCTACGGAGGGAACAAAAGCAAGATTTACAACTACCGGTTACTGGGTAGAAGACCGCAAAGAGAAGGAAACCTGTCATCGGTTAGGATGAACATATCAAGGATTAACTCTCTGGGAAACAAGAATAGGGATTACAACTACCTTTTTACTGGGTAGAATACCAAAGGTGAGAATATCCGTCATCGGTTAGGATGACCATATCAAGGATAGACTCAGGCAGGGGAAAGAAACATATCTGTCACCGATTAGGATGAACATATCAAGGATACACTTTCTAGGGAATCAGATCCACTGCGGACTCTACTGCTGGGAAAACTGGGATACTTTTGCCAGGTATTGGGCATGAAGTAACAAATTGCAAACTAAGAAGAATATTACCAGTTACTGGTAAATAAACTCTTAGGAGACTCGAGGCATCTATCTAGGTAGGAGCTAGAAAGAAACAGTCAAACAAGACTCAACCCAATGAGGACATAACTCAAGGGGAGTGGTTCCATCCAGATAAACAACTGGGGAGGAAACTGAAACAATAATCATCCACGAGGAAACAACTCAGTGGGGAAGAGGGGAAAGGTTAAAGTATTTCTGCCTAAGGGGATGAAACTCTACAATTGAGGGAGGACAGACACCGGAATTTGTTTGGGGATAAAGTACCGCCATACAGGGAATGAGAATCTCAAACCAACAAGTTAATCAGATATGAAAATATGCAATTATGAAATTATATATATATATATATATATATATATATATATATATATATATATCTATCTATATATATATATATATTATATATATATATATATATATATATATATATATATATATATATATATATATATATATATATATAAGTTAATCAGATATGAAAATATGCTGACAAGGACGATCACAAAGGATATAAAGGTGTCACAAAGAAATTGAATCATCGGTACAATCCTCGGTCAATCCACAAAATATGGAGACAACTGTTGGACAACATGTTGGTGTAAGCTCTAGAGGCCAATACTTTTGGTACTTGTATCGAATTATTTAAGGTTTTTTCTTTATTATGGTTGTTTAATAAAGTCCCTGGAATAGATAGTCCGTTTAATGTATCAAGTGTGACTTGATCATGAGAGCACATTAAACATAGGGACAATATTCTTAAAGTATCCGTAGTCGAGCTTTATTATGAAGTGGGATAACATTAAAGCATTAAGACTATTATGTTTGTAGACTGATGATCACATCTCATGGATCATGGATAAAGAGTTATCAAGTCTTAGACATAGGTATGAATATTAAGAGTAATATTTATACTGGATTGACCCGCTATGAGAATACTATATAGAATGTTATGCAAAGTGTCATAAGTTATTCTCATGGTGATAATGGTGTATACCACTCTTCGACCTGAAACCACTATGGACCCTAGATAGAGAGTCGAGTGCTTTATTGCTGATCCAACATTGTCCGTAACTGGATAACCATAAAGACAGTTGATGGGTACTCCACGAAGCATGCTGAGGGACATGAGTGACCTAGATGGAATTTGCCCATCCTGCATAATAGGATAAATGTCTATGGGCCCAATATTGAACTGGACAAAGATGACACAGTCTATGCCTTGTGTTCAATATAGACATAAGGGCAAAAGGGTAGTTATACACATAATTATTATCACAGAAGGACTTGTCAGATCACATGACATTTTCGTGTCTTGGGTAGCAGTGATGTGTTGCTAGATACCGCTCACTGTTTATTATATTAAATACGTGATTTAATATAATTGCCAACGCCGCGAAAACCTATAGGGTCACACACAAAGGACGGATTGATGAGAGATAGAGTAACTAAGGAACATCGTAAGGCACGGTGTACTTAAGTAGAATACGAAATATGGTAAGGTACCAAATACTTAAGTGATTTTGGCATATTATGAGATATGGGCCAAAATACACTTAAGTGGGCTTTTTTAGCTTGAAGCCCACACAAGTGGTTCTATAAATAGAACCCTTGGGTAGAAGCATTATAACTCTAATTGGAATTTCGTTTCCCTCTCTCTCTCTCTCACTCAAAGCCTTCATTCGTAGCAGCTAGCACTGAGATTGAAGGAATTCGTTCGTGTGGATTGAGTAGAGGCGTTGTCATTGTTCAACGTTCGTGATCGCCACAAGAGGTAACAATTCTATCACTGATCATGCCCATTCGTAAGGATCACTAAATGGAGAAATTTTTAAATTTCGCTGCGCCTTGGATGGCAATTCTCCTTCAATGGTATCAGAGCCAGGTTACGAAACCATGAATCTGATAACTGTTTATTTTCTGTATTAATACGATTAAAGACAGAATGAATCAAAGATTAAATTGAGATCGATCAAGTTATATATATGATATAAGTAATCCTGATGCAAAATACATTATATATGATATAGTGTTCTCGTTTCGTTCATTCAAACACTCAATGGTTGTTTTCCTTTGAGCAGTCAATGGTCGTTTGCTTCTTGATCCGACATTAGTATGGTGAAGCAATGACGTATTGATCAATCATACTGAATCAACAATCGAGATGTGTTTGACGGTCTGAAATTGGTGCATCAGGGTTAGTGACGGCACAAGGGTTGTGTTGTCAGAGAGTTATGCGATTGGGGTTGTGACTGCACAAGAGTTGTGCTTTCTAAACACTTTTTCGAACAGTGTTAACCGGTTAACGCATATGGTTAACCAGTTAACGCAAGAAGGAATACAGTTTTCTAAGAGATTTTCAAACAGTGTTAACCGGTTAACGCATTTAGTTAACCGGTTAACGCAAGGCAGAAAACAATTTTGAACAGATTTTCAAACAGTGTTAACCGGTTAACGCTTTTGGTTAACCGGTTAACGCAAGACAGAAAGAAAATTTTCTAACCTTTTTCAACAGTGTTAACCGGTTAACGCATTTGGTTAACCGGTTAACGCAAGGCAAAATTCACCCGTTCAGCTAACTCTGCGTAATGTGATCGGTCGTCGAGATTTAATTTGGTTTTAATTGATTAAAAGAATTAAGATTGATAATAATAATAATGTGTTTATTATTGTCTTGTGGTGATCGGTTATGGCCTTAGTTTTCCTTTATTTTGTTTTGGGTTTTAAAATACGACCTGCGTGTCGTGCCTCTCTTTTAATCTCTCAATGTAACTTCTTTTCTCATCTCACTCCCTCGTATGTAAAACGAGTTTCTTTTATGTAATGTAATGACATGAAGAAAGCAAAGAAGTCAATGCCAAAGGAGGACAACCTTTAAGATCTTGCTTGGGGAAGCTTAGATCGTTATTAGGTTAGCTTAGGTTCTCTCATTGGCTTGGGAGAACAACTGTGCTAGGGGCCATAACTGTTTCATTATGTATGTATGTATGTTGATGCATGTGAATGTATGTTGATGCATGTGAGAGACGATTTATATGATAAATAAGCCGGTGAGATCAGAAAAATTGCAATTCCCTCAAATTAAATATTAAGTTTATGCTTTCCAAGTTTTAACACTCATCAAGACTAGTATCGGATAATGTAGGTTTCGCCTATGCGAGGTGCATGTTCTATATTAGTAAGGTGCGATGGGATAATTGTAATATCCAACTGTTAAAACAATGGGTCAAACTTAACTAAACAAATTATAATAATATTATATATGTTTGCTTTCCAAATTTTAGCACTCATCAAGACTAGTATCGGATAATGTAGGTTTCGCCTACGCGAGGTGCATGTTCTGTATTAGTAAGGTGCGATGGGATAATTGTAATATCCAACTGCTAAAACGATGGGTCAAACTTAATTACAATAATATTATATATGTCTAGAAGCAAGAGTTGGGAATGATCCATATGATGGATTGGAATAAGGAGTTATTCACCCAACTGAAATTTTCGAGAGTTGTATGAGATACAATTGGAAGGAGTTCCTACCTAAATAACCTAGTTTTGTGTAATCCGCCTACGTGGACTTAGAACAAAGTGAAATATGGATCTCGACCCACTAGAAAATCTTCCAACGGGATTTTCCGAATCAGATGATGAGGGTCATTTGTTTTGAGTAAAATAGTGGGAGCATATTTAATTAAAGGCCTAATTAAATATGTCAATGATACTTATATTTTCATTAATCCTTATGTAGATTACCATGACAACAAACACCTCTAACAACATCTTGCGATCAATCCTTGAAAAGGAAAAATTGTCTGGGACAAATTTTCTGGATTGATACCGAAACATGAGGATTGTCCTCAAAGATGATAAAGGGAAACACAAGGAAGTTGTCAAACCCAAACCCACTATTGCTGCTTTAAAGCATAGTGGAGGCATAGCAAAAGAAGGCACCTGCTTCCATTGCGGTAAGACCGGACACTAGAAGAGAAACTGCCCAAAGTACCTAGAAGATAGGAAGAATGGAGTAGAGACTTCAACTTCAGGTATTTTTGTTATTGAAATTAATTTATCTACTTCTACATCATGGGTATTAGATACTGGATGCGGTTCTCACATTTGTACAAATGTGCATGGACTAAAAAGGAGTAGAGATTTGGCAAAAGGTGAAGTCGACCTACGAGTTGGCAATGGAGCAAAGGTTGCTGCCTTAGCCGTAGGAACTTATGTATTGACTTTACCTAGTGGTTTAATAATTCAGTTAGAGGATTGTTATTATATACCTGCAATTAGCAGGAATATTATTTCCGTTTCTTGTTTGGACAAGTTTGGTTTTTCATTTATAATAAAGAACAATTGTTGCTCAATTTATTTGAATGATATATTCTATGCTACTGCACAAATGAACAATGGATTATATGTCCTTGATCTTGAAATGCCTATTTATAACATTAATACTAAAAGGATGAAACCTAATGAGTTAAATCCAACTTACCTTTGGCATTGTCGATTAGGCCACATAAATGAGAAACGCATTTCCAAACTCCATAAAGATGGACTCTTGGACTCTTTTGATTATGAATCATATGAGACATGCAGATCTTGTTTAATTGGAAAGATGACAAAGTCCCCATTCACAGGAAAATGTGAAAGAGCTAATGATCTTTTGGCCCTCATACATACTGATGTATGTGGACCACTGAAGATACCAGCCAGAGGAGGTTTTCAATACTTCATCACATTTACTGATGATTTCAGTAGATATGGTTATGTGTATTTAATGAAACACAAATCAGAGTCCTTTGAAAAGTTCAAGGAATTCAAGAATGAAGTACAAAACTACCTAGGTAAGAATATTAAAACTCTTCGATCAGATCGAGGTGGTGAATATTTAAGCCTAGAGTTTGATGACCATCTGAAAGAGTGTGGGATCCTATCCCAACTCACTCCTCCTGGAACACCCCAATGGAATGGTGTATCTGAGAGAAGAAATCGAACCCTGTTAGACATGGTCCGATCCATGATGAGTCACGCCGATCTTCCAAACTCCTTTTGGGGACATGCACTATTGACAGCAGCTTACACACTTAACTGTGTTCCATCCAAAAAGGTCGAGAAGACACCATATGAGATATGGAGTGGTAAGAAACCACATATGTCTTACATGAAGATTTGGGGTTGCGAAGTTTATGTGAAACGACAAATTTCAACTAAGCTTGAGCCCAAATCTGACAAATGCTTATTTGTGGGGTATCCTAAAGAAACAAGAGGGTATTACTTCTACAATCCTTCTGAGGGCAAAGTGTTTGTCGCTCGAACTGGAGTTTTCCTAGAAAATGATTTTATTTCCAAAGGAATCAGTGGGAGGAAAGTAGAGCTTGAAGAAATTCAAGAATCACAAAGCATCGATACACCTATGGAGGAATTAGAGCAGGAAACACAAGTAGTTATGGAAGAGCAACCTGCTCAAGTAGAACAAGACCAGCGTAGGTCAAGCAGGATACGTCACCTACCTGAGAGATATGGATATCTCATAACAGATCAAGGTGATATATTACTCATGGATCAAGATGAGCATGTGACCTACCAAGAGGCCATAACTGTTCCTGAGTTTGAGAAGTGGCTAGAACCATGAAATCTGAAATGGATTCCATGTACACAAACCAAGTTTGGACCTTGGTAGAGCCTCCTGTAGGAGTTAACCCTATAGGATGCAAGTGGGTCTTCAAAAAGAAGACTGACATGGATGGTAAGGTACATACCTATAAGGAAAGACTGGTTGCAAAAGGATATAAACAAATTCATGGGGTTGACTATGATGAAACCTTTTCACCAGTTGCAATGCTTAAATCTGTTCGGATTTTACTTGCTATCGCTGCATATCATGATTATGAAATATGGCAGATGGATGTCAAAACTGTTTTCCTTAATGGAAATCTTCTTGAGGATGTGTACATGACACAGCCTGAAGGATTTGACATACCAGAAGAAGCCCAAAAGATATGTAAGTTACAAAGGTCAATCTATGGATTGAAGCAAGCTTCCAGAAGCTGGAATCTTCGTTTTGATGAAACAGTAAAATAATATGGTTTCATCAAGAACGAAGATGAGCCTTGTGTCTACAAGAAGGTTAGTGGGAGCATGATCGTTTTCCTGGTATTATATGTAGATGACATATTACTCATTGGAAACGATGTCCCTACCCTGCAACAAGTAAAGTCTTGGTTGGGGAAATGCTTTTCTGTGAAGGACCTAGATGAAGCAGCTTATATATTAGGAATCAGAATCTATAGAGATAGATCACAAAACTGCTTGGCCTAAGTCAGAGTACATAGACAAAGTGCTGAGACGCTTTAATATGAATGATTCCAATGGTTATGAGTTTTGCTTAAATGGTGGCGCTGTGAGCTAGAAAAGTTCAAAGAAAGATATAGTTTCTGATTCTACAACCGAGGTCGAGTATATTGCTGCCTCAAGTGCAGCAAAGGAAGTTGTTTGGATCAAAAGTTCCTTAGTGAACTTGGCATAGTTCCTGGCATTGTGGATCCCATTGGTCTATATTATGATAACAATGGTGCTATCGCACAAGCTAAGGAGCCTAGATCTCACCAATGATCCAAACAGATACTTAGGCATTATCACCTCATATGAGAGATAATAGATAGAGGAGATGTGAAAATATATAGAGTACCGACACTTGACAATATTGCTGACCCACTAACAAAGCCTCTTGCGCGGCAGAAGCATGATGGCCATACTAGATCAATGGGCATTAGGGGTATGCCTGATTGGCTCTAGTGCTAGTGGGAGATTGTTGGTGTAAGCCCTAGAGGCCAATAGTTTTGGTACTTGTATCGAATTATTTAAGGATTTTTCTTTATTATGGTTGTTTAATAAAGTCCCTGGAATAGATAGTCCGTTTAATGTATCAAGTGTGACTTGATCATGAGAGCACATTAAACATAGGGACACTATTCTTAAAGTATCTGTAGTCGAGCTTTTTTGTGAAGTGGGATAACATTAAAGCATTAAGACTATTATGTTTGTAGACTGATGATCACATCTCATGGATCATGGATAAAGAGTTATCAAGTCTTAAACATAGGTATGAATATTAAGAGTAATATTTATACTGGATTGACCCGTTATGAGAATACTATATAGAATGTTACGCAAAGTGTCATAAGTTATTCTCATGGTGATAATGGTGTATACCACTCTTCGACCTAAAACCACTATGGACCCTAGATGTAGAGTCGAGTGCTTTATTGCTGATCCAACGTTGTCCGTAATTGGATAACCATAAGGACAGTTGATGGGTACTCCATGAAGCATGCTGAGGGACATGAGTGACCTAGATGGAATTTGCCCATCCTGCATAATAGGATAAATGTCTATGGGCCCAATATTGAACTGGACAAAGATGACACAGTCTATGCCTTGTGTTCAATATAGACATAAGGGCAAAAGGGTAGTTATACACATAATTATTATCACAAAAGGACTTGTCAGATCACATGACATTTTCGTGTCTTGGGTAGCAGTGATGTGTTGCTAGATACCGCTCACTGTTTATTATATTAAATACGTGATTTAATATAATTGCCAACGCCGCGAAAACCTATAGGGTCACACACAAAGGACGGATTGATGAGAGATAGAGTAACTAAGGAACATCGTAAGGTACGGTGTACTTAAGTAGAATACGAAATATGGTAAGGTACCAAATGCTTAAGTGATTTTGGCATATTATGAGATATGGGCCAAAATACACTTAAGTGGGCTTTTTTAGCTTGAAGCCCACACAAGTGGTTCTATAAATAGAACCCTTGGGTAGAAGCATTATAACTCTAATTGGAATTTCGTTTCCCTCTCTCTCTCTCTCTCACTCAAAGCCTTCATTCGTAGCAGCTAGCACTGAGATTGAAGGAATTCGTTCGTGTGGACTGAGTAGAGGCGTTGTCATCGTTCAACGTTCGTGATCGCCACAAGAGGTAACGATTCTATCACTGATCATGCCCATTCGTAAGGATCACTAAATGGAGAAATTTTTAAATTCCGCTGCGCCTTGGATGGCAATTCTCCTTCAACATATCATCGAATCTGTGGGGAATTTTAGGTCAACACCATAAAAATGGGAGACAACCCTACAGGGAAATAAACTGCTCAACAACCAGGAGGAAACTCTGACGAGGGCAGAAGGAACACAGACTTCACTGGCGAGGGCAGAAACTCTGTCGGGGGAGACAAGTCGTAGGGTACCTGAATTAACCAACTCAGCTAGGGAAAAGGAACAAACTCCACAGGGGAATCAAAAACTCCGCCGAGGAACTGAATCAACACCATCGTCTAGGGATACCCGAAGGGTTAGCTGCTTGGGGAATCTTTGATGTTTCGCACTCAAGGATTTGTTATCCATCGAAATGATGTTGATATTTCTTTTCAATTGCTTTGGAAAATTCTTGTTTTTATATGTTTTAAGAAAAAGAGTTTTTTATCAAAAAATTTAAATTTTCAAAAATGATCATAATAAAATTTAAAATTATTGGCTGAAGTAAATAAGAGTAGAAACAATTGGATAAAAGCTCAACTTTATTTGATAGAATGGTAGTCTGTAAATGACAAGACTCCATAAATTTACAAAAGCTGAAAATGGTAATTTACATGCAAAAGGGTTACATTGAATACAAATGATCCTTAATCCTTCTATCAACTCTTGATATCCGTTGTGCTCTTGACCGCTGCCGGGGTGATGAATTGATGTCAACCCTTGTGCTCAAACAAGTCTTCAAAACATTGAAGACCAGTAGAATGCAGGAATCTCAATCAAATTCAACTGGTCAAACCTGGTCTGACACCATTCAGCCTCAGTCAAGTTGGCTTCCATAAGCACACGCAATGAAGGAATCTCAACCTCTACGGGGAGCACTGCGTCCATACCATATACAAAAGAGAAAGGGGTTGCCCCTGTTGAAGTGCGGATGGATGTATGATACCCGTGCAAAGAAAATGGGAGCATTTCATGCTAATCCTTGTACGTGACAACCATCTTCTGAATAATCTTCTTGATGTTTTTGTTTGCAGCTTCAACAGCCCCATTCATCTTGGGTATTGTCGCACCTCGAAAAATGGGGATACGACTTTAAAGCGAAGCGCAATCGCACTCTCGCAATGATGGACTGAACAGAGTCACCACCGAACTTTATTTATTCCTAAAAAGGAACGGGGAAATATCGATAAAACCTAAGACAAAATGACAATGATTATTGGTCGTCGCAACCAAATCAGGGTTCGGGAGTCGGTTACGCAAGGGGAAGGTATTAACACCCCTCACGTCCGTTGTACTCAACGGGAACCATTAGGTTAGTTGTGTGCGTTAGTGTTAATTGAAATATTAGGCTTTTCGAACTATTAGGTGGGAAAGGAAGAAAGGATGAGAAGAGAATATTTTTGGATTTTTGACGAAGGATTAAACCTAAGTTTTTTATTAGTGGGCCTGACAAGATTTACGAATCCTGCTCCTACGTATCTCAAAAGAGAAATCAAGGCTTACGTAGTTCTGGGTAGAAAAATGTTTGTTTGTTGGTCGATTTTAGCGAAAGCTATATTGTATTAATCGACAAAAACATTGTTTTACCCAAAACAGATGAGGAGTAGACGCATACCACACATCGAACGGATTTATAAACCTACATTCGGAAAAGCGTCACTTATCTCGACTCAACAATCGTGGCCGAAACATTGTTTTGCATCACCTTAAGACAATATATCTTTCGTTTATGAAAAAGGTTTTTTGATTAGTCGCATGGCGGCGAGAAAAGAGTTTGATTGGTTGGATGTATTTGAGTGATGGCGAGAACTTGGATGAGCGAGATATCCATCTCGAATCCTAGTCTCAGGAGTGCACGGTATACACCATGTTCCATTTCCATCTTTATTGGCAAAAGTGTTTAATAAAGATTAAGTATTTTTAGGTTTGATTGAGAAAGGGTTTGAAGAAACCGCATTGACAATTTTAGTTGATGACGAGAGCTAATGATAGGCAAGGCATCCACCTTGAATCTTATTCTCAGGAGTGCACGGTATACACCATGTTCCATTTCCATCTTTATTGGCAAAGTATTAAGGTAGGAATCAAGTGTTTTCGAGTTTGAAAGACGAGTACTTATGACTTGCAAGCTCTTACAGCTTGGGTCTAACACTCGGGACTACGTCTGGACATTCCACCCAGGCAGTCTGTTTCTTTCCAATATTGCTAAGAAAATGATTCGAATATTTACGAATGTTTTGGAGGGAAAACGAATATTTATGGCTTGCAAGCTCTTACAGTTTGAGCCTAATATTCGGGATTATGATTGGATATTCCATCCAGGATAATCTTTTTCTTCATATTTTATTTAGAAAAAGATTTGAATATTGGAGTGTGGAAGAGAAGACGAATATTTACGACTTGTAAACTCTTACAGCTTGAGCCTAATATTCGGGATTATAACTGGATATTCCATCAAGGATAATCTTTTTCTTCACATTTTATTTAGAAAAAGATTTGAATATTGGAGTGTTAATGGAAGAAAGGCTTGAAATTGTATTTGAAGGTAATGAGGAAATGAAATTGAATGTTGAAACTATGGAAAGTTAGTGAAATTTAAACAGAAAATTTAGTGAATTTGAATGTGAGTGTTTACATGTGTAAAGGTATGGACATGGATACTAATAACCTAACTAAATTAATTAACACACAAAAATCGACTAATCGAATAAAAAACAATATCGGAAATTCAACCATTAATTAAATCTAAAAGGTAAACATTTAAAAATACAAACAACTAAATAACGATCAAATTAAATTGATAAAAATATAAAGATAAAATAAATAGCAATAAGATATGAAAAATAAATAAATTAAATAGTAAGCATTAAAAACAAATATGGAGATATGCTACTCCCAAGTATCGAACCCATCCCACTAAAGACAATGAAACTGCCCTCTCTACACTAGGCCACTTATGGTTATTTATTACTTCAGTAACAACTTGGATATATAAACCAGAATAGATTAAAATATAAATTAAAATAAAAATTCAAATGAGGTGGTCTGTTAATGGACGACTAATTAAAATAATGGAGGAATCCCAAAGGGTGACCCTAGCCGCCTGGCTGTTGGGTTCAAGAGACTAATAACTAGTAAATTAAAAGGGAACACAAAAAAACAATGCATTAATATACACTATTTAAAAAAATCAAAAGAAGACTAAACGTATTAAGTTTTTTTTTAAATGGTTTAAATGTTTGTGTTTTTAAAAAAATAAATAAAATAAGAAAATGTGAGAGGTACGGTAACAGAAACAAGAAATCCTTCATCGTCCTCACTCCCTCAATCTCTTACTTAGATAGTAGATAGCATGCTCTTTTCGGCCAGTTTCATCATGTTGTCCCAGCACACATCCCATTGACTTTTCAAGCACAGTTAGGTACATAAAGAGTGGTTTCCCCTGAACAGGTGGAATTAGAATAGGGGGCTCTTGCAGGTATTGTCCGATTTTCTCAAAAGCCATTTGGCAGTCAGAGTTCCGTTCAACTGCTTGATCTTTTCTGAGCAACTTGAATATAGGTTCACACGTAGCAGTCATATGAGATATAAACCTGGAGATATAGTTCAAACGTCCCAGGAATCCTCTAACTTCTTTCTCTGTACGTGGAGCAGACATTTCTTGTATTGCCCTAACCTTGTCTGGATCTACCTCAATTCCTCGTTGACTAACAATGAAACCAAGCAACTTTCCAGATCGGACACCGAAGGTGCATTTAGCAGGATTCAGCCGTAGTCGAAATTTCCGAAGACGCTCAAATAGCTTTTGCAAGTGGTCTATATGATCCTCTTCACTTTGGGATTTTGCAATCATATCATCCACATAAACCTCAATTTCCTTATGCATCATGTCATGGAAAAGAGTGACCATTGCTCTTTGGTAAGTTGCCCCATCATTTTTGAGACCAAATGGCATTACCTTGTAGCAAAATGTTCCCCAAGCGGTGATGAATGTGGTCTTTTCCATGTCTTTCGGATCCATCTTAATTTGATTATAACCCGAGAATCCGTCCATGAAGGAGAATACCGCGAACTTAGCAGTGTTGTCTACCAGAGTGTCAATATGAGGTAGGGGGAAGTCGTCCTTTGGACTAGCTTTGTTTAAATCCCTATAATCAACACACATCCTGACTTTGCCATCCTTTTTGGGTACTGGCACAATATTAGCTACCCATTGAGGGTACTTTGCAACTGCTAGAAAACCGGCATCAAATTGACGTTTCACCTCGTCGTAAATCTTCATAGCCATGTCGGGTCTTGCTCTTCGTAGCTTCTGCTTTACTGGCGGACAATCTGGCTGTAGTGGTAGCTTGTGGACAACAATATCAGTATCTAAACCTGGCATATCCTGATACGACCAAGCAAATATATCTACATACTCTTGTAGCAACTTGATCAATCTTTCTTTGATGCTTGCTCCAAGTGTAGTCCCAACTTTGACCTCTTTCTTGTCTTCCTCAGTGCCAAGGTTGATTGTTTCCACTGGTTCTTGATGTGGCTGAAGGGCCTTTGACTCGTGCTCGAGCATCCTTTCCAATTCTTCAGGGAAATCACAATCTTCCTCACTCTCTTCTTCCGCTTGGTAGATGGGGAGTTCAAAATTATAGGAAGTAGTGGGGTCATCGAATTCAACTGGTTTATTGATTATTCTGCATGTCTTTTAATGATGGTTTTTTTTAGAAAAATGGAAATAAAAAGCAAAAGAAATAAAAATATTTTTGTAGTTGTTGAAAGGATTGCCATTTTAAGGAAAGAAAAACAAATAAATGAACGACAAGGATTTGAACAAAATGCTCTTTATTTGTCATAATGATTTTTGAAATTTAAAAGGGGCCCTACAAATGATCCATTAGCCTTGGGCAGAGCTAAGGATTTTCTAAAACACAAAGGAAAACACAATTACTTTGACACGGGAAAAACTTCTGGAATCTCAACTGCTTCCCAATTTGTTAGGGCTGCTTCACACCGGTATATCAGGTTTGATGTTTCTCCATCTTCAGTGTTATCTTCCACTGCACCAACTTGATCTCCATGGATAAATTCTGTGCTCAGGAAGACTTCTTGTATGCTCCGCACACGGTCCTTCGCAGGGACCAGGGCTCTTCCATTAGCAGAAGTCTTGTACCCTAAACCAAAACGATCATTTTTCTCACTGACGTTGATGACTTGCCCCCAACCTGCAGGGCCTCCACTTTCAACTGCTGATCTTGCACTCTTCAAAGAGGCGAACGACAAACTGGTTTTCTCAATAGGATCCTTAACCTCTTCAAGTGTGGCATTGGATATTTCAAGTGCTTGGAAAGAGGTCTCTAAGGCATCCTCATCAGCCTCAATATAACGGAAAGAGGAGAGTTGACTGATGATAAAATCTTCTTCACCCGAAACAATGACAAGCTTGTCATCGACAACAAACTTCATCTTTTGATGCAAAGTAGAAGTTACTGCCCCAGCAGCATGTATCCATGGTCGTCCCAAAAGGCAGCTGTAAGCGGGATTTATGTCCATGACTTGGAAATTGATGGGGAATACATACGGTCCGATCTGGATTGGTAGCTCTACTTCCCCAACTACTGTCCTTCGAGAACCATCAAAAGCTTTTACTACAAGTGCACTAGGTTTCAATTCCGAACCTTGGTAAGATAATTTAGCAAGTGCCCTCTTTGGTAGAACGTTGAGGGACGATCTAGTGTCAACTAAAACTCTGGCCAGAGCATCTTCTTGGCACTTTATAGATACATGTAAAGCGCGGTTGTGATTCTTCCCCTCCTTGGGTAGCTCTTCATTGCTGAAACTTAGAGTGTTGCAGGCTGTGATATTGGCGACCACCCCATCGAATTGGCCAACCGTTATATCTTGGGTAACATGAGCCTGAGCGAGCACTTTTAGTAGAGCCTCCCTATGAGCTTCGGAATTCAGAAGCAAAGACAAGATAGATATTTTTGACGGCGTCTGATGTAACTGATCAACTATCTTGTAGTCGGATTTCTTTATTATTCTTAGAAATTCGCTCGCTTCATCTTCTTGCACTTCCGGCTGTGCCCTTCCATAATCTGAGGTAGGATTTGCAGTTACGGCTTCCCTTGTTGGTTCTCGAGGGTTTACATTAATATTGGGAGTATAAATCCGACCGCTGCGGGTCATCCTGCTCGTCCCTCCGATATTAGTGATGTCGGTGTCAACATTCTCCAAACCTTTCTTACTTTCAGCAGCTTTGGGCTTTTCATCTACCACTGTTATGTCGTACTTCCAGGGTACCGCTTTAGTGCTTTCAAAAGGAAAGGGGGTAGGCATACAAACTACCACGGGTGATGGATGAACAACATCTTTTCTATGATAAGTTATCTCAAACGGTTCTGGTAAATTGAAAACGGGTTCAATGACTGAAACTTCCTCATTTGTTGTAGGACCACAAATTTGTAGAACACCTTGATCCATCAAGTTCTGAATGTCATTTCGTACCACTTTACATCCTCTCGGATGAATGACACATTCTTCACAATTGTCGTGGCGTGTATCAATCAAACTAGCCCCTACCAATCTTGCATGAAGTGCTAGCAATTGAGTTTTAACATTTTCCACGCTTTTGATTATACACACATCAGAAGGATCCTCGATGGCATTAACATCACCATGTGTCGGCAGAGGGTTACTTTTTACGTTGGGTCCGACATCTCGAAATGAAAGAATCTTCTTCTCAACCAGGTCTCGCACAATATGCTTTAAAGCATAACATCCCTCTAAATCATGTCCAGGGGCACCCCCATGGAAAGGACAATGGGCATCTAGATTGTACCATGGAGGTAAAGGATTTGGTGGATGACCCAAAGGTCTGGGAGTCACCAACCCTTTTCGTAGTAACGATGGGTACAATTCAGTGTATGTCATAGGGATTGAAGCAAACGGAAGTCTACCTCTTTGTACCCTATTTGGATTTGAAGGATTCTGTGGACGGAGAGCCTATGCCCTCGGTAGTTGATAAGCAGGTGGCGCGGGCGCTTGCTGGTATACTGGTGCTTGTTGAATAGGTTGATAGACAGGAGCTTGTGACTGGTTGAAATTTGGTGTGACAGCTGCCACATACGGTTGTTGAACATACTGCACTGGATAAGTTGGTTGTTGTTGAGCAAATTGATGTTGCTTCTTCCATGAATGACTCCTCCTTTGACTGGTTGACACTGCATTTGTCTCACCTTCTTTCTTTCTTTGAAAACTTTCGGGGAACTTTTTGGCATTATTACCAGACGTTTCAGGGGTGGTTATCATTTTTCCATTCTTCAATCCAAGCTTGACCTTTATGCCCACGGCGACCAGGTCAGAGAAGCTTGCAGATACACTACTCACCATTCTTTCATAGAACATAGGCTTTACTGTATCCATGACCCAATCTGCTAACTCCTTCTCAGCGAGGGGTGGTTCGACTTGCGAGGCCACTTCCCTCCATCGTTGTGCATATTCCTTAAAAGACTCATTATCTTTCTGGGACATGCTGAGCAATTTCCTCCTATCTGGGGCCATGTCCATGTTGTACTTATAATGTTGGATGAAAGCATCAGATAGGTCTTGGAAACAACGAATTCTACTTTGATCAAGGCTTAATTACCACTTAGAGGGAGCACCCCTCAAGCTGTCTTGGAAGCAATGTATCATAAGTTTATCATCCTCTACGTGCGCAGCCATTTTTCGATAGTACATAATAAGGTGACTTTTAGGACACGAGTGGCCCTCGTACCTATCGAAATCTGGGGTCTTGAACTTTGCAGGAATCACAAGACCTGACACTAAGCACATCTCCTTAGCAGTAGCACCAAAAACTTGGTCACCTTCCATAGCCCTTAACCTTTTTTCAAGAATCTGGAAATTCTCTTTCATCCCTCTTATGTCTTCCTGCCTTTCCTCATCTTCGTCTGAAAAGTCCGGAGCATGTTGTTGATCCTCAAAATAAGGTTGCACATATGCACGAACGAGAGGTGGTGCGAACGTGTTGACCACTGGATGATTTTCATTGATGGTTGGTAGAGGAGCCATCTGCTGAGTGGATTATGCAAAACCAGGGGCGCCTTCAACTGGAGGTGTGAAACTAGGAGGTAAACCATAGGCTGTCCAAGTGGTTGGTATTGTCCTTGCAAGTTGGGGTTCAATCGTGGGACCAACGATTTCTGAAACGATTGTCGTTTGGGTGTCTAACTTTGCCTTGATGACCTGTAGTATCTCCATGACTTCACCCATGTTTTCTCATAGGTCTTCGAGTTCTGAGCTTACTCGCTCCAATTCTTGTTCTTGATCTGCCATTCTTTGACGAGCGCTGGCTCTGGTGTTGTAGTGGTGTTGAGGACTCAGTGTGGAACTGAAGAAGACACAAAAAATGAGTTTTTTGTTTGAAGAATGACATGAGTGCATGTTATGGGTGCATTTTGTGCAAAGCTCTTAGTTATCTTTATTATTTATTCCAGCAATGTTAGAATATAAGAACAACATGTAATAATTGAGACCCAAAATGACAACTTCCATTAATTAAAATCAAATTTGAATACAAAAGGATTTAACTTCAAGTACACATGATTCGAATACAAAAAGATTTAAACACCAACAATTCAAATTCAAGTACAAGTAAACTTAAGTTCTGTCTCAGCTCTTATGATCGTAGCCAGATCTGTGGTGAGCTCATTCATCATTTTCTTGATAAACTTGACGAAATTGAAAACTTGAGGAGGCGTGTTTTCTGGACACATACACCAATCCGCTTCCTGGAGTTTTTCTGGGAGTTCCAACATATTGAGGTTAACAAACCTAGCTAAGTTGCGGAACTTGCCATTCCATTCAACATAGAGCTCTTGGAGTTTCTGGATGACCTTTTGATCTTCATCTAAGATTGCTCTAGCCTCTATATACAACCTTTTCCAGTAGACACAATCCTTCTTTAGGAGTAAGTAGGCTGCATCACCTTCTTGGCTCTCTAAAACTGCAAACCTCCTAGTAGCTTCTTCCAACTAGTACCTGAGATGGTGACAGTTTCTTTCAGCTTCTTCCTTTTGGAGTATCTCGCGAGACAACTTTTCCTCGCATTTCTTCAGAGCGTCCCTCAACTCACGGATCTGTGCCTCAAAGTCGGGCTTAATTTCTTTTTTATTCATAAGAGATTTATCCAACATTCTCCCTAACTCACAGATCCTATACTCAGCTTTCTTGAGCTCTTCCTTCCTGGTTCGGATCACTGATGTGGAACCTATAAGGATATGATTAAGATCATCTTTCTGGTCTTCCAATAGCCTGGCTCTCTTGTTGCTATCGTCAAGTTCTTGGGCTTTTCCCTTACGTTCCTCTTTCAAATTCTAATTTTCCAAGATAACTCGGTTCGTCTGAATCCGTAATTCAGTATTCTCCAATTCGAGCTCCTTAACCTTAGTAGCGAGTTTCTCCATGTCCTCAGGGAGTATGGGCTTGGGCTCAGGAGTTTTAGGAAAAGCTGAAGCCTTTAAGATAAATGGCAAATGGATTTCCCCAACTCTTTCTTTCACCCATTGAGTGTAAGGTTCTTTGGCGAGAATGTTTCTTTTTCCAAACTCTTTACCCTTCCTTACAACCTTTAACCAAGCCTTTCGTACTGCTCTTACATCATGATTGCTTGCTTGGATGTCAGAGAGCACAAATGGCTGTAAGTCCTTTGCGTTAAGAGGACCATCCATGGAGTAACCGTGTTGCATTCGAGATAACATAGGGTTATAATTGATGCAATCCTTGGTACCCAACAACGGTACATTAGGAAATTCCCCGCAGCTGACTATAATGTCTGGGGTTTCCCACTCTCGGATATACCATCTGATGGAACTTGCGGTGAGGGAAGCTAATTTTTTAGGAGACTTAAGTTATTTTGCCACAAAAGGACCTTCTTCGGGCATGTGTTGCATGAACCAAGTGTAAAGCAAAGGAGCACAGCACAACAAAGTTCCACCCCTCTTTTCATGTCGAGCGTGAAGGGCATGGTAAATGTCAGCTAAGAGAAATGGTATTGGATTGCCAGAGAGAAAGACTTCTATGGCTACTTGATCCACAAAATTTTCAACATTTGGGAAGAGCACAATCCCATGGATCAATAAAGCCAACACAGCATAGAATGCATTCCAATTTCCACTTTTCTTGAACTTTAGAGCTAAATCTTCCAAAAACATCGCGGCAAAACCTTCGCAACCCCCTTTTTCAACCCAATTGTCTCGAACAGTCGGGACATTGATACTTAGGGCTGAAGCTATCTTCTTTGGGCCCATATCTTCTTCGAGCTTTGGAAATGGATTAAAATCTTTCAATTTGAGACCCACGATTCTCTCAACTTCTTCCAAAGTAGGAGCTAGCTGGAAATCAGCGAATGTGAAACAGCGTAGAGGTGGATCATAATATTGTGCCAAAGAGCCGATAATTCCATAGTCAACTTTCTTAGTTAGAAGGCTCAAAATTTTCCCATAGTTTTTTCCGAACTCATCACGTCTGCTGAGAGTCAAATCAGAGATCAAACCCTTCATACTGTCCAACTTAGGTTCCTTGTACTTAAGCGTGAAAGTGTGTCTCCTTGAAGTTGTCATTTTCAAGTTCTCAATTCCTGAAACAAATAAGAGACAACTAAGAGCTTGCTTTTTATGATGTTGATGCAATGTATGAATGTGATGCATTTTTTTTGTATAGGTTCAATAGGCTTAAGGCATGGATAAGTCTGATTGCTTTATATAGAACAAGGTTCTCACCAGGTATGATTTAAGGTTTTTAAAAAAAGTTCCTAGAGTCATGGATCCATTAGATTGTTTGCTACCTACGACAACTTACTTGCCGGGCATCAACTCCATCTAAAGAATCTACTCTAAGTGAGGTTCTCGCATCGATCCAATGAGAAATTCATCTCGCAGACCCACACTACGCAACCATCTTTCCTAGTTGGACAAAGAACTAAGGTTCTACAAATGGTTCTCAAAGTCATGGATCCTAAAGAAAATATCGAAGCTTACGGCAACTTACTTGCCGAACGACAACATCCTCTCAAGAATCTACTCTAAGTAAGGTTCTCGTACCGACCCAACGAGAAATACATCTCGTGGACCCGCACTACTCAACCTCGTCCTATCTTATGTTTTTACTCGAGACTCAGGTAAAAAGTCTATCCCACAAGGTTTGCAATCAGAGTATCCAAGTACCAAACCATAATCGAACCAATACAACAGATTCATATCAATATGACAATAAAAATAGTAAAAATAATAAAGCAAAACCACATAGGTAAACAAACAAAGGCACACAAATGACCTAACTAGGCTTGACTCACCTAGGGATGGGGTGTCCCCAGCAGAGTCGCCATCTGTCGCACCTCGAAAAATGGGGATACGACTTTAAAGCGAAGCGCAATCGCACGCTCGCAATGATGGACTGAACAGAGTCGCCACCGAACTTTATTTATTCCTAAAAAGGAACGGGGAAATATCGATAAAACCCAAGACAAAACGATAATGATTATTGGTCGTCGCAACCAAATCAGGGTTCGGGAGTCGATTACGCAAGGGGAAGGTATTAACACCCCTCACGTCCGTTGTACTCAATAGGAACCATTAGGTTAGTTGTGTGCGTTAGTGTTAATTGAGATATTAGGCTTTTCGAACTATTAGGTGGGAAAGGAAGAAAGGATGAGAAGAGAATTTTTTTGGATTTTTGACGAAGGACTAAACCTAAGTTTTTTATTAGTGGGCCTGACAAGATTTACGAATCCTGCTCCTACGTATCTCAAAAGAGAAATCAAGGCTTACGTAGTTCTGGGTAGAAAAATGTTTGTTTGTTGGTCGAATTTAGCGAAAGCTATATTGTATTAATCGATAAAAACATTGTTTTACCCAAAACAGATGAGGAGTAGACGCATACCACACATCGAACGGATTTATAAACCTACATTCGGAAAAGCGTCACTTATCTCGACTCAACAATCGTGGCCGAAACATTGTTTTGCATCACCTTAAGATAATATAGCTTTCATTTATGAAAAAGGTTTTTTGATTAGTCGCACGGCAGCGAGAAAAGAGTTTGATTGGTTGGATGTATTTGAGTGATGGCGAGAACTTGGATGAGCGAGATATCCATCTCGAATCCTAGTCTCAGGAGTGCATGGTATACATCATGTTCCATTTCCATCTTTATTGGCAAAAGTGTTTAATAAAGATTAAGTATTTTTAGGTTTGATTGAGAAAGGGTTTGAAGAAACCGCATTGACAATTTTAGTTGATGACGAGAGCTAATGATAGGCAAGGCATCCACCTTGAATCTTATTCTCAGGAGTGCACGGTATACACCATGTTCCATTTCCATCTTTATTGGCAAAGTATTAAGGTAGGAATCAAGTGTTTTCGAGTTTGAAAGACGAGTACTTATGACTTGCAAGCTTTTACAGCTTGGGTCTAACACTCGGGACTACGTCTGGACATTCCACCCAGGCAGTCTGTTTCTTTCCAATATTGCTAAGAAAATGATTCGAATATTTACGAATGTTTTGGAGGGAAAACGAATATTTATGGCTTGCAAGCTCTTACAGTTTGAGCCTAATATTCGGGATTATGATTGGATATTCCATCCAGGATAATCTTTTTCTTCATATTTTATTTAAAAAAAGATTTGAATATTGGAGTGTGGAAGAGAAGACGAATATTTACGACTTGTAAACTCTTACAGCTTGAGCCTAATATTCGGGATTATAACTGGATATTCCATCAAGGATAATTTTTTTCTTCACATTTTATTTAGAAAAAGATTTGAATATTGGAGTGTGGAAGAGAAGACGAATATTTACGGCGTGCAAGCTCTTACAGCTTGAGCCTAATATTCGGGATTATAACTGGATATTCCATCCAGGATAATCTTTTTCTTCATGTTTTATTTAGAAAAAGATTTGAATATTGGAGTGTTAATGGAAGAAAGGCTTGAAATTGTATTTGAAGGTGATGAGGAAATGAAATTGAATGTTGAAACTATGGAAAGTTAGTGAAATTTAAACCGAAAATTTAGTGAATTTGAATGTGAGTGTTTACATGTGTAAAGGTATGGACATAGGTACTAATAACCTAACTAAATTAATTAACACACAAAAATCGACTAATCGAATAAAAAACAATATCGGAAATTCATCCATTAATTAAATCTAAAAGGTAAACATTTAAAAATACAAACAACTAAATAACGATCAAATTAAATTGATAAAAATATAAAGATAAAATAAATAGCAATAAGATATGAAAAATAAATAAATTAAATAGTAAGCATTAAAAACAAATATGGAGATATGCTACTCCCAAGTATCGAACCCATCCCACTAAAGACAATGAAACTGCCCTCTCTACACTAGGCCACTTATGGTTATTTATTACTTCAGTAACAACTTGGATATATAAACCAGAATAGATTAAAATATAAATTAAAATAAAAATTCAAATGAGGTGGTCTGTTAATGGACGACTAATTAAAATAATGGAGGAATCCCAAAGGGTGACCCAAGCCGCCTGGCTGTTGGGTTCAAGAGACTAATAACTAGTAAATTAATAGGGAACACAAAAAAACAATGCATTAATATACACTATTTAAAAAAATCAAAAGAAGACTAAACGTATTAAGTTTTTTTTTAAATGGTTTAAATGTTTGTGTTTTTAAAAAAATAAATAAAATGAGAAAATGTGAGAGGTACGGTAACAGAAACAAGAAATCCTTCATCGTCCTCACTCCCTCAATCTCGTCCTCTCTCTTCTCAATCGCTCATCTCCTCCAACCTTCGCTCATACCAAACCTCAATCGCTCATCCTCAACCTCAATCGCGCACCTCTCTTTCTCACTCGATTGCTATCAACTCTCAAACCCCCAATCTCTCATCATCTCTCAATCTCAACTTCATCCACAAACTTTCACTCTACATGCCAAAAACAAATGCTTTAAAGAGATTCAAGCAGTAAAGCTCACCTTCGGCGGTGATCCGGCAGTAATGACGATGCTTGAATCTTCCTCCCGTCGCCGCTCAACTTTTCTAGCTCTAGGGTTTTTCGCCGTTTTAGGATTAGGGTTTTCTACTATTTTCGAATTAGGGTTTCGTGGTGGTCGCCTCTCTCTTCTCAATCGCTCATCTTCTCCAACCTTCGCTCATACCAAACCTCAATCGCTCATCCTCAACCTCAATCGCGCACCTCTCTTTCTCACTCGATTGCTATCAACTCTCAAACCCCCAATCTCTCATCATCTCTCAATCTCAACTTCATCCACAAACTTTCACTCTACATGCCAAAAAACAAATGCTTTAAAGAGATTCAAGCAGTAAAGCTCACCTTCGGCGGTGATCCGACAGTAATGACAATGCTTAAATCTTCCTCCCGTCGCCGCTCAACTCTTCTAGCTCTAGGGTTTTTCGCCATTTTAGGATTAGGGTTTTCTGCTGTTTTCGAATTAGGGTTTCGTGGTGGTTGTAAGACCCCAATTTTGTCCCTAAGATCCCTCATGGCATCATAAGCATTGCATTACATAGCCTCAAGGATCTTTGAGCATCTTGGCTTCCTTTCCCTTTGGGTTGGGATCTCCTGTGAGTGGTTTGAGATCATCAGGCATGCTTACATTGTATATAATTGTTTTTTCTTGTTTTAATCACTAACCAAAAGCACCAAAAATATGTCATCTAACATTTGTTTTGCAGTCTAAGCAATCATCAGGTCAAGGTTTTCAAGGAATTCCTTTGGGCAAGAGATGATGGTATTTTCTTGAGATGAGGACCATATGATTATTCTATGGAGCTTATATGAGCTAGGGTTTCATTTTGAAGCAAATTCCCCAAGTGGTAAAGGCTCAAGTTCATTCAAGGCATTGTCAAGGTCATCTGAGGACCAAATATTCAACTGTGCAGTTAACTGAGGGCTTTGAGGTGGGGGAAATGATTTGAGACATCCCAATCATGTTCAAACAAGGCCTATGCATCATGTCAAACATCTATCTTGAAGATTTTGAAGTCATGGCAAAAGTTTCCAAAAATGGAAAGTGACCTGTAATTTCAAGTTTCCAAAAATGGCAAGTTTTTGGTACACATTCAACTTGACGTTTCAACATCAAAGAAGCTTCAAATGGATTTTTGGTGAACATGAAAGTTGAAGATCTTTCTCTTCTCTTTTCAAAAAGTCCTATTTCATGATCATCTGATAATTGGTTGAGAAGTTATGGCCAAGTGATCACAAAGTATACATGGAAGTTCAAAGTGGCATAACTTTTGATTCAAAACTCCAAATTGGTCCACTCTTCTTGCAAAATGCTCCTTATGACCAAGACTTTCCAAATCAACCATTACCTTGCATGAAAGAAGATCACAATACCACTTGTTCACACATGTGAATTTTGGAGGGAAATTTGATAATTCAAATTTGGTTGATCATACAAGCAAATTAACACTTCCATCATGTTTATTGGTTGATTTTAAGTGAATACAAGGCTCAGCATGGCACTATTTACGTGTGGCATGTACATGCTAAGCACACTTGCCATTTTTGCACAACACCTTATATCTCATTAATCTTGCTTAGCCAAAGCCTAATCCTAATTTCAGCATGATTAACAAAGAGTATAAATACCAAATCATAACTGTTTTTGAAGAGGAGAAGCTTTTTCAGATCTGAAATTTTCCATTCCCTCCATTTTTTCTCTCTCTTCAAATCTCTCTATTCTTCACACAAACCTTCATTTTCTTTGCACATTCATGATCATGGAAGAGTTCTGAGCAAGAATCATCATCTGGATTGGTTAATTGAGCAAGAATTCGAGCTACACAAGCACATGAACATGGAGATGAAAACTTGAAATTGAGCTAGATCCAAGTGCTTTCAACCATTACTTTTTGAATCAAGCTTCAAAGCAAGCATAGAGGAGAAGATCTGGAAGTTCTGGAAGCTGGAGAGCACGATTCTTGATCACTGCATTTCAAGTAAGTGAAATTTCGACCATCTCCCTTTGCCAATTTCTTGCCATGAATGTATAGATCTTGTTACACTGAGCATGCTGATATGATTTGCTTTGAAAATGGATGAGTATTGAGCCTGATATATGAACTGGAATTTTTGATGTCAATAATGTTTCCCTTCGATCCGTGTGTGTTAGTGAGATTTAGGTTGAATGAGCATGATATTCAGATTCTACGTTGAAAGACCTTTCGAACGGTACCGGTTTCTTTGATTTCTGGAAAAAAAATTGAATCTCCGCCGCCTGGTTGGCCGGAGAAGACGGTTGTTACAACCGTCGCCGCCGTCTGGTTATGTTGGTTAGGGTTTGTCCACCGTGTGCGCCAGCTGTGCGCTTGCTTGGCGTTTTCGTTGGCTTGCATTCATTTGACCATGCCACGTTGTTGTTGACTGTGAGGTGGATGCCACACGTGTTAATGAAACGCAGCGTTTCATTAGGCGCTCTTGATCCTTTAGCGCGCGTTCGATCCCTGGCTCGTGTGTTTCTGAATTTTATTTGAATTATCATTTCCTGCCTGGCGTGCATGCGTTCGATTCCTGCTGATGCGCTTTTCATAATTTAAATTGAATTCTCATCCTGACCTGGCTAGCGCGCGTTCGAACCTGGCTGCATGCACCTTCTGAATTGTTTTCAAATAATATTTTCCCTCCATTTCATTTCATTATTGCATTTTATTTCCTCAACTTCAAAAAATTATAAAAAATAGTAGAAATGTCCAATTTGATCTCAATTTTTTTTCACAATCTTGTTTTGATCTCTAGTTTTTTATAGAATTTATTTCATGAATTGTTTGATTCTGGATTTTTAGTTTGGAATTTTTGATTGAGCCTTATGCCAAATTGATATGCTACATTCAATGCTTTGTGAAATGATTTGTGTTGATCCAATTGATTTGAAATTTGGCATGCTTGATTCTCACATGTGGTATGATTTTTGAGATTTGGTTTGAGATTTTTATCATATGCCATCACTATTTTGGACACATGAAGATATGTTGTGACAATTTGTGTCACATTTTTGGTATTCAATTTGTCCATTTTTGTTTACCTATCATTTGAGATCTTCTGGATTTGATTTTTTGTATGATGTTTGTTCATAACATGAGTAACTTGCATAAAAAATTTCATGATCATTGGATGTTTTTCTGTTTTGATTTGGATTTTCTAACTTGGATGTCCATATTGTGCATATTTGGTTGCCTTTGCATGACATTGATCATTTGATGCCTTGGCCATGTGAATTGATGCTGGTTCTTTTGAGGACATATTATGACATGTTTGAACTTGCTTTGTGCAAAAGATTGACTTTTGTTTTGATCATTTGATTTGGTTTTGAACCTAGTCTTTGTACTAGTGTTTTGTACATGAACTAATTGTGCTTTGTGTTTCAGGTTTGGACATTTAGCATTGATGATTGGTTTGGTCTCACTTTGTGAGATACAAATGATTTGAATTCTAACACATTGCTGTTTTGTAGGATTCTAAGTGATAGGCTTGAGCTCATTGCTTCATTTGATTGCTTGACCATTGCTCATTGAATTGTGTAACAGTTGGACTGTTTGTCTGTTTGTTTTCTGATTGAGATATTAACTGTTTAAGCTTTTGTACAGGTACATTAGTTGCTCGCTTTTAGCTCTTGCTTGAGCTTTGGATTGTGGTTGATACACCACTTAGGTAGCTACTCTCTTACTCCATGTAGTCTGGAAGTCCTGTCACCTTTTTGGCAGGTATTTTGGCTGAAGTCCTCCTTATGAGGCTCTGACTGTGTTTGTTTACATTTGTGCCAAAGACCTCTAAATGAGGCATGTTACTTGATAAGTCCTCCTAAGTGAAGAGGCAATTGACAGATAGAAGGGATTAGCAATCAATCCCCTGTTATTCAGTGAGTCTTTCATTATGCTCGCACTACGTGCTGATGCTTTTGAATAAACACCCAAGATTTTGTATAGTGTCTGTCAAGTGGAATAGGATCCCACATTCTGGATCCCCACGCTTTCTTTGTCATAAGCTCACCCAGGCCAGGGTTAAGAGCATGAGGTCTCATCCTCATTTCTCCATTTGATCAGCTTCACCCTAACTCTCAATGTTAGTGGTTAAGAGCTCCCAGCTTACCATTACAATTTGGCTTGTTTGTCGAGGTTGATATGACCCCTCTTGACTAAAACCCACCTATTTGATTGAGCCTCTTGTTTGTATATAGTGTGATGCATTGTTTGCTTGATTGCTTTGCATGTGTTTGCTTTTGCTCATTTGTTTGTTTTGAGGAGTTAGATCTAAGTCCATCTATTGGCATTCTGTTTCCTGTTTGTTTTGAGGAGTTAGATATAAGTCCATCTATTGGCATTCTGTTTCCTGTTTGTTTTGTGGAGTTAGATATAAGCCCATCTATTGGCATTCTGTTTCCAGTTTTTTTGTTAGGAGTTGGATGTAAGTCCATTGATTGGCATTCTGTTTCCTCTTTCTGTGGTTCTCTCATGAGACTTGCTTATTGTTTTTACCTTGTGCTGCCTAATTCCAAAGGAACTTACTTGGATCATCTCTATGATCTTGAGAAAGGAACTCCTATTGTGGCTTTATCCCTTTTTTCCCACCTCTTGCATGTTAACCTTGATCCATATCTTCATCCTTCACCCTAAACCAAAAACTTTTGTGCAAACATTTTCACTTGTTTTCAACATTAGAAACCTAGGCCTTATGCCTTTGATTTTCAAACTTTCTTTTCATAATACTCATTTTGAATTGAATCTTTAAGTCAACTTTGACCATTTTGTACATACTTCTAATTGGTTAATCTAACTCACTCAAATGTGTTTCTTTGTGGTCCCAATGTCCACTTCTTAATCAAATTTTTCATAACCTTTAGCTATTAGGTTTGAGTTATCTTTGTGGTAGATATAATACTCACATATGTCCTTAGTGATGGAGAATAAGTCTTCCGTGCTTATTATAGGGCATAATCCCTCACTAGCATGTCGAAGCTATCCTCACATGGTGGACTTGTGGTTTTTCAGGTTGAGTTTTCTCCCTTTGATAACAAAAGACCTTAAGGCTTTTGGACAAATCAATCCACTCACTTGTTTTGAAATTTTTTACCCGAACTACGGGGTTTTGATCCTTATCTTTCATGAGAGGGTACGTAGGCAATGGGTTCATCCATCCAAACACAAAATGTAAATAAACTTGTATATTCTTCTCTCATCTCTTCAATCATGTTTGCACAAAATAATTTCATAACAATAACCTTTTGCAACAAGTGTGAAAAGGGCTCCCTAGGAGTACCTAGGATGTTGTGGGTGCCTAACACCTTCCCATGACATAACCAACCCCCTTACCCAGATCTCTGTCTTTTACTAGTTTTGTTTGTAAAACTTTATAGTTTTTGTTCGCTTTCTAACCATTCCTTTGGATAAATAGAAGTGCGGTGGCGACTCGAATTTGTATGATTTACCTTGGATTTAGTTAATATCTCCAATGGTAACGAATACACCGCTACAGAAAAGTGGCGACTCTGCTGGGGAATGAGCGAGGTTTCCTTGGTGGGTTTTGCCAACTTTTCACACTTGTGGTATCATATTTGTTATGACATATTTTTGTGCAATTTGGGATTACTGTATTGTTTGTAATGATTGAATTGCATGATATATCAATTGCTTGCATTGCTTGGTGATCTTTGTGAGATGAGTTCTATACCCGAACTCGAGTGCACCTTAGGATAGGAGAATGGCATAGTCTCGTCAACTTGTGTGGAGTTATTCCTTAGCAAGTTGACTTGCGAGTCCATTCACTTGGTGGAGGTCATGTTGGGATCAATAATGTCACACAAGTAAGTTGTGGTTAGACATTACTCTTTCCAATATGTGCCTTAGAAGCCAAGGACCTTAGTTTACCAAGCCCATCTTGGCCTATTTTTAGGATGTAGTGCAGAGGTTGTTCAAATGTAAGATTTGATACGATTGTTACGCGATACTACATTCATAAGAGTCTCTCTTGAGAATATTTTTGGAATACGAGTAGTCGTTTCTCCAATAATATCCGAAAGATGGGATGATGACTATGGGAACCTCTGGTAGAACATGCTCGGCAGGTTTAAACCCTAGTACACTCCCTTTGGGTGGTTCTTAACCGAGACTCCATGCTCGTGACTCGCAACAAACCCGTGATTCATGGTTGATCCGTTCATACATCCTTAGTATCAATGGAACTTGGGTGTCGATAAGGTGAAAACCATAATCCACCAAAACGGATGATTGATATTAAGGATGGTTGAGTCGTTCGTATATCGTTAATATCAATGGAACTTGGGTGTCGATAAGGTGTAAACCATAATCCACCAAAATGGATGATTGATATTAAGGACGATATGATCCATCCAATGACCTTTGTTTGGTGTGCTTTGCTTGATCCTTGAGTGTGATTGTTGCATTCATGCATTCATCTGCATCCATATCATCAGATAAAAAGAAAATTTTCAAGGAACTTAAGGGGTTTATTTGCAAAATTTTCAGACATGGAAAAACAAAGAAGGAATACAAAGAAGTACAGCTTCAGACAACCCGATCTGAAAGAGTTAAGGAATCTGACATCCTATGTACTAGATCCCTTGGGTTTCAAAGCTCGCTTTGGGAAACTGCTCCCTCTTCTGACTACTCAGGTTGATGAAGGATTGATGAGTACGTTGGTGCAATTCTATGATCCTCTGTACCGTTGCTTCTCTTTTCCGGACTTTCAGTTGTTGCCTACCCTTGAGGAGTATGCTTATCTGGTGGGTATACCGATTCTGGATCAGGTGCCGTTCAGTGGCTTGGAGAGTATTCCTACTTCTCAAGAGATAGCTGACTTGTTGCACATAGATGAATCTCTGATTCATGCTAATATGACGACCAAAGGTGGAATTCAAGGTCTCCCTTCTGAGTTCCTCATTGCTCAAGCTACTGTTTATGGGAAGGCCATGAGTGAGGATGCCTTTGAAGCCATATTTGTACTTCTCATCTATGGTTTGGTATTGTTCCCCAACATTGACAAGTTTGTGGATGTGAACGCTATTAGGATCTTCTCTGCTCTTAATCCCGTTCCGACTCTGTTGGGTGATATCTATTTCTCTTTGCATCTGAGGAATGCAAAGGGTGGTGGCGCTATTGTGTGCTGTTTGCCTCTGTTGTATAAGTGGTTTATTTCTCACTTACCTCAGACGCTCGCCTTCAAGGAGAACAAGGGATGTCTACGGTGGTCTACGAGGCTTATGTCTCTCACTAATGAAGATATCTCTTGGTATAACCGTGTATATGATGGTGTGCAGATTATCGACTCTTATGGTGAATTCTCCAATGTGCCTCTTCTTGGTACATATGGTGGGATTAGCTACAACCCTGTTTTAGCACGTCGTCAGCTTGGGTTCCCCCTAAAGGATAAACCTAATAACATTCTGTTAGAAGGTGTGTTCTTTCAGGAGGGTAAAGATCCCCAAGGCTTGAAGGGCAGAATGGTTCGCGCTTGGCGCAAAGTCCATAAGAAGGGCAGGAATGAGTTGGGTCCTAAGAATTGCATTGCTATGGAGCCTTATACTGCTTGGGTAAGGAAGAGAGCATCTGAGTATCTCATGCCTTACGATTATCCGAGACCTACACCTTTGGTTATGGCTGGGCCTTCAACCCTCCCTAACCAAGGAGTAGAGGAGTTGAGAGACGAAGACCTTTCACGTGCCTGGATCCGTGAAAGAGAAGAGTTGCTTCAACAGATTAAGGAGAAGGATGCTCTGATTGAGTTCCTTGAGCATCAGGTCATTGATGATCCTGATGATGCATGGACTTCTCTACTTCCTCAGTCTTCCAAGTTTTGGAAAAGGAGGTATGACCGACTCGCCAAAGAGAAGGAGGATATGGAAGCAGCCAATGAGAGAGAGGTGAAGAAGCTTCGTGCAGCTTATCTTCCGGTGTCCCGAGCTTCTAGGGATCCATAGGATGATTACTTTCCTTTTCTCTTGTAATATGATTGACAATGCTGTACTTCTTTCTCAGATATATTTGATGAGATATTTCCATATGCGATAAAATGCTTAATATTTTCAAAATTTGCAAATAAAACCCTAAAGTTCCTTTGAAATAAAAACAAATCATATGCACAAGCATTGCATGCATCATTTGCATAAGCAGGTGTTGTCCTCAGCCTCTGGTCTTGTGGTCTAACTCTTGTAGCACCTCAAATTTGCACCTCCCATTTTGTATATACATTTTCATTTTAGGTCATTAACATTAGCATTGTCTACTGCATAGCATTGCATTGTCCATTGCCAAGTCATCAGTTCATTAGTCAAGACTGGTCAGGAGATACAGTTGTGCAAGCAAGCAAGTGCATTTCCTATTGAAGCAAAGCCCTAGGGTTGGTTCATTGTATTCATGTGACCTAGGGATCATTTTGAAGTGGTTTGGCCAAAGGTTGGATGCTCAAAGCTCATCAGTCAAGCTGAGATTCATCTGAAACCCTAGAAAGTCAACCAAAGTCAACTGTGCATTCAACCATGGATTTGAAGGTGGGAGATGGTTAGAGAGGCCTCATTCATGTCCATACAAGTCTCATTTGACATTGCAAACATCAACAATGAAAATTTGAGGTCAGATGAAAAGTTTCCAAAAATAGTAAGTGACCTATAATTTGGAATTGCCAAAAATGGAAAGGTCTTCTCTTCAAGTTTACATCATCAAGCAAGCTTCAAATGGAATTTTGTCCAACATGAAAGTTGAATATCTTGCTCTCACCTTTCCAAAAAGTCCAAGAACATCCATTTCTCATGTGTGGTTGGCAAGTTATGGATCAGTCATTGTCAAGATAATTTGAACTTCACAAGGGGATAACTTTTGCACCATAAGGCCAAATGAAGTGGGATTTTTTGCAACATTCTTGTTTTGATATGCTCTATCCAGATCATGCATTACATTTCATCAATTCTCATCATAAAAATATTGGCATTTTCACTTGAATTGCATTTGAAATTTGGAGGGAAAAATCTCATTTGAAAAATAGGCATTGGCTTTACATTTTTTCACTTGCATTTGGCTAAAAATGACATTTCAAGGTGAATTAAGCACAAACTCGTGTACTGTAGCATTCATTTACATGCATATAGGGTGAATTTCCAATTTGCACTTACACTTGCATTTCACTTAATTCCAATTGCATTGCTTAATCTTGATTAGCAAACATGTTTAACAGACCATATATATTGCTAATCATAACAGAAAACAGGTTAACATTTCATTTTTACTCAGATCTAGATCCAATTGCATAATCTTCATATTTTGCTCTCTCAATTTTTCTGCAAAATTCTTCTAAAACCTTGCATTGTTCTTGCTCGATTCATCATCCACAAGTGTAACTGAAGATTTTGGAAGCAAAGATTCAAGGATTTCGAGCTAAATCAAGGACTGTTGAAGCTAGCATCACCAATGGCAATTGTAGATTTGAGCAACATCAAGCAAGATTGAGCATCCAGCATTCATCCAAATCATCATACTAGCATTAAAGATCAGCTGTTTATACATTTCAGGACTTAAAACAAGCAAATTCACTTCTGCACTTCAATTCAGGTTAGGAATCGATCCTCACAATTCTTGAAATCATGATATGCTTTTGATAGATCTTTCCATGCTGAACATGCTGAGCTTTGTTTCGATGATTTTCATTGAGAATTAAGAAAGTTATGTTGAATCTAAGATTGACATGTGAAACTTATTCTGCTCGATCTGTTCATGTTCTTGAGAATTAGGTTGAATTGATGTTAGATTATTGATGTGCTTGGAAAGATGAACACGATGGTATAGGTTTTGTCAATTTTCGTGAACAAATGTTCTTGAGTCTGGAAATCGTATGAACACTATGAAGAACTTAGGGTTTTTCCATTCCAGAACTGGTTTGATCTCTTGAGCGCGTGTTTGCATGATTTTTGGTGTTTAAGGCCATGTATTGGCTGCATGTTAGCCAGCGTGTCCATTTGATTGGTTCAACGCATTTCTCATGGCCACGTAGACTTAAGTGAAACGCAGAGTTTCACTTAAGAGCGCCAGGTTTAAATCCCAACGCGGTTCGATCCTTGGCTCCGGATGGTTCAAATTAGGCCTTGGCATTTTCTTTCATTCATCCATATGTATGTTCATGCCATTTCACATGTGATTTTTATTTTTTTCATCCATTTGAAAAATTCATAAGTCCATGAATATTAATCCAATTGAGCTGGGATTTTTTGCATGATGATCCTCATGATGTCTAGTTTTTGTTGATGATTTTTCCAGAAATTGTGCACGCATGGATTTTAATTTTGCTTAGGGAATGTGTATACATGTGCTATCTTGTACCTTGGTTGCCATTTTGATTGTGAAATGATGAGTTTTGATCTTATGCTCTTGAAATTTTGTGTGCTTAAAATAGACATCCTAATGGTCATTTTGGTATAGAGTTTGTATTTTTCTCATGCCTGGTTGTAGAGTTATGATCTGTTTAGTGAAGGTGTGACAATGTGTGTCACACCATTTCTTGCTTGACTCTCTGATTTTATTTGCCATGCCAATTCAATGCCAATTGATGTGAATTTTTGCATGATGCTACTTCTGGATGTTAGGTTTGATCATGAATTTTTGTAGAGTTTTTGAATGCATTTCCAATTTGTTAGAGATTTTCTTTTCTGATTGGTCATGTTTGGACCTTTGATGAGTGTTGAACTTAGATGATTTGTGAAATACTTGATGTTTATCATATGAACTTGAAATTTTGTACATTGATTCTAGACGCTTTGAAGTTTTCTATGGCTTTGGCTTGAGTCATTTATCATGTGTGGATTCTGTTTTATGCTTGTGTGAAGTTGATGTATGAAATGGTGCTTTCTTTGAGCTTGTTTGTGCTTACCATGACTTGATGAATTTAATTGCCATGCTTCTACTTGTCCAAATGCCTTGAATTTTGGTAGGATGATCATGTGATGTGTGCTGTTTAGCCATGATTTTTCTTGAGATTTATTGAGCCATTTTTGAATTGATGTGGATTTGTTCATTCTGTTGCTTCTATGAGCTTTGAATTTGCATGCTTTGCCATGATTGACTTGTGAAATGAAATTGGTTAATGCTATGGACATGAGACCACTTGGATGATGTTCTTATTTGATTGAGCTTGATTCTTGTCAATTTTCATGTTCTGTTTTGAATTATTTCTCCCTCTTTGACCCTAGGCCTTGTCCTAGTGGTTGGTGCTTATGTTTGAGTTGTGTTTTCAGGACAAGAAGCATATGGCCTTGAGGAGTTTGATTCATTTGCTCATTTGGATTGATATTTGATGGATGTTGATTAACATTGAGTGGTTTTGTAGGTGGACTAGCTCCTTTGAGTTGAGCTTGTGCATTGCACATTGCCTTGATGCATTGCTTGTTGTCTGTTTGACTATGTCTGTTGACTTTTGTGATTGTCTGTTTGACTTTTTGAGTTGTATACTGACTGAGTTAGATTGTTTTCAGGTACATTAGTTGCTATAGTTCCTTTGTGAACTTGCTTTGTGCTGTTTCTTGGTTGCTTAACCACTTGAGGTATAACTTTCTGACTGCATGTAGTCTGGAAGACCTGGCCTGTTATGTGGCCAGGCACCTGTCTGAAGTCCTCCTTAAGAGGCAATGCTTGTGTTTGTTTATCTTTGTCCCCTGTACATATCAAAGACCTCCTAAGTGAAGAGGCATTGGCAGATACAAGAGATGTGTAGTCCATCTCCTGCTATTCAGTTGAGTCATCCCTTTGCTCACACAACTGGTGTTGATGCATTGTGGATCTTAACTCAAGATCTATGTTGAGTCAGTCATAAGTGTAGAAGGGTTCCAACTTTCTGAACCCACACTTTCATCTGTCTAAAAGCTCTCCCAGGCCAGGGATAAGAGCTGTGAGGTACACCCCTCACTTCCTATTTCATCTGCTTAACCCTAACTCTCAATGTTAGGGTTAAGAGCTAACTTCACCCTGATACAGTGGCTTGTTTGTCGAGGTTGACATGACCCCTTGACTAAAGCCTAACCCTGTGTGAGCCCACTTTGTTTGTATATAGTGTGTGCTATTTGTGATTGTTTGCTTTGCTTGCGCCGTTTAGGTTTAGCTTGCTCCCTGTGCAAGTTAGATAGCAACCTTAACTTAGGGATGATATGCATGATAACATCTAGGCTCGAGTCGTAGTCTCCCTAGTTGTGTCTCCCTTTGTATCTGGTTAGGCTAGTCCTTTGTCCCCGCGTAGGGGAACTACGTCGCCCTGATCCTCATACCAGATGAGGTACGTAGGCAGGAGATGAGCTGATCTCTCCGGGCGCCCTTTTTCTTTTGTAACCCCTTTGTGTGTGTTTGGAGACTGACATAAGTCCAGCGATTGGCAGTTGGTTTCCTGTGTCTGGTTTGTTTTATTTGGAGTCTGACGTAAGTCCAGCGATTGGCAGTCGGTTTCCTGTGTGTGTTTGTTGGTGTGGAGTCTGACGTAAGTCTAGCGATTGGCAGTCGGTTTCCTGTGTGGTTTTGTTTGGCGGGCGTTAGCCGAGCTACGAGTGCTCTGATTCTTCTCTAGTCAGAGAAGATACGTATGCATAGGATGCGACATCCTAGCAAGCACGTTTTCCCCTGTCCGAACTACGTCGACTCTGATGTCTGTGTTTGACAGACTACGTAGGCCCAGGATGCGATATCCTGCCGAGTTAGTTTCTTTTGTTTTCCTGTGTCTCTTTCAGCCAGTGTTTGATGTTTGAGCAGTGTTTTAGCAACCTTTACCCTTCCTTTTGTGCGTGGATCCCGTCGAGTACGACGGATGCGTAGGGGTGCTAATACCTTCCCTTCGCATAACCGACTCCCGATCCCATCTCTCTCTGGTCGCGAGACCATGTTCTTTCCAGGTTTACTTCGAGCGTTTCCTTTCCCTCTTTTGGGATAAATAACGCACGGTGGCGGCTCTGTTGTCTTCGTATTCCCGCCGGTTTTTCGCGTAATGCGACAGCTGGCGACTCTGCTGGGGACAAGAGAAGTTGACCTCTTGCTGGTCCATCTTCCCTAAGCGAGTCTCTCCTAGCGCTCTCTAGGATAGGGTTTAGGTTGCTTGTGTTGCTCTATTTATTGCGTTTATGATTATTATGTTGTATATATGTGCATATCTGTCTGCATGCATCATACTATCATTGTGCTGTCTTCTGTACAGGTTGTTCCTCTGATTTGGGGTGGGTGTTCTGAGTGGGGCTAAAACCCAGGCCCGAGTATACACCTAGGATTAGTGTGGTCTCATGTTGCCTCTCATGTTAGGTCAACATGTTTTTGGCGACGTGACATACCACAAGTCGGACGAGGTTCATTTGAGAGTGCTCTTCCTTTGTGGAGTATCCACTCTGGTTGAGTCACCTCATCTGAACTATTGACTTCGGTGACCGATCTTTCCCGGATCTTTGGTTTAGACGATCTTAAGAGAGCTGCAACGGCAAACCCGAAAGGGCAAACCCGTTGAGTATCTTTGCCCGATTGTTGAGACCATTGTCCGCCTTAGGATGACTTTGTTAGAATTCACCTGTGAGGGGAGGGTTTGATTCTTGCAAGTACAGATTTCTGCCAGTGATGCTGTGTTGGTGACTTTAAGCCGGATTTATGGATCTTTATTTCTGGACGCCGGAGGTTTGATCCTAGTATTGATCATAGGGTTCCGTTTATTTCGGATCCCTGGGCTGAAGTTGAGGGTACTTGCTCAGATGTTGACTTGGTTCAGATGACTTTGGGTATCAGATTGACTTTGGGTTTCAGATGATTTGTGATTCCGAGTTCAGGCCGAAGCTTTGATCCTGTGCCGCGTGATACTCAGCTGACCAGTCATGGCTCCCTCATTTGCATCATAGCATGTTTATTTAAAAAAAAAAATAATGTATAAGAAAAAGAAAAGTTAACCCGCATTTGCATCACACACATCATACACATATCATTTTTGCATAACAGGTGTTCTGGTTCGAGACTTCTCACTCTGGTTCCTGTGTCAGGCAGGATAGCTGATCGAAGACCGCACCGCTACTCAACCAGACTTAATCATCAGATAAGTATGGACCAAGTTCAGACGGAATTGGCTGAGATGAGGGAAAACATGGCCCAGTTTATGACGATGATGTAGGGGGTTGCGCAGGGTCAGGAGGAGCTTCGAGCCTTGGTTCAGAGACAGGAAGCTATACTTCCACCGCCCAGCCGTGCGTCACCAGTGGGCGTGCCTGTTCATGAGAACATTGCTGCTGCTGCTCCCGCCAACGATTATGCCGTGGGTGAAGAGTTAAGGGGGATAAGAATCAACGGACAGCCTCTTGCTGCAGAGACTGCCAATGCTAGAGCTACCCGGGCTCCGATTCGTCATCCTGCTCCGATTGTTGATAGACAAGAGGACATGTTCACACTGCTGAGTGAAGATGATGAAGTTGTTGGGAGAGTCGAGGATAGGGATCGTAAGGTGGATGCCCTTGCTGAGAAAATAAGAGCCATGGAGTGTCAGAACTCTCTAGGTTTTGAAGTGACCAACATGGGTCTAGTGGAGGGGTTGAGGATTCCGTACAAGTTCAAAGCACCCTCTTTCGATAAGTACAATGGTACTTCTTGCCCTCGCACCCACGTGCAGGCATATTATTGGAAAATCTCTGCTTACACTGATGACGAAAAGATGTGGATGTATTTCTTCCAGGATAGTCTATCTGGGGCTTCCTTGGATTGGTACATGGAGCTGAAGAGAGATTCTATCCGTTGTTGGAGGGATCTGGGTGAGGCCTTCTTGAGGCAATACAAGCACAATATGGACATGGCGCCGAGCCGGACTCAGCTGCAGAGTCTATGCCAGAAATCCGAAGAGAGCTTCAAGGAGTACGCCCAGAGGTGGCGTGAACTGGCTGCAAGAGTACAACCCCCTATGCTGGAGAGGGAGCTTACTGACATGTTTATTGGTACTCTTCAAGGTGTTTTCATGGACCAGATGGGAAGCCGCCCATTCGGAAGTTTTTCCGATGTGGTTATCTGCGGGGAGAGGACAGAGAGCTTGATCAAGGCTGGTAAGATTCAAGATGCTGGTTCCTCGTCTTCCAAGAAGCCGTTTGCTGGGGCACCTCGCCGAAGAGAGGGTGAAACTAATGTTGTTCAACACCGCAGAAATTAGAATAGAAATCAGTACCGTCAGGTTGCTGCAGTAACAATTCCTGCACCTCAACAACGTCAACCTCCGCAACAACAGAGGGTTCAGCAACAAATGCCACAACAACAACAACAACAGCAACGTCCGTATCAGCCAAGGCAGAGGATGCCTGATAGACATTTCGACCCATTGCCAATGACCTATGCTGAGTTACTGCCTGAGTTGCTCATACTAGGGTTTGTGGAATTGAGGACCATGGCGCCGTTGACAAAAATACCACCTGGGTATGATGCCAACGTGCGTTGTGACTTTCACTCTGGTGCACCGGGGCACCACATTGAGAATTGCAGAGCTTTTCATCATAAAGTCCAGGACCTGATTGATGCTAAGACTATCAATTTTGCTCCTGTGCCAAATGTTGTAAACAACCCTATGCCGCCGCATGGTGCTCACCGAGTGAATAACATTGAAGGGGAAGAAGCTGAGGATATGGTTGTTAGTGTTGATGACGTTCAGACTTCTCTATCAGTTGTCAAGGGCCGTTTGCTGAATGGGGGTGTTTACCCGGGCTGTGATGAGGGCTGTATTGGTTGTGATGAATCTGAGAATGGTTGTGAACGGTTAAAGGCCAGTATCCAGGGTTTGATGGATGAGGGCTGTTTGCAATTCAGTCGGGTTGTCAGAGATCGTGGTTTAGTGTCAACGGTCACTATCTTTTTCAAACCGTCTGAAGGACGTGGTCAGAGGGATAGTGCACCTACAACAAGTGGTACTCCTGTTACCATCTCTGCTCCCGTATCTGCCAGTACTCCGACTACCGTTGTTGCGCCAGTCAGAAGGGCTGTTGACAGTCGGGCTGTTCCGTGGAAATATGACAACGCCTACCGTAATAACAGAAGGGCTGAGAATCAAATTAGACCAGTAAATCAGTCTCCAATGACAATCGGTGTGCCTAGTAGAACTCCTGTGGTTGTGAGTCCAGTTGTGGACAATGTTGGTGGACCGGGAGGTTTTACCCGCAGTGGACGTCTGTTTGCTCCACAACCGTTAAGAGACAACAATGCCGAGGCTCTCGCCAAGGCTAAAGGCAAACAGGCTGTCGTTGACGAAGAACCTGCTCAGAAGGAGGTGCCTGAGGGTTCATTTGAGAAGGATGTGGAGGAGTTCATGAAAATCATTAAGAAAAGTGACTACAAGATTGTAGATCAGCTTAACCAGACTCCGTCCAAGATTTCGATTCTCTCTTTGATGCTGTGCTCTGAGGCACATCGTAACGCTTTGTTGAAGATGCTGAATATGGCATATGTACCTCAAGAGATTTCCGTCAATCAACTGGAGGGTGTAATTGCCAACGTGAGCACCAGGCATGGTTTGGGGTTCACTGACCTAGACTTGACGCCTGAGGGTCGTAATCATAATAAGGCCTTGCATATCACCATGGAATGCAAGGGTGCTGTTTTGTCTCACGTGTTGGTGGACACTGGCTCGTCGCTGAATGTGTTGCCCAAGCAGATTTTGAAGAAGATTGATGTGGAAGGGGTTGTGCTTACTCCGAGTGACCTGATAGTTCGTGCATTCGACGGATCCAAACGTTCTGTTTTTGGTGAAGTTACCTTGCCAGTGAAGATAGGTCCGGAGGTTTTTGACATTATCTTCTATGTTATGGACATTCAGCCCGCTTACAGTTGTTTGTTGGGGCGTTTGTGGATTCATGCAGCAGGGGCAGTTTCGTCAACTCTCCACCAGAAGCTCAAGTATGTCTGGAACGGTCAGATTGTGACCGTGTGCGGTGAAGAAGATGTCTTGGTGAGTCACCTATCCTCTTTCAAATATGTAGAGGTGGATGGCGAGATCCACGAAACTTTATGCCAGGCATTCGAGACTGTTGCTCTCGAGAGAGTGGCGTTTGCTGATCAGAGAAAGCCAGGTGTTTCGATTGCTTCGTACAAGCAGGCCAAGGAGGTTGTTGACTCTGGCAAGGCTGAAGGCTGGGGCAAGATGGTGGATTTGCCTGTCCAAGAGGATAAATTTGGTATTGGATATCAACCTTTGCAAGCAGAGCAGGGTGTACAAGCAGGTCCGAGTACCTTTACCAGCGCTGGGCTGATGAATCACGGTGACGTATTTGCGGCTAGTAGTGAAGATGGTGACAGCGATTGTGATCTCGACAACTGGGTTCGCCCGAGTGCACCAGGGGAGATGATCAACAATTGGACGGTAGAAGATGTGGTCCAAGTTACTCTTCAAACAGAGTAATTTTCTTTTGTTTTTTTCATTCTGCACAAAACCCTACGTTCTGCCCAAGACGTAGTGGTTCATTGTAGGGCCACAACATGTTTTCAATGATTATCATTAATAAAGGACGTTTTGCAAACAATTTTGTGATCCCTGTCTTTCTATTTTTGTTTTCATTTTTCAAAATAATAAAAATGGCAATGTTTTTGTTTTTGTGACTTTCTTGAATTCTTTTTCTAAAACAAAGCATTAACATGCAGAAGTGATATCACGGAATCCACTATGAACAGTTCTGTTATGGCTCAGTATGATTTCAATAATCCCATCTACCAAGCTGAAGAGGAGAGTGAGGAAGACTGTGAACTCCCTAAAGAATTGGTCAGATTGTTGAAGCAAGAGGAGAGGGTCATCCAACCTCATCAGGAGGAGTTGGAGATTATTAATCTTGGTACTGAGGATGCCAGAAGAGATATTAAGATCGGGGCTGCTTTGAAGACAGAGGTCAAGAGCAGGTTGATTGAGATGCTGAGAGAGTATGTGGAGATATTCGCCTGGTCTTATCAAGATATGCCTGGGTTGGATACTGATATTGTGGTGCATAGACTACCTCTCAGAGAAGATTGTCCTTCGGTCAAGCAAAAGCTTCGTAGAACGAGTCCTGATATGGCTGTTAAAATCAAGGAAGAGGTTCAGAAGCAGTTCGATGCGGGTTTCTTGTCAGTGACGACTTATCCCCCGTGGGTGGCCAACATCGTTCCCGTGTCGAAGAAGGATGGCAAGGTCAAAATGTGTGTCGATTACCGGGATCTGAATAGAGCGAGTCCGAAAGATGATTTCCCATTACCTCACATTGATGTATTGGTTGATAATACGGCTCAATCCTTGGTTTTCTCTTTCATGGATGGTTTCTCTGGGTATAATCAGATTAAGATGGCGCCAGAAGACATGGAAAAGACGACATTCATTACGCCTTGGGGCACGTTTTGCTATAAGGTGATGCCATTTGGGCTGAAGAATGTCGGTGCTACCTATCAGAGGGCTATGACGACTCTCTTTCATGACATGATGCACAAAGAGATTGAAGTGTACGTGGATGATATGATTGCGAAGTCGCAGACAGAAGAGGAGCACTTGGTTAATTTGCAGAAATTGTTTGACAGGCTGAGAAAGTTCAAACTGAGGCTGAATCCAAACAAGTGTACGTTTGGAGTGAGATCTGGGAGGCTGTTAGGCTTCATTGTCAGCGAGAAAGGGATTGAGGTTGATCCAGCGAAAGTCAAAGCTATTCAAGAAATGCCTGAACCGAAAACAGAAAAGCAGGTTCGTGGGTTTTTAGGGAGATTGAACTACATTGCAAGATTTGTATCTCACCTAACTGCCACGTGTGAACCAATATTCAAATTGCTAAGAAAGAATCAAGCAATCAGGTGGAATGATGACTGTCAGAAAGCTTTTGACAAGATAAAAGAGTATTTACAGAAACCTCCAATCCTTATACCTCCAGTTCCAGGGAGACCTCTGATAATGTACCTTTCAGTGACTGAGAACTCGATGGGGTGTGTATTGGGACAGCATGACGAGTCTGGTCGAAAATAGCATGCTATATACTACCTTAGCAAAAAGTTTACCGACTGTGAAATCAAATATTCACAGCTTGAGAAAACTTGCTGTGCTTTGGCCTGGGCTGCTCGCCGACTAAGGCAGTATATGTTGAACCATACCACTTTGTTGATTTCTAAGATGGATCCAGTGAAATATATCTTCGAGAAGCCGGCTCTCACCGGACGTGTTGCCCGTTGGCAGATGATTTTAACTGAGTATGACATCCAGTACACGTCGCAGAAGGCCATCAAAGGTAGTATTCTGTCAGACTATCTTGTCGAGCAACCGATTGATGATTATCAGCCGATGATGTTTGAATTCCCTGATGAAGACATCATGTATCTTAAGATGAAAGATTGCGAAGAGCCTCTTGTCGAGGAAGGACCGGATCCTGATGACAAGTGGACGTTGATGTTTGATGGGGCCGTGAATGTGAATGGTAACGGTGTTGGTGCAATGCTTATCAATCCTAAAGGTGCTCATATACCTTTTTCTGCTAGATTGACTTTTGATGTCACCAACAACGAAGCTGAGTATGAGGCTTGTATCATGGGGATCGAAGAAGCCATTGATTTGAGAATCAAAACGCTTGACATCTATGGAGATTCCGCTCTAGTGATCAACCAGGTCAATGGAGATTGGAATACTAACCAGCCACATTTGATTCCTTACAGAGATTACACTAGAAGAATACTGACGTTCTTCAAGAAGGTGAAGTTGTATCATGTCCCCCGGGATGAGAATCAGATGGCTGATGCCTTGGCTACTTTGTCTTCTATGATCAAAGTCCATTGGTGGAATCATGTGCCACATGTTGCGGTGAATCGACTCGAGAGGCCTGCGTATGTGTTTGCAGCCGAGTCTATTGTTGATGAGAAGCCGTGGTACTATGACATCAAGAACTTCCTCAAGAGCCAGGAGTATCCTGAAGGTGCGTCGAAGAATGACAAGAAAACCCTGAGAAGGCTAGCTGGAAGTTTTTATCTGAATCAGGATGATGTGTTGTATAAGAGAAATTTTGACATGGTTCTGCTCAGATGCGTGGATAGACACGAAGCAGACATGTTGATGCAAGAAGTGCATGAGGGTTCGTTTGGTACCCATGCTGGTGGTCATGCAATGTCGAAGAAATTGTTGAGAGCCGGTTATTACTGGATGACTATGGAATCCGATTGCTTCAAGTACGCTCGGAAGTGCCATAAGTGTCAAATTTATGCTGATAAGGTGCATGTACCACCAAGCCCTCTGAATATCATGAATTCGCCTTGGCCGTTTGCCATGTGGGGGATTGACATGATTGGGAGGATTGAGCCTACTGCTTCGAATGGACATCGCTTCATCCTGGTTGCGATTGATTACTTCACCAAGTAGGTGGAAGCAGCTTCCTATGCTAATGTTACCAAACAAGTGGTTGCCCGGTTCATCAAGAAAGAAATCATCTGTCGTTATGGGGTTCCTGAGAGAATCATCACTGATAATGGTTCGAATCTCAATAACAAGATGATGAAAGAGCTTTGTAAAGATTTCAAGATTGAACATCACAATTCTTCTCCTTACAGACCGAAGATGAATGGTGCTGTAGAGGCGGCAAACAAGAATATCAAGAAGATTGTGCAAAAGATGGTCGTGACGTACAAGGATTGGCATGAGATACTGCCTTTCGCTTTGCATGGGTACCGTACTTCAGTGCGTACGTCGACCGGGGCAACCCCGTACTCCCTTGTGTATGGTATGGAAGCAGTCCTACCTGGACGAAGCCGAATGGATTCGAACAAGGTTTAATGAGTTGAGCCTTATTGAAGAGAGACAGCTTGCAGCTGTGTGCCATGGGCAGTTGTATCAGAGAAGGATGAAGAGAGCCTTTGATCAGAAAGTGCGTCCTCGAAGCTATCAAACTGGTGATCTAGTTTTGAAGAGGATCCTTCCTCCCGGTACAGATAACAGGGGCAAGTGGACCCCTAATTATGAAGGTCCATATGTTGTGAAGAAGGTTTTCTCCGGTGGAGCCTTGATGCTTACAACTATGGATGGTGAAGATTTCCCGTCCCCTGTTAACTCAGATGTAGTCAAAAATACTTCGCGTAAATTGACCCGCTGGACAAAAAGAACAAAAGAGTCCAGGCAAAAATGGGCATCCCGGCGAACCAAAAACAGAAAGAAAAGGTTCGGGCAAAAATTAGGGATAAAAATGAAAAGAATTTGTGCACCCGGTAAGTCGAAAACCCGCAAGGGCGACTTAGGCAAAAATGGGTATCCCGGTGGATTGAAAACCCGAAAGGGCGATCCAGGCAAAAGAGGGACTAAAGCGAAGACTACAGTCTGAGTTATCTGTACTTCATCGCGCTTCGTCGTCTGCCATCTCCAAAGATGTGATCGGTCCAGTCATTCTTCTCAGAAAGCAAGGGATTTGGGAGGAAAACTGATGATCTGTGAGTTATAACAGAATTGGGAAATAGTGGATGCCGTGTTAACATTGCCATTAGGATAGATTTTTCCTTTTGTGCGCAATTACCTCTTTCTAGGAATTGCTTCCCGATGTATTCTCCTTTTCAGGCCCATTTTTCAATCAATAAAAGTCGTTATTCAGATAAAAAGCTCTTGTTTTTATTTTACTGTTTTGTTTGCAAAAACGTCCGAATTTTTTATAAACATTGCATATAAAAACATGAAGGCTAAACAATAACGTGCAGAAAGATAAAACATTTGAAAATCATTTTGAATGTTGAGGACACTTAAGCGTATCTTGTCCATGCAAACCCCTGGGGGCCTGCATATATGTCGTGTTGTTTTGCAGGTTGTCATCTGTGAAGACAATTCCACAGCAGATATTTCCCAAGCAAGTATGAGAGCTTTCAGAGCTATTCTCCCCTGCAGAGACGCCTATGGATAGTGCCTTCTATCCCCAGCAGATCTAAGAATTGTTTACCCCCAGCAGTGTTGCGGATGTCTACCTCCAACACAGAGTCTGGTGTACTACTTTCCTCACCAGAGTTTTGCTTTCCCTCAGCAGGGTTGTGGATGCCTATCTCAGCAGAGTGGTGTGTTACCCCCAACAGAGTTGCTTTCCCTAGCAGATCTCCCGAGCAGAGGTTTGTGAGGATGTTTCCCCAGCGGGTTCCCCGAGTGGATCAGGTCCGGTGAAAGTTATCTCCAGCAGAGTTTATCTTACCTGTGGACTGGAGGAGTTTTCCCCAGCGGAGTAGCGTTTGTTTCCCGAAGCAGAGTTTATCCTACCTGTTGGCAACTCTCCCCAGCGAAGTCGCCTTGTTTAATTTCCTCAGCGAAGTCGTCTTGGTTCGTCCCCAGCGAGTCGTTTTGGTTGTTCCCCAAGCGGAGCCCCCGAGTGGATTGGGATCCTTTGCCCAGCAACAGTATTATTTTTCTCCAGCATGAGTGAGAAGTCGATACGCTCTCCGCAGAGAATTCCTCAAGCAGAGTCTCCCCGTAGAGTCGGAGTATCTGATCAGTTTAGCTCCCCAGCCGGAGTTTATCATTTTGCATTTTGCATGTAGTAATCATTGCATCCTCAAAAATCGCGTAGCATTTCCATTCGATATGGAGCATTACGTCATAGAAAAATTCAAACATATGCATTCATGTGTTGAAACCTACTCAGACCATATCCCCGGCAGAGGCGGATCTTTGTTCAACATCTGTACAGCACGTTTACTACAATTGCTCCTGACGGCATTCAGGATTAATATTCCCCAAGGAGGTTTATTTCCTCACCCGTCCGCGAACGGAAAGCTTGTTTCTCCCCAGTGAGATCTCTGGCAAGTGTTTAGCCTTGCCTCGACATACGTAGATGTCATATTGTGATACCAATAAGTGTCATATCAGCACCCGCGTGTGTCTTTTCTTTGGTGTCGGTCAACACCATCTTTCGGTGTAAACATCGAGTCTTTCTCAGTCATTCGTTGATGTCTGGTCTTCTTTTGATGTCGGTCAACATCATCTTTCGATGTTCGTAATACCCTTATTTTCCCCAAACAAGAGTTCGACCTCTCCGTTGGTTTCGATAAACGTCGAGTTTTTCCTAGTTGTCCGTTGACAACTGGATGTATTTTCTTCCCCAGTAGGGTTACCTCTCCGTTGGTTTCGATAAACGTTGAGTTTTTTCCTATTCATCCTTTGACGTATAGTGATACCTTTTCCCTCAGAGTCACCTCTCCGTTGGTTTCGATAAACGTCGAGTTTTTCCTAGTTATCCGTTGATATCTAGTTGTATCTCTGTCACAGGTCATCTGTTGATGTCTTGTTCACCTCTCCGTTGGTGTCGATAAACGTCGAGTTTTTCCTAGTTATCCGTTGATATCTAGTTGTATCTCTGTCACAGGTCATCCGTTGATGTCTTGTTCACCTCTCTGTTGGTGTCGATAAACGTCGAGTTTTTCCTAGTTATCCGTTGATATCTAGTTGTATCTCTGTCACAGGTCATCCGTTGATGTCTTGTTCACCTCTCCGTTGGTTTCGATAAACGTTGAGTTTTTCCTAGTTATCCGTTGATATCTAGTTGTATCCTCCCCACAGGTCATCCGTTGATGTCTGTTCACCTCTCCGTTGGTTTCGATAAACGTTGAGTTTTTCCCAATCGTCCGTTGACGTTTAGTTGTGATTAGTTGTTTTTCCCCAGTAATTCTCCTTCTCTGTTGGTGTCGATAAACGTCGAGCTTCTCCCGTTCGTCCGTTGACGTCTGGTCGAGTCTTCTCCCGTTCGCCCGTTGACGTCTGGTCGAGTCTTCCCAGTTCATCCGTCGTCCGTTGATGTCTGGTCTACCTCTCCGTTGGTTTCGGTAAACGTCGAGTTTTTCCTGGTCGTCCCCAGTAGAGTTACCTCTCCGTTGGTTTTGGTAAACGTCGAGTTTTTCCTAGTTGTCCGTTGACATCTAGATGTATTTCTCTCCAGTCATTCATTAATGCCTGGTTACCTCTCCGTTGGTTTCGATAAACGTCGAGTTTTTCCTAGTCGTCCGTTGGCGTCTAGTTGTGATCTTCTATTCCTATTCATCGTCCATTGACGTTTAAATGTGGTTCCTGTACCTTTGAGAAAAATCAAAATCCCCAGTAATAAACATCGGACCCCATTGGAAGCATCCGTTGGTGCATTTTTCCTTTCTTGGATCCCCTCAGAGTGCAAATTTTCTGGTTCTTTCGGTATTCAATCCCTGTTTACCCTGAAAGTCTGACAGCCATTGCTCTCATCCGTTCGGGTTCCCAGCTGATTGAATAGGGGCAGCTGTAGCACCTCAAATTTGCACCTCCCATTTTGTATATACATTTTCATTTTAGGTCATTAACATTAGCATTGTCTACTGATAGCATTGCATTGTCCATTGCCAAGTCATCAGTTCATTAGTCAAGACTGGTCAGGAGATACAGTTGTGCAAGCAAGCAAGTGCATTTCCTATTGAAGCAAAGCCCTAGGGTTGGTTCATTGTATTCATGTGACCTGGGATCATTTTGAAGTGGTTTGGCCAAAGGTTGGATGCTCAAAGCTCATCAGTCAAGCTGAGATTCATCTGAAACCCTAGAAAGTCAACCAAAGTCAACTGTGCATTCAACCATGGATTTGAAGGTGGGAGATGGTTAGAGAGGCCTCATTCATGTCCATACAAGTCTCATTTGACATTGCAAACATCAACAATGAAAATTTGAGGTCAGATGAAAAGTTTCCAAAAATAGTAAGTGACCTGTAATTTGGAATTGCCAAAAATGGAAAGGTCTTCTCTTCAAGTTTACATCATCAAGCAAGCTTCAAATAGAATTTTGTCCAACATGAAAGTTGAAGATATTGCTCTCACCTTTCCAAAAAGTCCAAGAATATCCATTTCTCATGTGTGGTTGGCAAGTTATGGATCAGTCATTGTCAAGATAATTTGAACTTCACAAGGGGATAACTTTTGCACCATAAGGCCAAATGAAGTGGGATTTTTTGCAACATTCTTGTTTTGATATGCTATATCCAAATCATGCATTACATTTCATCAATTCTCATCACAAAAATATTGGCATTTTCACTTGAATTGCATTTGAAATTTGGAGGGAAAAATCTCATTTGAAAAATAGGCATTGGCTTTACATTTTTTCACTTGCATTTGGCTAAAAATGACATTTCAAGGTGAATTAAGCACAAACTCGTGTACTGTAGCATTCATTTACATGCATATAGGGTGAATTTCCAATTTGCACTTACACTTGCATTTCACTTAATTCCAATTGCATTGCTTAATCTTGATTAGCAAACATGTTTAACAGACCATATATATTGCTAATCATAATAGAAAACAGGTTAACATTTCATTTTTACTCAGATCTAGATCCAATTGCATAATCTTCATATTTTGCTCTCTCAATTTTTCTGCAAAATTCTTCTAAAACCTTGCATTGTTCTTGCTCGATTCATCATCCACAAGTGTAACTGAAGATTTTGGAAGCAAAGATTCAAGGATTTCGAGCTAAATCAAGGACTGTTGAAGCTAGCATCACCAATGGCAATTGTAGATTTGAGCAACATCAAGCAAGATTGAGCATCCATCATTCATTCAAATCATCATACTAGCATTGAAGATCAGCTGTTTATACATTTCAGGACTTAAAACAAGCAAATTCACTTCTGCACTTCAATTCAGGTTAGGAATCGATCCTCACAATTCTTGAAATCATGATATGCTTTTGATAGATCTTTCCATGCAGAACATGCTGAGCTTTGTTTCGATGATTTTCATTGAGAATTAAGAAAGTTATGTTGAATCTAAGATTGACATGTGAAACTTATTCTGCTCGATCCGTTCATGTTCTTGAGAATTAGGTTGAATTGATGTTAGATTATTGATGTGCTTGGAAAGATGAACACGATGGTATAGGTTTTGTCAATTTTCGTGAACAAATGTTCTTGAGTCTGGAAATCGTATGAACACTATGAAGAACTTAGGGTTTTTCCATTCCAGAACTGGTTTGATCTCTTGAGCGCGTGTTTGCATGATTTTTGGTGTTTAAGGCCATGTATTGGTTGCATGTTAGCCAGCGTGTCCATTTGATTGGTTCACGCATTTCTCATGGCCACGTAGACTTAAGTGAAACGCAGAGTTTCACTTAAGAGCGCCAGGTTTAAATCCCAACGCGGTTCGATCCTTGGCTCCGGATGGTTCAAATTAGGCCTTGGCATTTTCTTTCATTCATCCATATGTATGTTCATGCCATTTCACATGTGATTTTTATTTTTTTCATCCATTTGAAAAATTCATAAGTCCATGAATATTAATCCAATTGAGCTGGGATTTTTTGCATGATGATCCTCATGATGTCTAGTTTTTGTTGATGATTTTTCCAGAAATTGTGCACGCATGGATTTTAATTTTGCTTAGGGAATGTGTATACATGTGCTATCTTGTACCTTGGTTGCCATTTTGATTGTGAAATGATGAGTTTTGATCTTATGCTCTTGAAATTTTGTGTGCTTAAAATAGACATCCTAATGGTCATTTTGGTATAGAGTTTGTATTTTTCTCATGCCTGGTTGTAGAGTTATGATCTGTTTAGTGAAGGTGTGACAATGTGTGTCACACCATTTCTTGCTTGACTCTCTGATTTTATTTTCCATGCCAATTCATTGCCAATTGATGTGAATTTTTGCATGATGCTACTTCTGGATGTTATGTTTGATCATGAATTTTTGTAGAATTTTTGAATGCATTTCCAGTTTGTTTGAGATTTTCTTTGCTGATTGGTCATGTTTGGACCTTTGATGAGTGTTGAACTTAGATGATTTGTGAAATACTTGATGTTTATCATATGAACTTGAAATTTTGTACATTGATTCTAGACACTTTGAAATTTTCTATGGCTTTGGTTTGAGTCATTTATCATGTGTGGATTCTGTTTTATGCTTGTGTGAAATTGATGTATGAAATGGTGCTTTCTTTGAGCTTGTTTGTGCTTACCATGACTTGATGAATTTAATTGCCATGCTTCTACTTGTCCAAATGCCTTGAATTTTGGTAGGATGATCATGTGATGTGTTCTGTTTAGCCATGATTTTTCTTGAGATTTATTGAGCCATTTTTGAATTGATGTGGATTTGTTCATTCTGTTGCTTCTATGAGCTTTGAATTTGCATGCTTTGCCATGATTGACTTGTGAAATCAAATTGGTTAATTCTATGGACATGAGACCACTTGGATGATGTTCTTATTTGATTGAGCTTGATTCTTGTCAATTTTCATGTTCTGTTTTGAATTATTTCTCCCTCTTTGACCCTAGGCCTTGTCCTAGTGGTTGGTGCTTATGTTTGAGTTGTGTTTTCAGGACAAGAAGCATATGGCCTTGAGGAGTTTGATTCATTTGCTCATTTGGATTGATATTTGATGGATGTTGATTAACATTGAGTGGTTTTGTAGGTGGAATAGCTCCTTTGAGTTGAGCTTGTGCATTGCACATTGCCTTGATGCATTGCTTGTTGTCTGTTTGACTATGTCTGTTGACTTTTGTGATTGTCTGTTTGACTTTTTGAGTTGTATACTGACTGAGTTAGATTGTTTTCAGGTACATTAGTTGCTATAGTTCCTTTGTGAACTTGCTTTGTGCTATTGCTTGGTTGCTTAACCACTTGAGGTATAACTTTCTGACTGCATGTAGTCTGGAAGACCTGGCCTGTTATGTGGCCAGGCACCTGTCTGAAGTCCTCCTTAAGAGGCAATGCTTGTGTTTGTTTATCTTTGTCCCCTGTACATATCAAAGACCTCCTAAGTGAAGAGGCATTGGCAGATACAAGAGATGTGTAGTCCATCTCCTGCTATTCAGTTGAGTCATCCCTTTGCTCACACAACTGGTGTTGATGCATCGTGGATCTTAACTCAAGATCTATGTTGAGTCAGTCATAAGTGTAGAAGGGTTCCAACTTTCTGAACCCACACTTTCATCTGTCTAAAAGCTCTCCCAGGCCAGGGATAAGAGCTGTGAGGCACACCCCTCACTTCCTATTTCATCTACTTCACCCTAACTCTCAATGTTAGGGTTAAGAGCTAACTTCACCCTGATACAGTGGCTTGTTTGTCGAGGTTGACATGACCCCTTGACTAAAGCCTAACCCTGTGTGAGCCCACTTTGTTTGTATATAGTGTGTGCTATTTGTGATTGTTTGCTTTGCTTGTGCCGTTTAGGTTTAGCTTGCTCCCTGTGCAAGTTAGATAGCAACCTTAACTTAGGGATGATATGCATGATAACATCTAGGCTCGAGTCGTAGTCTCCCTAGTTGTGTCTCCCTTTGTATCTGGTTAGGCTAGTCCTTTGTCCCTGCGTAGGGGAACTACGTCGCCCTGATCCTCATACCAGATGAGGTACGTAGGCAGGAGATGAGCTGATCTCTCCAGGCGCCCTTTTTCTTTTGTAACCCCTTTGTGTGTGTTTGGAGACTGACATAAGTCCAGCGATTGGCAGTTGGTTTCCTGTGTCTGGTTTGTTTTATTTGGAGTCTGACGTAAGTCCAGCGATTGGTAGTCGGTTTCCTGTGTGTGTTTGTTGGTGTGGAGTCTGACGTAAGTCCAGCGATTGGCAGTCGGTTTCCTGTGTGGTTTTGTTTGGCGTGCGTTAGCCGAGCTACGAGTGCTTTGATTCTTCTTCAGTCAGAGAAGATACGTATGCATAGGATGCGACATCCTAGCGAGCACGTTTTCCCCTGTCCGAACTACGTCGACTCTGATGTCTGTGTTTGACAGACTACGTAGGCCCAGGATGTGATATCCTGCCGAGTTAGTTTCTTTTGTTTTCTTGTGTCTCTTTCAGCCAGTGTTTGATGTTTGAGCAGTGTTTTAGCAACCTTTACCCTTCCTTTTGTGCGTGGATCCCGTCGAGTACGACGAATGCGTAGGGGTGCTAATACCTTCCCTTCGCATAACCGACTCCCGATCCCATCTCTCTCTGGTCGCGAGACCATGTTCTTTCCAGGTTTACTTCGAGCGTTTCCTTTCCCTCTTTTGGGATAAATAACGCACGGTGGCGGCTCTGTTGTCTTCGTTTTCCCGCCGGTTTTTCGCGTAATGCGACAACTCTGTGCTCTTCATTTATTTTGAAGACAAGCTGACTCACTGGTACTACACCAGAGCCAACTCTTCCAGATTGATGGATCATCTTGAGCAAGAGAACCGTGAGCTCAAAGAGGAAGTTGCCAGACTGAGTGCTTTGATGGAATCGTTCCTGGCTGCCCAGAGCCAGTCGTCTCCACCACCTTTAACTCCTCTCCAGAGGACAGTCATCTCTGAGATTGTTTCCTCAACTGTGCCTGCTGCCAGTGCATATTTTGCAACAGCCATGCCGTCCGGGTTTCCGTGGGGGATGCCTCCCAGCTTTATGCCTGAGATTCCTGCTCTGACGTTTGCTTCTATGTCCACATCTAGCCCGGTCCTCGCTGTTCCTCCTCCTGTCGTGCATACCGTTTCTAGGGTAGACGACACCATCTATCATTCTGAGCCGTCTGAGGGCCCAGATGTTCATGAAAAGATGGATGCTATGAATGATCAATTTCTTGAGCTGCGCAAGGAATTGAAAAATCTTCGAGGAAAGGACCTCTTCGGCAAGTCTGCTGCCGAGCTGTGTTTGGTTCCCGGTGTGAAAATTCCTGTGAAATTCAAGGTCCCTGACTTTGAAAAATACAAGGGGAACACTTGCCCTCTCAGCCACCTGGTCATGTACGCCAGGAAAATGTCAACTCAAACGGATAATGATCAGCTACTCATCCATTATTTCCAGGACAGTATGTCCGGTGCTGCACTGCGTTGGTATATGAGTTTGGACAGTGCGAACATCCGTTCCTTCAATGATCTTGGCGAAGCCTTCGTTAAGCAATACAAATATAACATGGATATGGCTCCCGATCGGGATCAGCTAAGGGCCATGTCCCAGAAGGATAAGGAAACGTTCAAAGAGTATGCCCAGAGGTGGCGAGAGTTGGCAGCTCAGATTGTGCCTCCGCTGGAAGAGAAAGAAATAACCAAGATCTTTCTGAAGACCTTGAGCTCATTCTATTACGAGCGGATGATTGCTAGCGCTCCTTCTGACTTCACCGAGATGGTGAACATGGGGATGCGTCTAGAGGAAGGGGTTAGAGAAGGACGGCTAACCAAAGATGAAGGCTCTTCTACCAAACGATATGGGGCGTTTGCAAAGAAGAAAGATGGAGAGGCACATGCTGTGACCTCCCATGTGAAACCCAGAAGACCCTCTGTGAGGAGGAAGCCCGCGCGTCCAGCCGGTAACCAGCATCAGGTGGCTCACATGGCACCTGTCTTCAGAGACAACCAACAGTATCATCGGCACATCAATAATCAACAACCATCTCAGCAATATCAGCAACAGCATCGTCCTCAACAGCAGGCCTACCAGCCTCGCAATAGTAATCAAGCCAACACGAGTTATGAGAGGAAGAAGATCACTTTCGATCCGATTCCAATGTCATATGCAGAACTGTATCCCTTTTTGATAGAGAGGAAACTGATTACTCCGAGAGACCCGCCAGCTATACCGGTTAACCCCTAGTGGTGGTATAAGCCTGATTTGCATTGTGTCTATCATTCGGGTGCTCCCGGCCATGATGTGGAGAACTGCTTTCAGTTGAAGACTAAGGTTCAAGACCTTATGAGGTGCGGCATTTTGAGCTTTGAGGACGCAGGTCCTAATGTTAAGAAGAACCCATTGCCCGAGCATGGGAAATCCGTTAACATGGTCCAGGGCTGCCCTGGCAAATACAAGGTCAAATATGTTAGCCATATTTGACAATCATTGGTCGAGTTGCATCGTCTGCTGTGTGAGTACAGTCATCTTGAGCACGACCATGATAAATGCCGAATTTGCTCTGTTAACCATTTGGGTTGTCGCCAAGTACGCAAAGATCTTCAGGAATTGCTGGACGAAGGAGTCATTGAGATCCTTCAGAACAGGAATATTGATGAAGATGAGCCAGAAGTCAATGTTATTTCTCCGGTGTTTCGGATACCCGAGCCTGTTATCATTAGATATGATGGTAGCAAGCAGAAGGTTTCTCCTTCGCTGATTATCAAACCTGCAGGTCCTGTGCCTTATTCTTCTGACAAGGCAATCCCATTCCGATACAATGTTGTTGCTGTGGAAGATGGGAAAGAGGTGACTCTGCCGTCCTCCTCTGTTGTGAATATTGCTGATGTCAGTGGGTTAACCCGTAGCGGTCGTGTGTTTTCTGCACCCCCGAAGCCTCAGGCTGTTGCTGACTCTGTTGAACGTCCGGTTGGGAATGCAATGAATTCTCCGAACCCGACACTTGTTGTTAAACCCTCCTCTATACAAAAGACTCATGCTTCTGTTGGCCCTAGTGGAAATTTGAAAGAAGACTGTGATGAGATGCTGAAGCTCATCAAGAAGAGTGAGTACAGTGTTGTAGATCAGCTTCTACAAACACCATCCAAGATTTCCGTGTTATCATTGCTTCTGAATTCAGAACCGCATAGAGAGGCTCTGCAGAAAGTCTTGGATGTGGCATATGTTTATCACGATGTCACTATAGAACAGTTCGATAGCATTGTTGCAAACATTACTGCTTGTAACACTTTGAGTTTCTGTGACTCTGATCTCCCTGAGGAGGGAAGAGACCACGACTTGGCTTTACACATTTCCATGAATTGCAAAGATGACGCCATGTCCAATGTGCTGGTGGACACTGGGTCATCCCTGAATGTATTGCCAAAATCCACTCTCGCAAGATTGTCGTTTCAAGGGCCTCCCATGAGGCAGAGTGGAGTTGTTGTGAAATCTTTTGATGGGTCGCGTAAGACTGTGATTGGGGAAGTTGATCTCCCGATCAAGATTGCACCAAGTGATTTCCAGATTACCTTTCAGGTTATGGATATCCACCCATCCTATAGCTGTCTCCTAGGCAGACCATGGATTCACGAGGCTGGCGCCGTGACATCCACCCTACACCAGAAGCTGAAATTCGTGAAGAATAAGAAACTGGTTGTGGTAGGGGGAGAAAAGGCTCTCCTGGTTAGCCACTTGTCTTCCTTCTCATACATAGATGTTGAGGATGAAGTTGGAACTCCTTTCCAAGCTTTATCTATAGCCGAGCCTGTTGAGAAGAGAACTCCTTCATTTGCTTCCTATCGAGATGCGAAACTGGCCATTGGATGTGATGCAGTTGCTGGTCTAAGAAAAATGATCGAGCTTGAAGACAACAAGTCCCGGGCTGGCATTGGCTTTTCTTCTGGGGTCTTCAATGAGCAAGGGCTGTTCAAGAGTGGAGGTTTTATCCACACTGGTCAGAGCGAGGAAGTTGCTGCTGTCTTGGAAGAGGATGCAGAGGACTCTGACAATTTTGTCATCCCTAGAGGGATCTGTCACAATTGGGTCGCTGTGGATGTTCCTACAGTCATTCATAAGTCAGAGTAATAATCACTTTGTTTAAAAACCCTTCTCCCATGCCAAAAGGAGAAGTGATGACATTGTTGGCAACATTTAATACAATGATATTTTCATTCAATAAATTCATGTTAAATGTTTGTTTTTCCAATTATTTTCCATTTTTGCTTTTTGCATGAAATTGGTGATCACAAAAAACCCTAAAAACAAGAATAAAATCAATCTTTTCATCTGCATAATGATTGCCTTGTTTGATTTCTAAAAGCTTTTTATATCCAAAATCATTATGCAGGTTGATATCTAAACCCATTGAACATAATGATCCAACGCCATCTCCCAATTTTGAATTCCCTGTATTCGAGGCACAGGAAGATGATGTTGAAGAGATTACCCGTCTTCTTGAGCATGAAGAGAAGATCATTCAGTCGCATCTTGAGAATCTGGAAACAGTCAACTTGGGGTCTGAGGATTGTGTTCGAATAGTGAAGATTGGGGCACTCCTTGAAGAGTCTGTTAAGAAAGGGTTGATCGAACTGCTACGAGAATATTCTGATATCTTCGCTTGGTCGTATGAAGACATGTCGGGTCTAGATACAGATATTGTGCAACATTTCTTGCCTCTGAAGCCTGAGTGCGTGCCTGTGAAGCAGAAGCTCAGAAGAACTCATCCTGATATGGCAGTGAAGATCAAAGAGGAAGTTCAGAAGCAAATTGATGCGGGGTTTCTGGTGACTTCTACGTATCCTCAATGGGTGGCCAATATTGTGCCCGTGCCTAAGAAAGACGGAAAAGTCCGGATGTGTGTGGATTACCGTGATTTGAATAAAGCTAGTCCGAAAGATGATTTCCCTCTACCACACATTGATATGTTGGTAGACAATACTGCTAAATTCAATATCTTCTCATTTATGGACGGATTTTCCGGATATAATCAGATCAAGATGGCACCCGAGGATATGGAGAAGACAACATTCATCACACCTTGGGGAACATTCTGTTATCGAGTGATGCCCTTCGGTTTGAAGAACGCCGGAGCCACGTATCAACGAGCTATGACTACCTTGTTTCATGATATGATGCACAAGGAGATTGAGGTCTATGTTGATGATATGATTGCTAAGTCACGAACGGAAGTTGAACATGTAGAGCATTTGTTGAAGCTTTTTCAGCGTTTGAGGAAGTACAAGCTTCGTCTGAATCCCAACAAGTGTACATTTGGAGTCCGTTCTGGCAAGTTATTGGGCTTTATCGTCAGTGAAAGAGGTATTGAGGTTGATCCTGCAAAGGTCAAAGCAATACAAGAGATGCCTGCGCCCAAAACTGAGAAGCAAGTTCGAGGTTTTCTTGGCCGCTTGAACTATATTTCCAGATTCATATCCCACATGACTGCCATATGTGCGCCGATATTCAAGCTCCTCTGGAAAGATCAGTCTCATGATTGGACCGAGGATTTCCAGAAAGCTTTCGACAGTATCAAAGAATATCTGTCTGAGCCTCCAATCCTGTCTCCGCTTGTAGAAGGAAGACCTTTGATCATGTATCTGACAGTTCTTGAAGACTCGATGGGTTGTGTCCTTGGTCAGTAAGACGAATTCAGGAAGAAAGAGTATGCTATCTACTACCTGAGTAAGAAGTTCACTGATTGTGAGTCTCGATATTCAATGCTTGAGAAGACATGCTGTGCTTTGGCTTGGTCCGCTAAGCGTTTACGCCAGTATATGATAAATCATACAACTTGGTTGATATCCAGAATGGATCCAATCAAGTATATTTTCGAGAAGCCTGCTTTAACCGGGAGGATTGCCCGTTGGCAGATGTTGTTATCTGAGTATGATATTGAGTATCGAGCTCAGAAAGCTATCAAAGGTAGTATCTTGGCTGACCACTTGGCACATCAGCCGATTGAAGATCATCAGTCAGTTCAATACGACTTCCCCGATGAGGAGATTATGTATTTGAAGATGAAAGATTGTGATGAGCCTACACTCGATGAAGGGCCAGAGCATGGTTCCAGATGGAGTATGGTATTCGATGGCGCTGTAAATTAGTACGGAAATGGTATTGGGGCAGTAATCATTACTCCTCAGGGCACACATATTCCTTTTACAGCAAGGCTAACTTTCAAATGCACGAATAATATGGCTGAGTACGAAGCCTGCATTATGGGATTGGAAGAATGCATTGATTTGAGGATCAAGCATCTCAATGTTTATGGTGATTCGGCCCTCGTTGTCAATCAGATCAAGGGTGAATGGGAAACGAATCAGCCTGGTCTCATTCCATACAGAGATTATGCGAGGAGGATTTCAACGTTATTTACTGAAGTTGACTTCCACCATATTCCTCGAGAGGATAATCGGATGGCAGATGCTCTTGTTACGCTTGCTTCAATGATTGTGGTCAAGTATTGGAATGAAGTTCCCAATATCACCGTGATGCGCTTGGATAGACCAGCTCACGTGTTTGCAGTTGAAGAAGTAAAAGACGATAAGACATGGTATTATGACATCAAGTGTTTCCTCCAGAACCAGGTCTACCCGCCTGGGGCATTTGTGAAAGACAGGAAAACTTTGAGAAGATTGTCAGGTAGTTTCTACCTCAATGGCGAAGTGCTGTACAAGAGAAATTTTGACATGGTTCTGCTCAGATGCGTGGATAGACACGAAGCAGACTTGTTGATGATTGAGGTCCATGAGGGTTCATTTGGTACTCATGCCAATGGACATGCCATGGCTAGAAAGATGTTGAGAGCAGGCTACTATTGGCTGACAATGGAGTCTGACTGCTGCAAGTACGTGAAGAAATGCCATAAGTGTCAGATTTATGCGGATAAGATTCATATTCCTCCTACACTTCTGGATGTGATTTCATCACCATGGCCTTTATCCATGTGGGGAATTGACATGATTGGCATGATAGAGCCGAAAGCGTCCAACGGACACAGGTTTATTCTCGTAGCAATTGATTACTTCACCAAGTGGGTTGAAGCTGCATCGTATGCAAACGTGACCAGGCAGGTGGTCGTGAAGTTTATCAAGAATCAGCTTATATGCCGTTATGGTGTGCCTGATAAGATCATTACTGATAATGGATCTAACTTGAACAACAAGATGATGGAAGAGTTGTGTAGTGAGTTCAAGATTGCACATCATAATTCTTCTCCTTACAGACCCAAGATGAATGGGGTTGTTGAAGCTGCTAACAAGAATATCAAGAAGATTATCCAGAAGATGGTTGTCACGTACAAAGATTGGCACGAGATACTGCCATTTGCTTTACATGGATATCGTACATCTGTCCGCACCTCAATAGGGGCAACCCCTTTCTCTCTTGTTTACGACATGGAGGCTGTACTCCCAGTAGAGGTGGAGATCCCATCAATGAGAGTCTTGATGGAGGCCAAGTTGACTGATGCTGAATGGATTCAGAGTCGTTATGACCAGCTGAATTTGATCGAAGAGAAGAGATTGACTGCCATGTGCCATGGTCAGTTATATCAGCAGAGAATGAAGAAAGCATTCGACAAGAAGGTCAAGCCTCGTATGTTCCGAGAAGGTGACCTTGTCCTCAAGAAAGTCTTGTCTTTCGCGCCCGATTCCAGGGGCAAGTGGACTCCAAACTACGAGGGTCCATATGTTGTTAAGAGAGCCTTTTCAGGTGGTGCTTTGATACTTACAACTATGGATGGGGAGGATTTCACTCGTCCTGTGAATTCAGATGCAGTCAAGAAATACTTCGCCTAAAAAGAAAAACAGAATAGCTCGCTATGTTGAAAACCCGAAAGGACAACTTAGGCAAAAATGAGCGTCTCGATGGATTGAAAACCCGAAAGGACGATCCAGGCAAAAGTTAGAGACATAAAAAAAATGAATATTTGCATCCCGCTAGATTGAGTACCTCACCCTGGGGCAATCTAGGCAAAAATTAGGGGTTTTGGCAAGTAACTACATCTTGACAAGACTGTGTTCTACATCTGTCATCCGTCAAAGATTCTTGTTCATTCGTCGTCAACTGAAGCTTCGAATACATCGAATCCGAAATTGGTGGAGAAATGGTCATTATGTTCAATGTAGCCCTTTTCCAATATATATCACCAATTTCAAACTTGTAAAAATCTATGGAGTCTTGCCATTTGCAGGCTACCATTCCATCAAATGAATTTGAGCCTTTATCCAATTATTTGCACTTTTATTTGTTTCTATTCAACAAATGTTTTGCATGTTTTAATTGATAAAGTGTCATTGTTTTAAAATAAACAAATTTTTCACAAATTGTTTTTAAACAAAGTGAACATTCACAATGATCAAAAGATACTTAGGAGACTCTCAGTGCTCTCCCAAGGGTGGTATGATTCCCAACAGGGTAAGACATTTGTTCATATCCCTGGCATTTGATTGTATCCTCTTCCTCCGGAGCCTTTTGTGGTTTTCTCCCGAGCAGATTGCCTTTCTTGGCTTCGTTCCCTTAGCAGAGTGTTGGGACGATTTATTCACGCTCCAGATCTCCCGTAGAGCAGTAATTTTCTCTCCTCGAATGTGTTGTCTCTGGAAGATTTGTTTTGGTGGTGGGCCCCAGAATCCCTTTATCCATCGGGTAGACTCCCCAGTAGAGCTGCTCATGTGGTAGAAGTGGTCTCGTATTAACTCCTATCTCCGGTTGGAATGTTCATTGATTCTTCCCATAGCAGAAGAGCAGTGGCACTTCCCTCTTCAGCAGATATGCTCTCGTTGGAAGGTTCAGTATTTGGTGGTTGATCCCCAGTGTTCCTTCATTTCCTCAGATAGATCCCCAGCGGAGTTGTTGGTGTGTTGGATCTTATCTGTGATGATGTTATCCCCTTCAAAGATATTGCTGTTTCTCTGTTCCACAGCAGAGTTTTGGTGGAGGATTTTATCTGTGATAATTCATCCCCTAAGCAGAGTTGTTGATATGGTGGATCTTACCTGTATTGACAGTTTCCCTAACCAGAGTTGCTTTTGTGACAGTTTCTACTTGCACAATTAAGCACTTCTCCCCAGATGAGAATGATGATTCATCCTTGCGATGATTTTGTGATTTCACTGCCTTTCCAACAGAGTTACAGTTGCGGCAGTTTATGCCCGTGCATTGAATCTTTTCTCCAGGAGAGATTGATGGTTCATCCCGGAGTGGTATGCTTGTTGATGTATTCATCATTTATCCCTGCAGCAAAGTGACGATCTTTTCTCCTCAGCAGAATGTGATCTCCTTGGTGGTTGGTCACCAGTTTCCTCTTTTATCTCTCAGTGAAATTCCCCAGTGGAGTTGCTGATTGATTCCCCAGTAGAGTTGCTACAGTATCCCCAGTAGAGTTGCTTGTGTGGCAAATTCTACTCGTGCGTTCTGTTCTCCTCAGCAGTGTCTGCCTGTGCAGTGGACTCCTTTCCCTATACGGGTTGATTGATGATCCATCACTCAGAGATTTTTGTGATTTCCTGATATCTCTGATCCTCTAGCAAAGTCTTTGCTTCCTAGCATCTCGGATCTTCAGCAGATTGGATACTCTCCATCGGAGTTTCTGGCTTTCTCTCTTGAGATGTAGTACCGGGCGTTTGATTCCTGGACCTGTTTGTGCTAGATATGTCTGTTTGTCAGCATTCATCATACATAAACCACGCATATACATGCATAATCATTAACATTCAGATATTCATGTTGCATTTTTGCCATATATCTATTGTTTGTATATCCTGCTATCTGGTGGTACATTTCCCCAAGCAGATGGGTGTGTCTGATCCTTCAATATAGAGTCAGCCCCTTAAGCAGAAAGTCTTATCTTTCATGCCAGTTCCCCACTGAGTTCTATCCTCGTGGATGACGGTTGTTTCCGTTTCCTCCCAATACATATATTGGGATGGGTTTCCCTATTGAGTTATGTCCTCATTAGGATGAGTCTAGATTCAGTTTGCCTTTTTGGTTTGATCCTAAATTGGCCCTTTGGGACTGTTTTTGGTGTTCCTCAATAAGGCCGCCAATATTATTCACCTTATCCTCAGTGGATTTTTGTGGCTTCTACCCAGTAACCGGTAGTTGTAAGTCCTATCTGTATGGTCTTCTACCCAGCATCCGGTAGTTGTAAATCCTACTTTCATCCCCTAGCAGAGGTAACCTTTGTGGTTCATTCTGGTTGATGGCGGATTTTGTGGTCTTCTACCCAGCATTCGGTAGTCGTAAATCATATTGTTTCACCCTCCCCATCGGAGTTTGTGCTTCCCCGCGGTATAAATGGATATTTGCTCAGTAATCGGCATATTATTCATCTTATCCCCGGCTGAGTCTTTGGTCTTCTACCCAGCATCCGGTAGTCGTAAACCCTATTCTCTCCCCTTGCAGAGTTAACCCTTGTTGTTCATCTCAACCGATGACGGTTACTCTTCCGTGGTTTTCTACCCAGTCTTCGGTAGAAGTAATCCCCTCTTTGTTGGTTATCATTATCCAGTATTCGGTATTGATATTCCTTCCTTCTTGTGGATATTTGCTCTGAGTAAGCAAATTTATCCCCAGCGGGTCCTCTTTCATTTACCGTTTGCCGGTAATGTTTGTTGCTTCCCCTTGGATTGGCCATCATTACATACCTAGTTTGGTATCTCGATGTCTTTCTTTTCGGATGATTTATCCTTTGTTATCCTACAACCCGGTTATGGATAATCTTCTATGCGAGTATATTATCTATGTTTTGACGGCAATAGATAATATATCTCATGCACTCTTTGGTCGAAGTCTTTTGTTGTTCTTCCCCAATTGAGTAAGATTCGTATTCCTTGCGGAATCGAATGTCCATCCTATAAACAAGTCTGCTTTTCCAGCTTTCTTCAGGATGATGAGTGTTTTGGAACACAAACCAATTCACGTTTCGGTTGATTTATCCTTTGTTAACCTACAACCCGGTTACGGATAATCTTCCATGCGAGTATATTATCTACGTTTTGACGGCAATAGATAATACATCTCATGCACTCTTCGGTCGAAGCCTTTTGTGTTTCACCAGTTGAGTAAGATTCGTTTCCCCTTTTGCGGAATCGAGTGTTCATTCTCCCCATTTTGTTTGGATAGTTGCCTTGCTCGTGCAATTTATCCCCAGTGAGTCATCTCTCGTCTACCCTTTTGTTGCTGGTAACGATGGTTTCTCCTTTGATTGGTTATCATTACATACCTAGTCTTGGTATCCCGATGCCTTTCTTTTCGGTAGATTTATCCTTTGTTAACCTACAAACCGGTTACGGATAATCTTCCATGCGAGTATATTATCTATGTTTTGACGGTAATAGATAATATATCTCATGCGCTCTTCGGTCGAAGCATTTTGTCCTTCACCAGTCGAGCAAGATTCGTATTCCTTGTGGAATCGAATGTCCATCCTATAAACAAGTCTGCTTTTCCAGCTTTCTTCAGGATGATGAGTGTTTTGGCACACAAACCAATTCACGCCTTGGTCGGTCACCTATTATATACCTACTACCCGGTATCCCTGGTGTTCCTTCCTTTCTACTCCCTATTATGACCTCGGTCCCCTGTGGAGTCAGAGTTTCCTGAGTTGAAACGTACCTTTGTCAGGTCTTCCTCAGATGATTTAGTCGATTGATATCTCTCACCCGTACACCGGTCTTAGATATTCATTCTTCCCGAGCTTGTTACCCACTAACCGGTAACACCTCATCCTTTTGCTTCCCCTGGAGAGTCTTTTAGATTTCCCCAGCGGAGTTGTTGTTGTGATTCGCTTTTTGCTGTGTTGGCATATTCCCCAATACATGCATTTTCCCGGCAGAGTTGTCTTGTCAGCATCTTTCCCCAGCCCGAGTCCGGATTTTTATCCAAGGTATCCAGTGTGGATAGTTTTTCGGTGTTGGCGTATTCCCCAACACATGCATCTTTGAGTCAGCTTGAATCTTTCCATCGGATTTGTTTCCCTTTGGAATTCTTCTCCCCAGTTTTGAGTCGTTACCTGCTCACGCGGTTTCAGTCCTTTACTCCCCAGTAAAGTCTCCAGTTTCAAATCGTGTCCTGCTCACACATTTTTTTATCCCCATAAGAGTCCCGTTAGAGTCTTTGTTCCATCAGTGAGTGTATTACTCCTATGGATTTTCAATTTCTCTTGATTTCTTTTCTTCTTTGTGGACCCATATCCCCACAGAGATAGTTTATTTTGCATACATACATTTGCATCATGAGGTCTCTCAGGGACCAAAATTTGTCTCATTGTTGTTATTTAAGCCCATTCTACCTCGTCGAGATGAAGATTTTAACCTTCATTTCTCCGGCTAGAATGATCTTAAATAGGGGCATCTGTAAGACCCCAATTTTTTCCCTAAGATCCCTCATGGCATCATAAGCATTGCATTACATAGCCTCAAGGATCTTTGAGCATCTTGGCTTCCTTTCCCTTTGGGTTGGGATCTCCTGTGAGTGGTTTGAGATCACCAGGCATGCTTACATTATATATCATTGTTTTTTCTTGTTTTAATCACTAACCAAAAGCACCAAAAATATGTCATCTAACATTTGTTTTGCAGTCTAAGCAATCATCAGGTCAAGGTTTTCAAGGAATTCCTTTGGGCAAGAGATGATGGTATTTTCTTGAGATGAGGACCATATGATTATTCTATGGAGCTTATATGATCTAGGGTTTCATTTTGAAGCAAATTCCCCAAGTGGTAAAGACTCAAGTTCATTCAAGGCATTGTCAAGGTCATCTGAGGACCAAATATTCAACTGTGCAGTTAACTGAGGGCTTTGAGGTGGGGGAAATGATTTGAGACATCCCAATCATGTTCAAACAAGGCCTATGCATCATGTCAAACATCTATCTTGAAGATTTTGAAGTCATGGCAAAAGTTTCCAAAAATGGAAAGTGACCTGTAATTTCAAGTTTCCAAAAATGGCAAGTTTTTGTCCATATTCAACTTGACTTTTCAACATCAAAGAAGCTTCAAATGTATTTTTGGTGAACATGAAAGTTGAAGATCTTTCTCTCCTCTTTTCAAAAAGTCCTATTTCATGATCATCTGATAATTGGTTGAGAAGTTATGGCCAAGTGATCACAAAGTATACATGGAAGTTCAAAGTGGCATAACTTTTGATTCAAAACTCCAAATTGGTCCACTCTTCTTGCAAAATGCTCCTTATGACCAAGGCTTTCCAAATCAACCATTGCCTTGCATGAAAGAAGATCACAATACCACTTGTTCACACATGTGAATTTTGGAGGGAAATTTGATAATTCAAATTTGGTTGATCATACAAGCAAATTAACACTTCCATCATGTTTATTGGTTGATTTTAAGTGAATACAAGGCTCAGCATGGCACTATTCACGTGTGGCATGTACATGCTAAGCACACTTGCCATTTTTGCACAACACCTTATATCTCATTAATCTTGCTTAGCCAAAGCCTAATCCTAATTTCAGCATGATTAACAAAGAGTATAAATACCAAATCATAACTGTTTTTGAAGAGGAGAAGCTTTTTCAGATCTGAAATTTTCCATTCCCTCCATTTTTTCTCTCTCTTCGAATCTCTCTATTCTTCACACAAACCTTCATTTTCTTTGCACATTCATGATCATGGAAGAGTTCTGAGCAAGAATCATCATCTAGATTGGTTAATTAAGCAAGAATTCGAGCTACACAAGCACATGAACATGGAGATCGAAACTTGAAATTGAGCTAGATCCAAGTGCTTTAAACCATTACTTTTTGCATCAAGCTTCAAAGAAAGCATAGAGGAGAAGATCTGGAAGTTCTGGAAGCTGGAGAGCACGATTCTTGATCACTGCATTTCAAGTAAGTGAAATTTCGACCATCTCCTTTTGCCAATTTCTTGCCATGAATGTATAGATCTTGTTACACTGAGCATGCTGATATGATTTGCTTTGAAAATGGATGAGTATTGAGCCTGATATATGAACTGGAAATTTTGATGTCAATAATGTTTCCCTTCGATCCGTGCGTGTTAGTGAGATTTAGGTTGAATGAGCATGATATTCAGATTCTACGTTGAAAGACCTTTCGAACGGTACCGGTTTCTTTGATTTCTGGAAAAAAAATTGAATCTCCGCCGCCTGGTTGGCCGGAGAAGACAGTTGTTACAACCGTCGCCGCCGTCTGGTTATGTTGGTTAAGGTTTGTCCACCGTGTGCACCAGCTGTGCGCTTGCTTGGCGTTTTCGTTGGCTTGCATTCATTTGACCATGCCACGTTGTTGTTGACTGTAAGGTGGATGCCACGCGTGTTAATGAAACGCAGCGTTTCATTAGGCGCTCTTGATCCTTTAGCGCGCGTTCGATCCCTGGATCGTGTGTTTCTGAATTTTATTTGAATTATCATTTCCTGCCTGGCGTGCATGCGTTCGATTCCTGCTGATGCGCTTTTCATAATTTAAATTGAATTCTCATCCTGACCTGGCTAGCGCGCGTTCGAACCTGGCTGCATGCACCTTCTGAATTGTTTTCAAATAATATTTTCCCTCCATTTCATTTCATTATTGCATTTTATTTCTCCAACTTCAAAAAATTATAAAAAATAGTAGAAATGTCCAATTTGATCTCAATTTTTTTTCACAATCTTGTTTTGATCTCTAGTTTTTTATAGAATTTATTTCATGAATTGTTTGATTCTGGATTTTTAGTTTGGAATTTTTGATTGAGCCTTATGCCAAATTGATATGCTACATTCAATGCTTTGTGAAATTCTTTGTGTTGATCCAATTGATTTGAAATTTGGCATGCTTGATCCTCACATGTGGTATGATTTTTGAGATTTGGTTTGAGATTTTTATCATATGCCATCACTATTTTGGACACATGAAGATATGTTGTGACAATTTGTGTCACAGTTTTGGTATTCAATTTGTGCATTTTTGTTTACCTATCATTTGAGATCTTCTGGATTTGATTTTTTGCATGATGTTTGTTCATAACATGAGTAACTTACATAAAAAATTTCATGATCATTGGATGCTTTTCTGTTTTGATTTGGATTTTCTAACTTGGATGTCCATATTGTGCATATTTGTTTGCCTTTGCATGACATTGATCATTTGATGCCTTGGCCATGTGAATTGATGCTGGTTCTTTTGAGGACATATTATGACATGTTTGAACTTGCTTTGTGCAAAAGATTGACTTTTGTTTTGATCATTTGATTTGGTTTTGAACCTAGTCTTTGTACTAGTGTTTTGTACATGAACTAATTGTGCTTTGTGTTTCAGGTTTGGACATTTAGCATTGATGATTGGTTTGGTCTCACTTTGTGAGATACAAATGATTTGAATTCTAACACATTGCTGTTTTGTAGGATTCTAAGTGATAGGCTTGAGCTCATTGCTTCATTTGATTGCTTGACCATTGCTCATTGAATTGTGTAACAGTTGGACTGTTTGTCTGTTTGTTTTCTGATTGAGATATTAACTGTTTAAGCTTTTGTACAGGTACATTAGTTGCTTGCTTTTAGCTCTTGCTTGAGATTTGGATTGTGGTTGATACACCACTTAGGTAGCTACTCTCTTACTCCATGTAGTCTGGAAGTCCTGTCACCTTTTTGGCAGGTATTTTGGCTGAAGTCCTCCTTATGAGGCTCTGACTGTGTTTGTTTACATTTGTGCCAAAGACCTCTAAATGAGGCATGTTACTTGATAAGTCCTCCTAAGTGAAGAGGCAATTGAAAGATAGAAGGGATTAGCAATCAATCCCCTGTTATTCAATGAGTCTTTCATTATGCTCGCACTACGTGCTGATGCTTTTGAATAAACACCCAAGATTTTGTATAGTGTCTGTCAAGTGGAATAGGATCCCACATTCTGGATCCCCACGCTTTCTTTGTCATAAGCTCACCCAGGCCAGGGTTAAGAGCATGAGGTCTCATCCTCATTTCTCCATTTGATCAGCTTCACCCTAACTCTCAATGTTAGTGGTTAAGAGCTCCCAGCATACCATTACAATTTGGCTTGTTTGTCGAGGTTGATATGACCCCTCTTGACTAAAACCCACCTATTTGATTGAGCCTCTTGTTTGTATATAGTGTGATGCATTGTTTGCTTGATTGCTTTGCATGTGTTTGCTTTTGCTCATTTGTTTGTTTTGAGGAGTTAGATCTAAGTCCATCTATTGGCATTCTGTTTCCTGTTTGTTTTGAGGAGTTAGATATAAGTCCATCTATTGGCATTCTGTTTCCTGTTTGTTTTGTGGAGTTAGATATAAGTCCATCTATTGGCATTTTGTTTCCAGTTTTGTTGTTAGGAGTTGGATGTAAGTCCATTGATTGGCATTCTGTTTCCTCTTTCTGTGGTTCTCTCATGAGACTTGCTTATTGTTTTTACCTTGTGCTGCCTAATTCCAAAGGAACTTACTTGGATCATCTCTATGATCTTGAGAAAGGAACTCCTATTGTGGCTTTATCCCTTTTTTCCCACCTCTTGCATGTTAACCTTGATCCATATCTTCATCCTTCACCCTAAACCAAAAACTTTTGTGCAAACATTTTCACTTGTTTTCAACATTAGAAACCTAGGCCTTATGCCTTTGATTTTCAAACTTTCTTTTCATAATACTCATTTTGAATTGAATCTTTAAGTCAACTTTGACCATTTTGTACATACTTCTAATTGGTTAATCTAACTCACTCAAATGTGTTTCTTTGTGGTCCCAATGTCCACTTCTTAATCAAATTTTTCATAACCTTTAGCTATTAGGTTTGAGTTATCTTTGTGGTAGATATAATACTCACCTATGTCCTTAGTGATGGACAATAAGTCTTCCATGCTTATTATAGGGCATAATCCCTCACTAGCATGTCGAAGCTATCCTCACATGGTGGACTTGTGGTTTTTCAGGTTGAGTTTTCTCCCTTTGATAACAAAAGACCTTAAGGCTTTTGGACAAATCAATCCACTCACTTGTTTTGAAATTTTTTACCCGAACTACGGGGTTTTGATCCTTATCTTTCATGAGAGGGTACGTAGGCAATGGGTTCATCCATCCAAACACAAAATGTAAATAAACTTGTATATTCTTCTCTCATCTCTTCAATCATGTTTGCACAAAATAATTTCATAACAATAACCTTTTGCAACAAGCGTGAAAAGGGCTCCCTAGGAGTACCTAGGATGTTGTGGGTGCCTAACACCTTCCCATGACATAACCAACCCCCTTACCCAGATCTCTGTCTTTTACTAGTTTTGTTTGTAAAACTTTATAGGTTTTTGTTCGCTTTCTAACCATTCCTTTGGATAAATGGAAGTGCGGTGGCGACTCGACTTTGTATGATTTACCTTGGATTTAGTTAATATCTCCAATGGTAACGAATACACCGCTACAGTGGTCGCCTCTCTCTTCTTAATCGCTCATCTCCTCCAACCTTCGCTCATACCAAACCTCAATCGCTCATCCTCAACCTCAATCGCGCACCTCTCTTTCTCACTCGATTGCTATCAACTCTCAAACCCCCAATCTCTCATCATCTCTCAATCTCAACTTCATCCATAAACTTTCACTCTACATGCCAAAAAACAAATGCTTTAAAGAGATTCAAGCAGTAAAGCTCACCTTCGGCGGTGATCCGGCAGTAATGACGATGCTTGAATCTTCCTCCCGTCGCCGCTCAACTCTTCTAGCTCTAGGGTTTTTCGCCATTTTAGGATTAGGGTTTTCTGCTGTTTTCGAATTAGGGTTTCATGGTGGTCGCCTCTCTCCTCCTTTTCTACAGTATCCGCCCCTTTTTATACCCAATCCGTTAGGGTTTTCAGGTTGGCTTATGGAGATCGAAACAGGTATCTCTGCGAAACCCTTTCGGTGTGCTCAGTTTGGATTGCCCTATTTGATGTTAAATTCGGAAACGGTAATACAAACCGTGTACTTTCTTCCTCTACTTTGTCTCAATCCCTTTTGGGTTATTTCGAAATTTACTGCCTTTGCTAATTGCTTTGTTTTTACTGCAGTGAAAAAAATGGTGAAAATTCATGAGCGTTTCGATTTTCACATGGCCTTGGTGGTGGCGATTTCATTATGGATTTGTTGCAGATTGGTTCAGGTTCATGATCCGGTTGACGCAAGCTCATGGCAATGGTGTGGTTTTTGGTTTACTGTTTTAGTCATGACTTGGATTTTGTTTGCATCATCATGTCATTTTTCTTGGTCGTGTATGGTTGGATTTGTTAGCATCACTAACATGTTTGATTGTTGTAAATCCAGGACTAGTTTGCACCTGTTGGTTAGGGCAACATGGTGTACTGCAGGATCACAGCAGGTCCGTCTTTGTTTTGGTATTTCAGCAGGTCTTGTTGTTGTGCAGGTTCATGGACTGCCTTAGGTTTGCAGCAAGATAGTTGATGAGCATGTGTGATACCAGGTGCATTCATGCCATGTCTGTTATGCTAAGCCTACTGTCATCCATTGCAGTAAGGTTACATTGGTTTGATCAATTCTTTACAAATCACTTGGTTCAATCCTCTGGTTGCAGGTCTAGCAATCATGCTGTTTGGAAATGGTGTGCACAATGTGGATACAGGAACATTTGGTGAAAGAAACCTCTGCTGCACACGACTCCTTCTGCGCTATTCCATGCTAACTACAGGATGCTGGTGGCTGCATTTGGTATGGTCTGAACTTGGTTTAAGTAGCTTGTGTGTAGTAGGTACATGTCCATCTGCAATTCTGATCTGGCCATAAATTGTTTTGATGGGGTCTTTGGCTAACAGGGTTAACAGACATTTGCTGCTTGCTGAGATGGTAGCTTGAATGCAGGTACATTCTAACTTTGGTTCAGCATGGTTTTGGCTCAGCTTGTAAGTCTCATTTGCCTTGATATGGTTCTGCGATATATTTGTGGTTGTCAAATGAGTTATGCTATCCTTTGAATGATATCATGTGATGCTTCTAACTTCCTTTCCCATGATTCTTTTGAATTAACAATGTGTTTCCCATTTTCTATAGGTTCTGCTATTGGTCCAAACTAAGGAGAGAGACAAACAATTCCTGAATTTTGTTACTCAAAGAACCAATACCTTCCGTATCAAATCTGGTTAATGTATGGTTGCGATTAGAAAGTTGATTATTCATGAATCAAAATCTTAGCGCAACTTTGAGGTATCTCGCTTATGATGAATCCCGCAATGCTAAATTGACTTGGGAATACAGAAGAAACTAAATGGATTATGGTGTTGAACCGCACAACTCATTAATATGCTGTTTCTTTTGTAGGTATCTCTATGGAACGGAAAGCAGTTTGGGATAGAAAGAGATGATGACATGAAGCATGGTGGCGGAGCATGACAAGGTCATGTCATTTGGATGGTGTGACTTCTAGCTCGAATTGGTAATGATAGGATTTGAATGGTGGGTGTTTGACATCTGATTATGGTGTGTTTGTGGCTTACAATGCGAAAGGAAATGTATTGGATTTGTGGTAATTTGGTATGTAGTATGAAATTATAAGGGAATGTTTGAAATTATGCTAGAAATTGTGCAGGTTTTGGATACTGATTGTGTAATAGGATTGTGTATAGATGGAATTAGAAATGATGGTAATTTTGAACATGTTTTTTTCAGGAATGAATAGGAAGTTTGAAGGTTATTGGTTAGCTTGGGAATTTCGGCCTGGATGCGGCTACGAAGCGCATTGGATGGCGGGGCTGTTTTGGAATTCTTATAGAGTGTTATGGCCTTGATGATGTTGATTCGCCACTGTTAAAAAAAACATATGTAATGGACTGGGATATATAGAATGTATTGAAATGGTTGGGTAGTGACTATTGTAATTTGGTTAGATAATATGTAATTGAAAGTGAGTGAAAATTTGAATGGTTTATGTAATATGGTATGGAATCAAATTACAGGAAATTTGGGAAAAAATGAAATTGAATGGACAAAGAGCTCCATGAATTTGAATGGTTTATGTAATATGGATGAAATTGTTTGTAACTTTGGAATTGAGTGGTGGTTTTGAACATGTGAATTGAAATAGTTTACGAGGTGTATTTGAATTGATTAAATGAATGAATACACATTGGAATTGTTTGGAATTGAAATTGAATAGTTATGGAAAATTTCTATTGAGATTTGCATTATGATTGGAATTACTGGTTTGAACCAAAATTGGGAACTAACTGTGATTTGAAAGATTACTGGACATTATTGTTAAATATGAATTTAAACATGAATGTGGATTGATGAGTTAAGGTTTGAAACTGAGTTAGGACTTGAAAATGAAATTGTAGTTTTTTCATGTATTGATACACTTGAATGCAATAATGGACTAAGGTTCCATGGATCTTAGATGCAAATGAACTTTAGGCCAAGTGCCAAATGAAGAATAAAGAAAAAATTTCAGGACCAAAATCGGGGTATGACAGTTGCCCCTATTTAACCATCTTCCACCAGAGGAAAATGAAACGGCATTTTTCATTGGATTACAGTGGGGGATGGTTAAATACCATGGAGACCCAGATTTTGATCCTGAAAAATGCAAATGCTATGATATGATATGCATGGATACAAGACTTTCTTTTTTTTGAAATTTTTATCTGCTAGGGATATGGTGAACCCTTAACAGGAGATGCTACTAGGCAGACCAACCTGTGGGGAATGCTGATGGTCCACAGGGAGACAGACAAATGGTAAAAAACAAACTTGTTGGGGAAGACAAATCCTGCTGGAGAATCAGACACACACTAGGGAGTACTCAAAGTGAAATTTGATAAACGATACTTAGAATACAAGAGATTTCGGTAGTAAGTTCATATATGACTTACTAAACCCGAATAAGGAAAAAAAATGCTACAACAGGTTCATATATGACCTGGCAATACTGGAATAAAACACAACAACAGGTTCATATATGACTTGACAATGCTGGGGAATATCAAGAAGTTCTGACAGCAGGTTCAAATATGACCTAACAAACTCAGAAAAAATTCAAGAAGAGTGTATCAACAGGTTCATATATGACCTGGTAATACTGGAATGAAAGCTCAACAGCAGGTTCATATATGACCTGACAACACTAGAATGAAAGCTCAACAGCAGGTTCATATATGACCTGACAACACTGAAACAACCATAGAGAAAGACTCTTCAGAATAGGTTCATATATGACCTGACACTGGAATGAAAGCTCATCAGCAGGTTCATATATGACCTGACAACACTGAAACAATCATAGAGAAAGACTCTTCAGAACAGGTTCATATATGACCTGACACTGGAATAAAGCTCAACAACAGGTTCATATATGACCTGAATAAAGCTCAACAACAGGTTCATATATGACATGACAATGGAATAAAGTTCAACAACAGGTTCATATATGACCTGAATAGCACTGAACAACAGGTTCATATATGACCTGATAATGGAATAAAGTTCAACAACAGGTTCATATATGACCTGAATAAAGCCCAACAATAGGTTCATATATGACCTGACAATGGAATAAAGTTCAACAACAGGTTCATATATGACCTGAATAGCACTGAACAACAGGTTCATATATGACCTGATAATGGAATAAAGTTCAACAACAGGTTCATATATGACCTGAATAAAGCTCAACAACAAGTTCATATATGACCTGATAAAGCTCAACAACAATTGGACTCTTAACCGTAAGTAATGGATTATAACCAACTTTTAACGGATTTTGCCAACAACAATTGGACTTGAAAATGACTGCGAAAACCGGATGTTGGTTTAAGGGCACCAAATACAAACCGGAATTAGAGGTCAAAGGATATAGGATCAACAACAAGACCTAGGTCAATGCAAAATGAGCACGAAGTACATTTCGGCTATGCATGATTTGGATTTTTTTATGCATGATATATGAATGATCATGATATGCAATACTGACAATAGGCAGACTGGGAGTTTGTAGGGGCTGTTTACAGAGATTCTGATTCCTCAACACCAATAACTCAAACCCGTACAATTAACAGGCGCATCCAGAGGAGAATCTATCATGATTGACAGTTATAAATAACCAAGGTCCATCTTTCCAAAGGATTAATAAGTTGTGTTCCATGGAGATTTTTGTTGGTAATTTAGGAATATTTATGCAACCTTGATACCTTAGGGAAAACAAAAGATTTTCCTTTGATTTACACATATATCAAAGTAATTTTGTTCCTTTTACTAAATTTCAAAATTTTCAAGTTTCAAAATTTCATTATTAACAAATAAATGACACTTTGCATAACAAAGAAAAGCGTAGACGAACACAACTAACAATGATTGGGAAAACTTGTATTTTATTCAAGAATGGTAGCACACAAATGGCGTAGCTCCATAGAGTGTTACAATTTTTTGGAAAAATGGCAATAAGGAAAGGTTTACGTTGAATTCAGTGACCACTAACATCCCTACTAGATATGATTCCCCAAAACCTTGCTTCTAAGGGGAGTAACTGGATTGATCTTCCGCCTCAAATTCTTCGGTGTTAATTAGTAACAGCTGATGCAGTTTATGCCTTGTGCCCCTAACTTTTGCCTGGATCGCCCTTTCGGGTTTTCAATCCACCGGGACGCTCCTTTTTGCCTAAGTCGCCTTTTCAGGTTTTCAACTTAGCGAGCTACCATTTTTTATTCATCCCTAACTTTTGCCTGGACCGCCCTTTCGGGTTTTCAGTCCACCGGGATACCCTTTTTTTTTTGCCTAAATCGCCCTTTCAGGTTTTCGATTTAGCGAGTTTTTATTAGGCATAGTATTTTTTAACTGCATCAGAGTTCACGGGGTGTGAGAGCTCTTCATCATCCATAGTTGTGAGAATCAAGGCACCTTCTGAGAAGGCTTTCTTCATAACATATGGGCCTTCATAATTGGGAGTCCACTTCCCACGTGAGTCCTTGTGTATTGGCAAGATCTTCTTAAGCACGAGGTCTCCTTCTCTGAATTCCCGAACACGTACTTTCTTGTCAAAAGCCCTTTTAAGCCGTTTTTGGTATAACTATCCATGGCACAAAGAAGTCATTTGCTTCTCATCTATGAGGTTTAACTGATCAAATCTATTTTGAATCCACTCAGCCTCTTCTAGCTTGGTCTCCATCAAGATTCTCATTGAAGGTATCTCCACTTCAATTGGGAGAACTGCTTCCATCCCATATACCAAAGAGAACGGGGTTGCCCCTGTTGAAGTGCGGACGGAAGTCCGGTATCCATGCAGTGCGAAGGGTAGCATTTCATGCAAATCCTTATAGGTTTTCACCATTTTTTGCAGGATTTTCTTGATGTTTTTATTAGCGGCTTCAATAGCGCCATTCATCTTTGGACGATATGGTGGAGAGTTATAGTGCTCAATCTTGAAGCTCTCGCATAATTCTTTCATGGTCTTATTGTTCAGATTCGTCCCATTATCTGTGATGATCCGGCTTGGAACTCCATAACGGCAAATGATCTCTTTCTTGAGGAACCGTGCAACCACTTGTTTTGCCACATTAGCATAAGAGGTGGCTTCTACCCATTTGGTAAAATAATCAATAGCAACCAGGATGAAGCGGTGACCATTGGAAGCTTTAGGCTTGATGGCGCCAATCATGTCGATGCCCCACATTGAGAAAGGCCAAGGTGACGTCAAAATGTTTAGTAGAGTCGGAGGCATGTGCACCTGGTCGGCATAGATTTGGCATTTATGACATTTTCTAGCATAATTGAAGCAGTCGGATTCCATGGTCAACCAGTAATAACCAGCTCTCAAAATCTTCTTGGCCATGGCATGCCCATTGGCATGAGTTCCAAAGGATCCTTCATGAATCTCCTTGATCAACAGGTCCGCTTCACGTCCATCCACGCATCTGAGCAGAATCATGTTGTGATTTCTCTTGTATAACACACCATTGCTTAAGAAGAATTTGGATGCTAATTTCCTCAATGTTTTCTTGTCAAGGGTTGTTGCATCTGTTGGATATTCTTGATTTTGCAAAAACCATTTGATGTCGTGAAACCAGGGCTTACCATCGGCTTCCTCTTCAACCGACTGGCAGTAGGCAGGCTCAACTTTCCGCTCGATCTGAATGAGAGGTGCTTCATTATGGAATCTGACTTGGTACATTGAAGCCAACATAGCTAAAGCATCAGCAATTTGATTCTCAGTTCTTGGGATATGACGGAAAGTGATTTCGTCAAAGTATTTTATTAGTTCCATGACATAGGCACGATATGAGATCAACTTGGTATCACGGGTTTCCCATTCGCCTTTGACTTGGTATATCACCAAGGCTGAGTCTCCACATACTTCGAGGATTTTGATTCGAAGATCAATTGCTGCTTCAATGCCTAGGATGCATGCCTCATATTCTGCTATATTGTTCGTGCAATCAAAACATAACCTTGCTGTGAAAGGAGTGTATCCACCATTCGGATTTAATAGAACATCTCCTACGCCATGCCCCATGTAATTGGAGGAACCATCGAACATGAGCTTCCACCGAGATCCGGGTTCAGGTCCTTCATCAAGCCCTAGGGTTTCACAATCTTTTACTACCATAATGTCTTCATCCGGAAAGTCAAATTTCAACGGCTGGTAGTCTTCAACGGGCTGGTTTGCCAGGTAATCAGACAACACACTTCCCTTAATGGCTTTCTGAGATACATATTGGATGTCATACTCTGATAGTAACATCTGCCAACAGGCGAGTCTTCCAGTCAAAGCAGGCTTTTCAAAGATATACTTTATCGGATCCATTTTTGAGATCAACAAAGTAGTGTGGCAAATCATGTATTATCTTAGACGACGAGCGGCCCATGCTAAAGCACAAAAAGTTTTCTCCAAGAGTGAATATCAGATTTCACAATCAGTAAATCTCTTACTTAGATAGTAGATAGCATGCTCTTTTCGGCCAGTTTCATCATGTTGTCCCAGCACACATCCCATTGACTTTTCAAGCACAGTTAGGTACATAAAGAGTGGTTTCCCCTGAATAGGTGGAATTAGAATAGGGGGCTCTTGCAGGTATTGTCCGATTTTCTCAAAAGCCATTTGGCAGTCAGAGTTCCGTTCAACTGCTTGATCTTTTCTGAGCAACTTGAATATAGGTTCACATGTAGCAGTCATATGAGATATAAACCTGGAGATATAGTTCAAACGTCCCAGGAATCCTCTAACTTCTTTCTCTGTACGTGGAGCAGACATTTCTTGTATTGCCCTAACCTTGTCTGGATCTACCTCAATTCCTCGTTGACTAACAATGAAACCAAGCAACTTTCCAGATCGGACACCGAAGGTGCATTTAGCAGGATTCAGCCGTAGTCGAAATTTCCGAAGACGCTCAAATAGCTTTTGCAAGTGGTCTATATGATCCTCTTCACTTTGGGATTTTGTAATCATATCATCCACATAAACCTCAATTTCCTTATGCATCATGTCATGGAAAAGAGTGACCATTGCTCTTTGGTAAGTTGCCCCATCATTTTTGAGACCAAATGGCATTACCTTGTAGCAAAATGTTCCCCAAGGGGTGATGAATGTGGTCTTTTCCATCTCTTTCGGATCCATCTTAATTTGATTATAACCCGAGAATCCGTCCATGAAGGAGAATACCGCGAACTTAGCAGTGTTGTCTACCAGAGTGTCAATATGTGGTAGGGGGAAGTCGTCCTTTGGACTAGCTTTGTTTAAATCCCTATAATCAACACACATCCTGACTTTGCCATCCTTTTTGGGTACTGGCACAATATTAGCTACCCATTGAGGGTACTTTGCAACTGCTAGAAAACCGACATCAAATTGACGTTTCACCTCGTCGTAAATCTTTAGAGCCATGTCGGGTCTTGCTCTTCGTAGCTTCTGCTTCACTGGCGGATAATCTGGCTGTAGTGGTAGCTTGTGGACAACAATATCAGTATTTAAACCTGGCATATCCTGATACGACCAAGCAAATACATCTACATACTCTTGTAGCAACTTGATCAATCTTTCTTTGATGCTTGCTCCAAGTGTAGTCCCAACTTTGACCTCTTTCTTGTCTTCCTCGGTGCCAAGGTTGATTGTTTCCACTGGTTCTTGATGTGGCTGAAGGGCCTTTGACTCGTGCTCGAGCATCCTTTCCAATTCTTCAGGGAAATCACAATCTTCCTCACTCTCTTCTTCCGCTTGGTAGATGGGGAGTTCAAAATTATAGGAAGTAGTGGGGTCATCGAATTCAACTGGTTTATTGATTATTCTGCATGTTTTTTAATGATGGTTTTTTTTAGAAAAATGGAAATAAAAAGCAAAAGAAATAAAAATATTTTTGTAGTTGTTGAAAGGATTGCCATTTTAAGGAAAGGAAAACAAATAAATGAACGACAAGGATTTGAACAAAATGCTCTTTATTTGTCATAATGATTTTTGAAATTTAAAAGGGGCCCTACAAATGATCCATTAGCCTTGGGCAGAGTTAAGGATTTTCTAAAACACAAAGGAAAACACAATTACTTTGACACGGGAAAAACTTCTGGAATCTCAACTGCTTCCCAATTTGTTAGGGCTGCTTCACACCGGTATATCAGGTTTGATGTTTCTCCATCTTCAGTGTTATCTTCCACTGCACCAACTTGATCTCCATGGATAAATCCTGTGCTCAGGAAGACTTCTTGTATGCTCCGCACACGGTCCTTCGTAGGGACCAGGGCTCCTCCATTAGCAGGAGTCTTGTACCCCAAACCAAAACGATCATTTTTCTCACTGACGTTGATGACTTGCCCCCAACCTGCAGAGCCTCCACTTTCAACTGCTGATCTTGCACTCTTCAAAGAGGCGAACGACAAACTGGTTTTCTCAATAGGATCCTTAACCTCTTCAAGTGTGGCATTGGATATTTCAAGTGCTTGGAAAGAGGTCTCTAAGGCATCCTCATCAGCCTCAATATAACGGAAAGAGGAGAGTTGACTGATGATAAAATCTTCTTCACCCGAAACAATGACAAGCTTGTCATCGACAACAAACTTCATCTTTTGATGCAAAGTAGAAGTTACTGCCCCAGCAGCATGTATCCATGGTCGTCCCAAAAGGCAGCTGTAAGCGGGATTTATGTCCATGACTTGGAAATTGATGGGGAATACATGCGGTCCGATCTGGATTGGTAGCTCTACTTCCCCAACTACTGTCCCTCGAGAACCATCAAAAGCTTTTACTACAAGTGCACTAGGTTTCAATTCTGAACCTTGGTAAGATAATTTAGCAAGTGCCCTCTTTGGTAGAACGTTAAGGGACGATCCAGTGTCAACTAAAACTCTGGCCAGAGCATCTTCTTGGCACTTTATAGATACATGTAAAGCGCGGTTGTGATTCTTCCCCTCCTTGGGTAGCTCTTCATTCTGAAACTTAGAGTGTTGCAGGCTGTGATATTGGCGACCACCCCATCGAATTGGCCAACCGTTATATCTTGGGTAACATGAGCCTGAGCGAGCACTTTTAGTAGAGCCTCCCTATGAGCTTCGGAATTCAGAAGCAAAGACAAGATAGATATTTTTGACGGCGTCTGATGTAACTGATCAACTATCTTGTAGTTGGATTTCTTTATTATTCTTAGAAATTCGCTCGCTTCATCTGCTTGCACTTCCGGCTGTGCCCTTCCATAACCTAGGGTAGGATTTGCAGTTGCAGCTTCCCTTGTTGGTTCTCGAGGGTTTACATTAATACTGGGAGTATAAATCCGACCGCTGCGGGTCATCCTGCTCGTCCCTCCGATATTAGTGATGTCGGTGTCAACATTCTCCAAACCTTTCTTACTTTCAGCAGCTTTGGGCTTTTCATCTATCACTGTTATGTCGTACTTCCAGGGTATCTCTTTAGTGCTTTCAAAAGGAAAGGGGGTAGGCATACAAACTACCACGGGTGATGGATGAACAACATCTTTTCTATGATAAGTTATCTCAAACGATTCTGGTAAATTGAAAACGGGTTCAATGACTGAAACTTCCTCATTTGTTGTAGGACCACAAATTTGTAGAACACCTTGATCCATCAAGTTCTGAATGTCATTTCGTACCACTTTACATCCTCTCGGATGAATGACACATTCTTCACAATTGTCGTGGCTTGTATCAATCAAACTAGCCCCTACCAATCTTGCATGAAGTGCTAGCAATGGAGTTTTAACATTTTCCACGCTTTTGATTATACACACATCAGAAGCATCCTCGATGGCATTAACATCACCATGTGTCGGCAGAGGGTTACTTTTTACGTTGGGTCCGACATCTCGAAATGAAAGAATCTTCTTCTCAACCAGGTCTCGCACAATATGCTTTAAAGCATAACATCCCTCTAAATCATGTCCAGGGGCACCCCCATGGAAAGGACAATGGGCATCTGGATTGTACCATGGAGGTAAAGGATTTGGTGGATGACCCAAAGGTCTGGGAGTCACCAACCCTTTTCGTAGTAACGATGGGTACAATTCAGTGTATGTCATAGGGATTGAAGCAAACGGAAGTCTACCTCTTTGTACCCTATTTGGATTTGAAGGATTCTGTGGACGGGAGCCTATGCCCTCGATTGTTGATAAGCAGGTGGCGCGGGCGCTTGCTGGTATACTGGTGCTTGTTGAATAGGTTGATAGACAGGAGCTTGTGACTGGTTGAAATTTGGTGTGACAGCTGCCACATACGGTTGTTAAACATATTGCACTGGATAAGTTGGTTGTTGTTGAGCAAATTGATGTTGCTTCTTCCATGAATGACTCATCCTTTGACTGGTTGACACTGCATTTGTCTCACCTTCTTTCTTTCTTTGAAAACTTCCGGGGAACTTTTTGGCATTATTACTAGACGTTTCAGGGGTGGTTATCATTTTTCCATTCTTCAATCCAAGCTCGACCTTTATGCCCACGGCGACCAGGTCAGAGAAGCTTGCAGATACACTACTCACCATTCTTTCATAGAACATAGGCTTTACTGTATCCATGACCCAATCTGCTAACTCCTTCTCAGCGAGGGGTGGTTCGACTTGTGAGGCCACTTCCCTCCATCATTGTGCATATTCCTTAAAAGACTCATTATCTTTCTGGGACATGCTGAGCAATTGCCTCCTATCTGGGGCCATGTCCATGTTGTACTTATAATGTTGGATGAAAGCATCAGATAGGTCTTGGAAACAATGAATTCTACTTTGATCAAGGCTTAAATACCACTTAGAGGGAGCACCCCTCAAGCTGTCTTGGAAGCAATGTATCATAAGTTTATCATCCTCTACGTGTGCAGCCATTTTTCGATAGTACATAATAAGGTGACTTTTAGGACACGAGTGGCCCTCGTACCTATCGAAATCTGGGGTCTTGAACTTTGCAGGAATCACAAGACCTGACACTAAGCACATCTCCTTAGCAGTAGCACCAAAAACTTGGTCACCTTCCATAGCCCTTAACCTTTTTTCAAGAATCTGGAAATTCTCTTTCATCCCTCTTATGTCTTCCTGCCTTTCCTCATCTTCGTCTGAAAAGTTCGGAGCATGTTGTTGATCCTCAAAATAAGGTTGCACATGTGCACGAACGAGAGGTGGTGCGAACGTGTGGACCACTGGATGATTTTCATTGATGGTTGGTAGAGGAGCCATCTGCTGAGTGGATTGTGCAAAACCAGGGGCGCCTTCAACTGGAGGTGTGAAACTAGGAGGTAAACCATAGGCTGTCCAAGTGGTTGGTATTGTCCTTGCAGGTTGGGGTTCAATCGTGGGACCGACGATTTCTGAAACGATTGTCGTTTGGGTGTCTAACTTTGCCCTGATGACCTGTAGTATCTCCATGACTTGACCCATGTTTCCTCATAGGTCTTCGAGTTCTGAGCTTACTCGCTCCAATTCTTGTTCTTGATCTGCCATTCTTTGACGAGCGCTGGCTCTGGTGTTGTAGTGGTGTTGAGGACTCAGTGTGGAACTGAAGAAGACACAAAAAATGAGTTTTTTGTTTGAAGAATGACATGAGTGCATGTTATGGGTGCATTTTGTGCAAAGTTCTTAGTTATCTTTATTATTTATTCCAGCAATGTTAGAATATAAGAACAACATGTAATAATTGAGACCCAAAATGATAACTTCCATTAATTAAAATCAAATTTGAATACAAAAGGATTTAACTTCAAGTACACATGATTCGAATACAAAAAGATTTAAACACCAACAATTCAAATTCAAGTACAAGTAAACTTAAGTTTTGTCTCAGCTCTTATGATCGTAGCCAGATATGTGGTGAGCTCATTCATCATTTTCTTGATAAACTTGACGAAATTGAAAACTTGAGGAGGCGTGTTTTCTGGACACATACACCAATCCGCTTCCTGGAGTTTTTCTGGGAGTTCCAACATATTGAGGTTAACAAACCTAGCTAAGTTGCGAAACTTGCCATTCCATTCAACATAGAGCTCTTGGAGTTTCTGGATGACCTTTTTATCTTCATCTAAGGTTGCTCTAGCCTCTCTATACAACCTTTTCCAGTACACATAATCATTCTTTAGGAGTAAGTAGGCTGCATCACCTTCTTGGCTCTCTAAAACTGCAAACCTCCTAGTAGCTTCTTCCAACTGGTACCTGAGATGGTGACAGTTTCTTTCAACTTCTTCCTTTTGGAGTATCTCGCGAGACAACTTTTCCTCGCATTTCTTCAGAGCGTCCCTAAACTCACGGATTTGTGCCTCAAAGTCGAGCTTAATTTCTTTTTTATCCATAAGAGATTTATCCAACATTCTCCCTAACTCACAGATCCTATACTCAGCTTTCTTGAGCTGTTCCTTCCTGGTTCGGATCACTGATGTGGAACCTATAAGGATATGATTAAGATCATCTTTCTGGTCTTCCAATATCCTGGCTCTCTTGTTACTATCCTCAAGTTCTTGGGCTTTTCCCTTACGTTCCTCTTTCAAATTCTAATTTTCCAAGATAACTCGGTTCATCTGAATCCGTAATTCAGTATTCTCCAATTCGAGCTCCTTAACCTTAGTAGCGAGTTTCTCCATGTCCTCAGGGAGTATGGGCTTGGGCTCAGGAGTTTTAGGAAAAGCTGAAGCCTTTAAGATAAATGGCAAATGGATTTTCCCAACTCTTTCTTTCACCCATTGAGTGTAAGGTTCTTTGGCGAGAATGTTTCTTTTTCTAAACTCTTTACCCTTCCTTACAACCTTTAACCAAGCCTTTCGTACTGCTCTTACATCAGGATTGCTTGCTTGGATGTCAGAGAGCACAAATGGTTGTAAGTCCTTTGCGTCAGGAGGACCATCCATGGAGTAACCGTGTTGCATTCGAGATAACATAGGGTTATAATTGATGCAACCCTTGGTACCCAACAACGGTACATTAGGAAATTCCCCGCAGCTGACTATAATGTCTGGGGTTTCCCACTCTCGGATATACCATCTGATGGAACTTGCGGTGAGGGAAGCTAATTTTTTAGGAGACTTAAGTTCTTTTGCCATAAAAGGACCTTCTTCGGGCATGTGTTGCATGAACCAAGTGTAAAGCAAAGGAGCACAGCACAACAAAGTTCCACCCCTCTTTTCATGTCGAGCGTGAAGGGCATGGTAAATGTCAGCTAAGAGAAATGGTATTGGATTGCCAGAGAGAAAGACTTCTATGGCTACTTGATCCACAAATTCTTCAACATTTGGGAAGAGCACAATCCCATGGATTAATAAAGCCAACACAGCATAGAATGCATTCCAATTTCCACTTTTCTTGAACTTTAGAGCTAAATCTTCCAAAAACATCGCGACAAAACCTTCGCAACCCCCTTTTTCAACCCAATTGTCTCGAACAGTCGGGACATTGATACTTAGGGCTGAAGCTATCTTCTTTGGGCCCATATCTTCTTCGAGCTTTGGAAATGGATTAAAATCTTTCAATTTGAGACCCACGATTCTCTCAACTTCTTCCAAAGTAGGAGCTAGCTGGAAATCAGCGAATGTGAAACAGCGTAGAGGTGGATCATAATATTGTGCCAAAGAGCCGATAATTCCATAGTCAACTTTCTTAGTTAGAAGGCTCAAAATTTTCCCATAGTTTTTTCCGAACTCATCACGTCTGCTGAGAGTCAAATCAGAGATCAAACCCTTCAGACTATCCAACTTAGGTTCCTTGTACTTAAGCGTTGTAGCACCTCAAATTTGCACCTATCATTGTACATACATTCTCATATTAGGTCATAGCATATCATGGTCCACTGCATAGCATTGCATTGTCCCATTTGCCTCAAGTGCAAGCCAATCAAGAAATTAGGTCAAACTGGTTAGGAGATCAGTCAGTCAAGCAAGCAAGCACAATTCTCAAGGAGCCAAGGCCCTAGGGTTGGTCCAACATGTTCACATGACTTGGGGATCCATTTGAAGTGATTTGGTCAAGGATTGGATGTTCAGAAGTCATCAGTCAATGCACAGTCAGTCAGAAACCCTAAAAGTCAACTGTTGGTCAACTGTCCATTTAATCAGTGATTTGATGATGGAAATTGGTTTGAGTGGTCTCATTCATGTCCAAATAGGCCTCATATATCATGTCAAACACCATCATGGAAGAATTTGAAGCCAGATCAGAAATTTCCAAAAATGGAAACTGGACCTGTAACTGAAACTTACCAAAAATGGAAAGTCTTGATCCTCAAACTTACATCATGATACAAGCTTCAAATGAATTTTTGCCCAACATGAAAGTTGAAGATCTTGTTCTCCCATTTCCAAAAAGTCCAAGAACTCTCAATTCCCATGTATGGTTGGCAAGTTATGATCGAATCGTTTCCAGAAATTCTTGAACTTCAAAAGGCCATATCTCTCAAACCATTTGGCCAATTTGGGTGGGGTTTTTTCCTACAAGTCACATTTGATCCCCCCTTTCCAAAAATGTAACTTTCATGTACCAAAACATTACCAATCAAAATGGCATTTTTGAACCTACTTGAATTAATTTTAAGTAAGGTGAAAAAGTGAAGTTTTAAATTAATCATTTCCAACCATTCCTACCATCCAAACATGTTCTGAAATGTTGATTAAAACTTGTTGGAGGCCCATTCTTGTGCAGTACACATAGCCATCACCTAGTTGCTTGAAAATTGGAAGAAAAGTACAACTTTCAACCACTCTATCCCACATTTTCATGGACCATGATTTGTACCACAAAAACAGCAGATTTTATCACCATTTTCTGTCAAATGAAACCCCTAGCAGCTGCAAAAAACCAGCAGAAATCATTCACTCTCAAAAATCCATTTTTCTTGCATTTTCCAAAAAATCTTCAAAAACTTCCAAAGAACTGAGCTTGGCCATTGTTTTTCCATCATTCAAGCAACCTTGTGAACCCTTTTCAACCATCCTTCTCCAGCTGTAAGGAGCTTTTATCCAACTGTTTTTCTTCACACGTCATCCATGGCAGAACTTGGTTTAAGCATTTCCAAGCATCATTGAGCAAAGTACTTCAAGCATCCATCATTTCAAAGTTTAAGGTGCATCTGTTTCAGGCCAAAAACACTAAACAACATCTGTATCTCGACTGCTATTCCATTTTGGTAAATTTCGACTCTCACCTTTTCCAAAACCATGATACACACTTTGTAGATCACCTTTCCCTGATCACACTGCGCTTTGAATGATGAAAATGGTTGTTTATTTTGAAAGTTATGTTGGATTGAAGTTTGATGTGTGAATTTGTTTTGGCTCGGTTCATCCTCGTTAGTTCGTATTAGGGTAAATTGATTTTGGAATATTGATGAGCATTAAGAGATGAACACAATGGTATGTGGATTGTTGATTTTGGTTGCAACTTTTTCTTGCTGGAAATCTGGAATTTTGAAATGAAGAACACGGCCAAAACCCTAATTTTCTTCATGCCAAAACCATGTTTGATCTTTAAAGCCGTGCCTTGCATGTTTTCTGGTGTTTTTTGGCCATGTAACGAATCAGCGTGTGACACGCAGGCCATCTGGAACGCCGCGTTTCATTAAAAGGTCCAGGAAATTACAAGTTTGCCATTCCCGGACCCCATGTCACATTGGATTATGTTGTTTGTTATTTTTAATTTCACTTTTGTATATCAATCTTACAAAAATCATTGCGCATCCAATTTTAATCCAAAAATCATGGGAATTTTTGCATTGTGTTAATATGGATCTCTACTTTTTTATCATGATTTTTCCAGAATTTTGTGATCAATGGATTTTAATTGGTATTAGGGTTTGTGACATGTGCTCATATTTTGTACCTTTTGCCAAAACATTTGTGAAATGGTGATACTTTATCCAATGGCTCCCAAATTTTTTGTGCTTAAACTAGACACACTCATGGTGATTTTGGTGTAGAGTTTGTGAATTTATCTTTGCTGGTTTGTGAGATATGATTTTTTGAATTAGGGTGTGACAATTTGTGTCACACCATTGATGTACAACTTGCTGATTTTTGTATCCATGCTTCTTGACCTCCAATTGATTTGATTTTTTGCATGAACCTACTCTTTTATGTCTAGTTTACATGTGAATTTTCCTGGATTTATTTGTGGCATTTCCTAATTGTTTGAGATTTTATCCCCTGTTTAGTCATATGTTGACTTTTGGTGACACATGTTCCCATTTCATTTGTGAAATTCTCATACTTTATTAGATGGACATGAAATTTTACATGAGATAACTAGACATCCTAATCTTTGCCATGGTTTTAGTCCCATTCATTTATAATACACCATCTTTGATTTATGATTTTTCTAAGTTGATGCATGTTTGGTTGACTTCTTTGAGCATGTTCAAAATTGCTTTGACTTTCTGATTTTCATTGACTGCCTTCCACTTGTCCAAATGAGATGAAATTTGACATGCTTACCATGCTGTGGGTTGTGTTTGGTCATGATTTATTTGGTGATTTTTGGAAATGTTTAAGATTGCTTTTGATGCAAGTCTTGCTGTTGACTTCTATGAGCTTCTGTTTGCTATACCTTGACCTAATTTGATCATGAAATGATGATGATGATTGATATGAATGTGAACCCAATTGGTTTTGTTTCTTGATTGTTTGAACATGATTTTGGACACTTGTCATTTGCTGTTTTGACTTTCTCATTCTCTTTTGACCCTAGGCTTGTCCTAGTGGTCCTGTTACTCACCTTTGAGCTCATGTTTTCAGGTTGACCAACAAATGACCAATGAGACCAACTCTTTTTGATTGAGCTTGCTTAAATATCATTGTCTAACTTGTTTGTTTTGTAGGTGGCTTGGCTCACATGCCTTGAGCCTTGTGCCTTACACATTCACTTGCTTGTGTTGACTGGTTGATACCTGTTTCATTTTGATTTAACTTTGACTTGTATACTAACTGTGCTTGACTGTTTCAGGTACTTTAGTTGCTCAGTTCCTTGTGAACTTTTGCTTTGCTTTGCTTGTATAAGCAATTTGCATTGAGGTATACTTCTAATCTTCATGTAGTCTGGAAGACCTGGCCTGTTACTTGGCCAGGCAACTGTCTGAAGTCCTCCTTAAGAGGCAATGTTTGTGGATGTTTAATTTTGTCCTTGCATAGAGTCAAAGACCTCCTAAGTGAAGAGGCAATTGGCAGACCCAAGGGATATGCAACCTATCCCCTGCTATTCAGTGTGTCATCTGCTTTGCTCACACCACTGTGTTGATGTATTACAGATAAAAACCCAAGATCTTGTGCAATTGCACAGTTGAGTCAGTTTCAAATGTGTAGAAGGGTTCCCACTTTCTGAACCCACACATTCTTGTCTTAAGCTCTCCCAGGCCAGAGATAAGAGCTGTGAAGTCTTATCTTCACTCACCTTTCATCTGCTTCACCTTAGCCCCTCAATGGCAAGGTTAAGAGCACATTCACCCAGTTCCAGAGGTTTGTTTGTTGAGGTTGATATGACCCCTCGACTAAAACCTAACCCTTGTTTGAGCCACTTGCTTGTGTATAGTGTGTGCTATCTGTGCTTGTATGTTTGTTTGACTTGCTTCCTGTGCAAGTTAGGGTTAGTTTAGACTTGCTTCCTGTGCAAGTTAGGTTTTGCTTGGCTTGCTTCCTGTGCAAGTTAAGTGTGTGTGTGGCTTGCTTCCTGTGCAAGTCATGATTAGGATAGGCTGGCCCCCCTGTGCCGGTTAGCTAGAAACCTTAACTTAGGGTTGATTTGCATGATAACATCTAGGCTCGAGTCGTAGTCTCCCTAGTTGTGTCTCCCTCTGTTATCTGGTTAGGCTAGTCCTTTATCCCTGTGTAGGGGAACTACGTCGCCCTGATCCTCATACCAGATGAGGTACGTAGGCAGGAGATGAGCTGATCTCTCCGGGCGCCTGTGTCTTTGTTTTGTCTTGTTGTGTGCTTGGAAGCTGATGTAAGTCCATCGAGTGGCATTTGGGTTCCAGTGTGCGTGTCTTTGGTTCGGATGCTGATGTAAGTCCAGTGATTGGCATTCAGGCTCCACGTTTGCCTTTGCCTGTGTTTGTTTGTGTGCGTGTCAGCCGAGCTACGAATGCTCTGATTCTTCTCTCGTCCGAGAAGATACGTATGCATAGGATGCGATATCCTAGCGAGCATGTTTTCCCCCAGTCCGAACTACTTCGACTCTGATGTCTATGCCTGATAGACTAAGTAGGCCCAGGATACGATATCCTGCCGAGTCAGTTTCAGTCAGTTTCTTGTGTCTCTTTCAGCCAGTGTGTGTGTGTGTTTGAGCAGTGTTTTAGCAACCATTTTCCTTCCTTTTGTGCGTGGATCCCGTAGAGTACTACGGATGCGTAGGGGTGCTAATACCTTCCCTTCGCATAACCGACTCCCGAACCCATCCTCTTTGGTCGCGAGACCATGTCTTTTCCCAGGTTTACTCTGAGCGTTTCCTTTCCCTCTTTTGGGATAAATAACGCACGGTGGCGGCTCTGTTGTTCTTGTTTTCCCGCCGGTTTTTCGCGTGATGCGACAGCTGGCGACTCTGCTGGGGATCTAGAGAAGTTGACCTATGCTGGTCCATCTTCCCTAAGCGAGTCTCTCCTAGCGCTCTCTAGGATAGGGTTTGGTTGCTTTTGCTGTTATTTATTGCATTCATTTGTATATATTTGCATTTACTGTTTGCATTTATTGTTTGCATTAATGTTTGCATTCATATTCATTATTCACCTGGCTGGTTGTCTGTTTCTCTCTGTTGGGGTGGGAGTTACATGAGGTAAAAGGCCCAATACCCAGGCCGTGAGTGAAATCTAGGATACTTAGGAATAAAGTGATTCATGGGAAGCGGGTGGTATTGCGCCACTTAGCGGAACATTGATATCACGAGCAGTTCAGACCCTGGTGGGACATTATCGTTACATACTTCGGGTGTGTATATGATGATGTTCTGCGAAAGGTTATTTATGCTGCGTTTCTCTCGACCTTACCCTGGCCTAGACGACACCCGTGAGTGGGGAGGGAATGATCATTATTACAGGTACAGTTGGTGACTCGTTGGTGACTTGTTGGTGACTTGTGATCCTGTTGGTGACTATTGGTTCAGAATTTTGGGGTCTCAGATGACTTTGGGTTTCAGATGAATTTGTGGTTCCGAGTTCAAGCCGAAGTTTTGATCCTGTGTTCTGAGAGACACAGCCAACCAGTCGTGTCTGCATCATTTGCATCATAGCATGTTTATTTTCAAAAAAAAGAAACGCAAAAAAAAAAGATACAAAAAAAGAGAAAAGAACAAAAAAAAACTAATCCCTGCATGCATATCATTTCTCAGGTACATTCCAGAGCTTGTTCACTGATAGAGATGGCAACAGTCCCAGAGTTGAAGCGGAAGACTTGTTCCTACAGCTTTCACCGTGAACCTTTGACGTCTCTGATTGAGTTGAGCAACCTTATGTCCAGTGGTAACCAGAAGGGGTTTGTTGACCAGTATGGAGATATTCTGACACTGTTGAAGATGGTAGTCGATCCGGTGCCGTTGCAGACTCTTCTACAGTTCTACGACCCAGAGCTTCATTGTTTCACCTTTCAAGATTATCAGTTGGCGCCTACTCTTGAGGAGTACTCCATTCTGCTGAGTGTCCCGGTCCGGTATCAGGTTCCTTTCTTGGATGTGCCCAAGGAGGTTGATTTCAGAGTTGTTGCCAGAGCTCTCCATTTGGGTATCAAGGAAGTCAGTGATAGTTGGAAGTCCAGTGGGGATGTTGTAGGATTGCCTTTGAAGTTTTTGTTGAGGGTAGCTAGAGAAGAAGTAGAGAAGGGAAGCTGGGAAGCCTTTCATGCTCAGTTGGCCGTCATGATCTATGGGATCGTCCTATTTCCGAGTATGCCCAATTTTGTTGACTATGCTGCAGTCAGTATTTTCATTGGAGGAAATCCAGTTCCTACTCTATTAGCTGACACTTACTATGCTATTCACAGTAGGCATGGTAAGGGTGGGGCTATCAGGTGTTGTCTCCCGCTTTTGCTCAGATGGTTCTTGTCTCTCCTGCCAGTCAGTGGACCTTTTGTGGATGCTCAGAGCACGCATAAGTGGACTCAGAGGGTTATGTCTCTTGCTTCCTATGATATCAGATGGCAATCTTACCGGATGAATGTGCGTAACGTCATTATGAGCTGTGGAGGATTCCGTAATGTGCCACTCGTAGGGACTAGGGGTTGCATCAATTACAACCCGGTTCTTTCTCTTCGCCAGCTGGGGTTTGTGATGAAGGGAAGACCACTTGAGGCTGAGGTAGCAGAAAGTGTGTATTTTGAGAAGCAGAGTGACCCGGCTAGATTGGAGCAGATAGGGAGAGCTTGGAAGTCTATTGGTATGAAGGATGGATCTGTCTTAGGGAAGAAGTTTGCCGTTGCTATGCCCGATTACACTGATTGGGTCAAGGAGAGAGTAGAAACTTTGTTGTTCCCCTACGATAGGATGGATCCGTTGCACGAGCAACCACCTTTGATCCTTGCTGAGAGTGTGCCTGCGGAGCACTACAAGCAAGCCCTGATGGAGAATCGCCGTTTGAGAGAGAAGGAGCAAGATACCCAGATGGAGCTGTACAAAGCCAAAGCGGATAGGTTGAATTTGGCTCATCAACTCAGAGGAGTGCGAGAAGAAGATGCTAGCAGACTGAGAAGCAAGAAGAGATCCTACGAGGAGGTGGAAAGCATGTTTAGATGCAGAACACCGGGAGTGCTTGAGGCTGCAGAGGGCTGAGGCCAGCTATCAGAAGAAGATCAGAGACTTGGAGAAGTAACTCAGAGATAAAGACATCCAGTTGAAGAAGGAAGTAGACTTGAGACAGGCATCAGAGAACCACCTTGGAGGAGAAGTGGTAGAGCTTAGACGACAACTGAAGGAGAAGATCACTCTTTTGCCAGAATGTTCAGAATGTGACCTGTTGATAGACCAGTGTCAGTACTTGAAGACTCTCATTCCGGGAGGCCGTTTGTCTTAGCTTGTATCTTTGATATGTATGTTGAGAATCACCTCCAGGCTTGTTGGATGGGATTCATTGTTGTACTCCGGTTGTTTGGATTTTCTTTGTCGACTTTGTTGTATGATCCTGTTACTCATATAGATGAGGTTGTTGGTTTCACCTTGTACTCATCACTCTTGTGTATGTTGTTTCTGTGCTTCTATGTTGTTCTTGCTGCAGGTTGCCATCTTTTGAGGATGACTCAGTCTCTTTGAATGCCTGAGGAATGAACATATCATGTGCATCATACGCATCATTAGCACCATACTCATATCATTTTGCATAACAGGTGTTCTTGGTCGTGACTTCTCACTCTTGGTTCCTGTTCAGGCAGGATAGCTGATCAACGTCCGCACCGCTACTCAACAAGACTGAATCAACAGAGAGGTATGGATCAAGTTCAAGCAGAGTTGGCTGAGATGAAGGCTAACATGGCTCAGTTTATGAATATGATGCAAGGGGTTGCACAAGGTCAGGAAGAGCTTCGAGCCATGGTTCAGAGACAAGAGGCTGCAATTCCACCGGTCAACCATGCTCCGCCAGGGGGAGGCCCAATCAATGATAATAATGTTGCTGCTGCGGTACCCATCAACAACTATGCTGTAGGTGATGAATTGGGGGGTATTCGAATCAACGGTCAACCTATTGTTCCAGATGCCGCTAATGCCAGAGCAGTCCGTGCCCCGGCCCGTAATCCTATTCCGATTGTTGACAGACAAGAGGATATGTTTTCTCTGCTCAGTGAAGACGAAGACGTTCTGGGAAGGGTTAATGAGAGAGATCGCAAAGTTGAGGCTCTTGCTGAGAAAATTAGAGCTATGGAATGTCAGAATTCTCTCGGTTTTGATGTTACCAATATGGGGTTGGTGGAAGGTTTGAGAATCCCTTACAAGTTCAAAGTACCGTCCTTCGATAAATACAACGGTACTTCTTGCCCTCGCACCCATGTGCAGGCTTATTATCGAAAAATCTCTGCGTATACCGATGATGAAAAGATGTGGATGTATTTTTTCCAAGATAGTCTATCTGGGGCTTCTTTGGACTGGTACATGGAATTGAAGAGAGATTCTATCCGCTGTTGGAGGGATCTGGGTGAGGCCTTTTTGAGGCAATACAAACACAACATGGACATGGCACCGAGCCGGACTCAGCTGCAGAGTCTTTGTCAGAAATCCAATGAAAGCTTCAAGGAGTATGCCCAGAGGTGGCGTGAACTGGCTGCTAGAGTTCAACCCCCTATGCTGGAGAGGGAGTTGACAGATATGTTTATCAGTACTCTTCAGGGTGTGTTTATGGACCGGATGGGGAGCTGCCCATTCGGTAGTTTTTCTGATGTTGTCATTTGTGGAGAGAGGACTGAGAGCTTGATTAAAACTGGGAAGATCCAAGATGCTGTTTCCTCTTCTTCTAAGAAGTCGTTTGCTGGGGCACCTCGTCGAAGAGAGGGTGAAACTAATGTTGTTCAACACCGCAGAGATCAGAACAGAAGTGAATACCGTCAAGCTGCTGCAGTGACCATTCCGGCACCTCAACCTCGTCAACAACAACAGCAAAGAGTTTAACAACCGCAACAACAACAACAACAGCAACGTCCGTATCAGCCCAGACAAAGGATGCCTGATCGACGTTTTGATTCGCTACCCATGTCGTACGCCGAACTGCTGCCCGAACTACTCAGGTTGGGGATGGTTGAGTTGCGTACAATGGCTCCGCCTACAGTATTGCCTCCTGGGTACGACGCCAACGTCCGTTGTGACTTTCACTCTGGGGCACCAGGGCATCATACTGAGAAGTGTCGGGCTCTCCAGCACAAGGTCCAAGATTTGATCGATGCCAAGGCGATCAACTTCGCTCCAGTGCCTAACGTCGTGAACAACCCTATGCCTCAGCATGGTGGGCATAGAGTGAACAATATTGAGGGGAAAGAAGCTGAAAATCTGGTTGTTAATGTTGATGATGTTCAGACTTCTCTGCTAGTTGTGAAGGGCCGTCTGCTGAATGGGGGTGTCTACTCGGGCTGTGATGAGGATTGTTTGGGCTGTGCAGAATCTGAGAATGGTTGCGACCAGTTAAGGGCCGGTATCCAGGGTATGATGGATGAGGGTTGTTTGCAATTCAGTAGGGCTGTAAAAGATCGTGGAACAGTGTCAACTATCACCATTTACTTTAAACCGTCTGAAGGACGTGGACAAAGGGTCGTTAGTGCACCTGCAACAAATGGTACCCCAGTTACCATTTCCGTGCCTGTAACCATCAGTACTCCAACTACTATCGCTGCGTCTGGAAGAAGGGCTGTTGAGAATAGTAGAGCCGTGCCGTGGAAGTATGATAATGCTCACCGCAGTTACAGAAGGACTGAAAGTCAGACGAGACCAGTGAATCAAGCTCCAGTGACAATTGGTTTACCGAATAGAGTTCCTGCAACTGTTGGTCCGGCTGTGGATAATGTAGGGGGTCCAGGAGGTTTTACCAGAAGCGGTCGTCTGTTCGCACCGCAGCCTTTGAGGGACAATAATGCTGAGGCTCTCGCCAAAGCAAAGGGTAAGCAAGCTGTGGTTGAGGAAGAACCTGTCCAGAAGGAAGCGCCCGAGGGGTCATTTGAGAAGGACGTGGAGGAGTTTATGAAAATAATCAAGAAGAGTGACTACAAGATTGTAGATCAGTTGAATCAAACTCCGTCCAAGATTTCTATACTTTCACTGTTGTTGTGCTTTGAGGCACACCGTAATGCATTGCTGAAGATGTTGAATCTGGCTTACGTGCCTCAGGAGATTTCTGTCAATCAACTGGAGGGTGTGATGGCCAATATGAGCACCAGGCATGGTGTAGGATTCACCAACCTGGACTTACCGCCTGAAGGGCGGAACCATAACAAAGCCTTGCACATCACCATGGAGTGCAAGGGGGCAGTGTTGTCTCACGTATTGGTGGACACCGGGTCGTCGCTGAATGTGCTGCCTAAGCAGATTCTGAAGAAGATTGATGTGGAAGGGTTTGTGCTTACTCCCAGTGACCTGATCGGTCGTGCTTTCGACGGATCCAAACGTTCTGTGTGTGGGGAAGTTACCTTGCCTGTGAAGATAGGTCCTGAGGTATTCGATATCATCTTCTATGTTATGGACATCCAGCCCGCCTATGGTTGTTTATTGGGGCGTCCATGGATTCATGCAGCAGGGGCAGTCTCGTCGACTCTCCATCAAAAGCTCAAGTATATCTGGAACGGTCAGATTGTGACTATGTGCGGTGAAGAAGAGATTCTGGTGAGTCATCTATCCTCGTTCAAGTATGTTGAGGTGGATGGCGAGATCCACGAAACCTTATGCCAGGCGTTTGAGACTGTGGCTCTTGAGAAAGTGGCGTACGCTGAGCAGAGGAAGCCAGGTGCTTCAATTACTTCTTACAAGCAGGCTAAGGAGGTTGTTGATTCTGGCAAAGTTGAAGGCTGGGGCAAGATGGTGGATTTGCCTGTCAAAGAAGACAAATTTGGCGTTGGTTATGAGCCTCTCCAAGCAGAGCAGAATGGTCAAGCGGGTCCGAGTACCTTTACCAGCGCTGGGCTGATGAATCATGGCGACGTCTCTGCAACAGGTAGTGAAGACTGTGACAGTGATTGTGATCTGGACAACTGGGTTCGCCCGTGTGCACCAGGGGGGTCTATCAACAACTGGACGGCTGAAGAAGTGGTTCAAGTTACTCTTCTGACAGAGTAATTTTCTGTTGTTTTGTCATTTTGCATGAAAATCCTACGTTCTGCCCAAGGCGTAGTGATTCATTGTAGGGCCTCATCACGTTTTAATGATTATCATTAATGAAGGACATTTTTTGAAATCAAACTTTGTGATCCCTGTCTTTCTATTTTTTTTGTTTTCATCCTTTTTCAAAAACAATAAAAATGGCAATGTTTTTGTTTTTTTGTGACTTTATTGAACTCTTTTTCTAAAACAAAGCATTAAACATGCAGAAGCGATCTTATGGCATTCACTATGAACAGTTCTGTTATGGCTCAGTATGATTTCGACAATCCCATCTACCAAGCTGAAGAGGAGAGTGAGGAAGACTGTGAACTTCCTGCAGAATTGGTCAGATTGCTGAAGCAGGAGGAAAGGGTCATCCAACCTCATCAGGAGGAGTTGGAGGTTGTTAATTTGGGTACTGAGGACGCCAAAAGAGAAATCAAGATTGGGGCTGCTTTAGAGGACTCTGTCAAGAGGAGGCTGATTGAGATGCTGAGAGAATATGTGGAGATATTCGCCTGGTCATATCAAGATATGCCTGGTTTGGATACAGACATTGTGGTGCACCGATTACCTCTTAGAGAAGGATGTCCTTCGGTCAAGCAGAAGCTTCGTAGAACGAGTCCTGATATGGCAACTAAGATCAAGGAAGAGGTTCAGAAGCAGTGGGATGCGGGTTTTTTGGCTGTTACAAGTTATCCCCCGTGGGTGGCCAACATCGTCCCTGTGCCGAAGAAGGATGGCAAAGTCAGAATGTGTGTCGATTACCGGGATTTGAATAGAGCGAGTCCGAAAGATGATTTCCCATTACCTCACATTGATGTATTGGTTGATAATACGGCTCAATCCTCGGTATTCTCTTTCATGGATGGTTTCTCCGGATATAATCAGATCAAGATGGCGCCAGAGGACATGGAAAAGACGACATTCATTACACCTTGGGGCACGTTCTGTTATAAGGTGATGCCATTTGGGCTAAAGAATGCTGGTGCTACCTATCAGAGGGCAATGACGACTCTTTTTCATGACATGATGCACAAAGAAATTGAAGTGTACGTAGATGATATGATTGCGAAGTCGCAGACAGAAGAGGAGCACCTGGTTAATCTGCAGAAGTTGTTTGACAGATTGGTCAAGTTCAAGCTGAGGCTGAATCCGAACAAGTGTACGTTTGGGGTGAGATCAGGGAAGCTTTTAGGCTTCATTGTCAGTGAGAAAGGGATTGAGGTTGATCCAGCGAAAGTCAAAGCTATTCAAGAGATGCCTGAACCGAAAACGGAGAAGCAAGTCCGTGGGTTTTTGGGGAGGTTGAACTACATCGCAAGGTTCATATCTCACCTAACTGCCACATGCGAACCAATTTTCAAACTGCTCAGAAAGAATCAGGCGATCAGGTGGAATGATGATTGTCAGAAGGCTTTTGACAAGATAAAAGAGTATTTACAGAAACCTCCAATCCTTATACCTCCAGTTCCAGGGAGACCTCTGATAATGTACCTGTCAGTGACTGAGAACTCGATGGGGTGTGTATTGGGACAGCATGACGAGTCTGGTCGAAAAGAGCATGCCATATACTACCTTAGCAAAAAGTTTACCGACTGTGAAACAAGATATTCACTGCTCGAGAAAACTTGCTGCGCTTTGGCCTGGGCTGCTCGCCGACTGAGGCAGTATATGTTGAACCATACTACTCTGTTGATTTCTAAGATGGATCCAGTAAAGTACATCTTTGAGAAACCAGCTCTCACCGGACGCGTTGCTCGTTGGCAGATGATTCTAACAGAATATGATATTCAGTACACGTCACAAAAGGCCATCAAAGGTAGTATTCTGTCAGACTACCTCGCCGAGCAACCGATTGAAGATTATCAGCCTATGATGTTTGAATTCCCTGATGAAGACATCATGTATCTTAAGATGAAAGATTGCGAAGAGCCTCTTGTCGAGGAAGGACCGGATCCGGATGACAAATGGACACTGATGTTTGATGGGGCTGTGAATATGAATGGTAACGGTGTTGGGGCAGTATTGATCAATCCTAAAGGTGCTCATATACCTTTTTCTGCCAGATTGACGTTTGACGTCACCAACAACGAAGCTGAGTATGAGGCTTGTATCATGGGGATAGAAGAAGCCATTGATCTGAGGATCAAAACTCTTGATATATTTGGAGATTCCGCTCTAGTGATCAATCAAGTCAATGGAGATTGGAATACGAATCAGCCGCATTTGATTCCGTATAGAGATTACACCAGAAGAATACTGACGTTCTTCAAGAAGGTGAAGTTGTATCATGTCCCCCGGGATGAGAATCAAATGGCTGATGCTTTGGCAACTTTGTCGTCTATGATCAAAGTTCATTGGTGGAATCATGTGCCACATGTTGCGGTGAATCGACTCGAGAGGCCTGCGTATGTGTTTGCAGCCGAGTCTGTTGTGATTGATGAGAAGCCGTGGTATTATGACATCAAGAACTTCCTCAAGACTCAGGAGTATCCTGAAGGTGCGTCGAAAAATGACAAGAAAACCCTGAGAAGGCTAGCTGGAAGCTTCTATTTGAATCAGGATGATGTGCTATATAAGAGAAACTTTGACATGGTCTTGCTCAGATGCGTGGACAGACCCGAGGCGGACATGTTAATGCAGGAAGTTCATGAAGGTTCCTTCGGTACTCATGCCGGCGGACATGCAATGGCTAAGAAATTGTTGAGAGCGGGTTATTACTGGATGACCATGGAATCCGATTGTTTCAAGTATGCTCGGAAGTGCCATAAGTGTCAAATTTATGCTGATAAGGTGCATGTACCACCAAGCCCTCTGAATGTCATGAATTCGCCTTGGCCGTTTGCCATGTGGGGCATTGATATGATTGGGAAGATTGAGCCTACTGCTTCGAATGGACATCGCTTCATTTTGGTAGCGATTGACTATTTCACCAAATGGGTGGAAGCAGCTTCCTATGCTAACGTTACCAAACAAGTGGTTACCCGGTTCATCAAGAAAGAAATCATCTGTCGTTATGGAGTTCCGGAGAGAATCATCACTGACAATGGTTCGAATCTCAATAACAAGATGATGAAAGAGCTTTGTAAAGATTTCAAGATTGAACATCACAATTCTTCTCCTTACAGACCGAAGATGAATGGTGCTGTAGAAGCGGCGAACAAGAATATCAAGAAGATTGTGCAGAAGATGGTCGTTACGTACAAGGATTGGCATGAGATGTTGCCTTTCGCTTTGCATGGGTACCGTACCTCAGTACGTACGTCGACCGGGGCAACCCCTTACTCCCTTGTGTATGGTATGGAAGCCGTCCTACCTGTTGAAGTGGAGATTCCTTCTCTGAGAGTTTTATTGGATGTCAAGCTGGACGAAGCCGAGTGGATTCGAACAAGGTTTAACGAGTTGAGCCTTATCGAAGAGAGACGGTTAGCAGCTGTATGTCATGGACAGTTGTATCAGCGAAGGATGAAGCGAGCCTTTGATCAGAAAGTGCGTCCTCGAAGCTATCAGATCGGTGATCTAGTTTTGAAGAGGATCCTCCCTCCCGGTGCAGATAACAGGGGCAAGTGGACTCCTAATTATGAAGGTCCGTATGTTGTGAAGAAGGTCTTCTCCGGTGGAGCCTTGATGCTTACAACTATGGATGGTGAAGATTTTCCGTCTCCTGTTAACTCAGATGTAGTCAAAAAATACTTCGCATAAATTGACCCGCTGGACAAAAAGAAAAAAAGAGTCCAGGCAAAAATGGGCATCCCGGCGAACCAAAAAACAGAAAGAAAGGTTCGGGCAAAAATTAGGGATAAAATGAAAAGAATTTGTACACCCGGTAAGTCGAAAACCCGCAAGGGCGGCTTAGGCAAAAATGGGTATCCCGGTGGATTGAAAACCCGAAAGGGCGATCCAGCCAAAAGAGGGATTAAAGCGAAGACTACAGTCTGAGTTGTTTGTACTTCATTAAGCTTTGTCGTCTGCCATCTCGAAAGATGTGATCCGTCCAGTCATTCTTCTCAGAAAGCAAGGAGTTGGGAGGAAAACTGATGATCTGTGAGTTATAACAGAATTGGGAAATAGTGGATGCCGTGTTCACGTTGCCATTAGGATAGATTTTTTCCTTTTGTGCGCAATTACCTCTTTCTAGGAATTGCTTCCCCATGTATTTGCCTTTTCAGGCACATTTTCAATCAATAAAAGTCGTTATTCAGATAAATGGCTCTTTTGTTTTTATTTTTACTGTTTTGTTTGCAAAAATGTCCGAATTTTTGATAAGCATTGCATATAAAAACATGAAGGCTACACAATAACGTGCAGAAAGATAAAACATTTGAAAATCATTTTGAATGTTGAGGACACTTGAGCGTATCTTGTCCATGTATCCCCTGGGGGCATTCTGTTGTGCTGTTTTTCAGGATTGGCATCTGTGAGGACGTTTCCTCAGCAGATATTTTCCCCAAGCAAGTTTGGAAGCTATCAGAGCTATGTTCCCCTGCGGAGACGTCTGTGGATAGTGCCTTCTTTTCCCTAACAGATCTAAGGATTGCCTATCCCCAGCAGACCTGTATTTGCCGACTTCCTCCCCGAGTGAGGCAGGTTCATTGAGATTTATCTCCAACATTTATCCTATCTGTGGACTGAAGGATATCCCCAGCGGAGGTTACCTCCCCCCAGCAGCAGTGCTATTCTCCAACATGAGTGAGAAGTCGTTGCTCTCCCTGCAGAGTCTCCCCGCAGAGTTGGAGTACCCGATCAGTTTTGGCTCCCCAGCCGGAGTTTTTCATCATTTTTGCATTCTTGCATTTTAGTGATCATTGCATCCTCAAACTGCGTAGCATTCCCATTCAATATGGAGCATTACGCCATAGAAAAATTCAAACATATGCATTCATGTGTTAACCTCACCAGACCGTATCCCCGGCTGAGGCAGATCATTTCATTCAACATCAGCACAGCAAGTCTGCTACAGTTGCTCTTGACAGCATTCAGGATTGATATCCCCATAAAGGTTTATTACCTCACCCGTTGGTGACAGAAAGTTTGTTTCTCCTCAGTGAGACTCCCCAGCAAGTGGTCAACATTGCCTTGACATATCTAAGATGTCGTTCTTGTGATACCGGTAAGTGTCATACTAGCACTCGCGTGTGTTTCTTTGTTTGGTGTCGGTAAACACCATTGTTTCGGTGTCTGTAAACATCGGGTTTTCTCTCCAGTCATCAGTAAATGTCTGGTCATCATTTTTGGTGTCAGTAAACACCATTGTTTCGGTGTCTGTAAACATCGGGTTTTTTCCCCAGTCATCGGTAAATGTCTGGTCATTTTTTGATGTCGGTAAACATCATCTTTCGATGTCGGTAAACATCGAGTCTTTTCTGCAGTCATCGGTAAATGTCTGATAATCCCCAGCTAGGAATCCCCAGTAGAGTCATCGGTAAATGTCCTATCTGTTTTCCAGTTGCAAATATTTGTTTTTTTCCCTTAGTGAAGTGTTCCCCGGTCATCGGTAAATGTCTGGTCGTTTTTTTAGATGTCGGTAAACATCATCTTTCGATGTCGGTAAACGTCGAGTCTCATCCCGGTCATCGGTAAATGTCTGGTCATGCTTTGTTTCCTTGTTGATAAAATCAAGATCCCCAGAAGTCGTCGGTAAACGTCTTGTCTGATTACACCACAAAGATTTTGTTCCTCCTCAAGTGGAGACGCCATCGGTAAATGGCCCCGTTTTCTTCGATATCAGTAAATATCGGATCCCCAGTCGCAGTAGCCATCGGTAAATGGTCGAGTTAAAGTTGATATCGGTAGATGTCAAGTTTCTTTGAAGCCACCATCGGTAAATGGTCTTGCTTCCTTTTACATCAGAGTTGTTTCCCAACAGCCATCGGTAAATGGTCTTCCTAAAGTTGATATCGGTAAATATCAAGTTTCCAGTTTCTAACCATCGGTAAATGGTTTCACCTTTCTGAAGTTGTCAATTGCAGGCGTCATCAGTAAATGACGTGGTTCTTCTTGTATCATATCCAGTCGGTGCAAATTTCTACGGTCCTTTGGTATTCAATCCCTGTTTACCTTGAAAGTCTGACAGCCGTCGCTATCATCCGTTCGGGTTCCCAACTGATTGAATAGGGGCAGCTGTAGCACCTCAAATTTGCACCTATCATTGTACATACATTCTCATATTAGGTCATAGCATATCATGGTCCACTGCATAGCATTGCATTGTCCCATTTGCCTCAAGTGCAAGCCAATCAAGAAATTAGGTCAAACTGGTCAGGAGATCAGTCAGTCAAGCAAGCAAGCACAATTCTCAAGGAGCCAAGGCCCTAGGGTTGGTCCAACATGTTCACATGACTTGGGGATCCATTTGAAGTGTTTTGGTCAAGGATTGGATGTTCAGAAGTCATCAGTCAATGCACAGTCAGTCAGAAACCCTAAAAGTCAACTGTTGGTCAACTGTCCATTTAATCAGTGATTTGATGATGGAAATTGGTTTGAGTGGTCTCATTCATGTCCAAATAGGCCTCATATATCATGTCAAACACCATCATGGAAGAATTTGAAGCCAGATCAGAAATTTCCAAAAATGGAAACTGGACCTGTAACTGAAACTTACCAAAAATGGAAAGTCTTGATCCTCAAACTTACATCATGATACAAGCTTCAAATGAATTTTTGCCCAACATGAAAGTTGAAGATCTTGTTCTCCCATTTCCAAAAAGTCCAAGAACTCTCAATTCCCATGTATGGTTGGCAAGTTATGATCGAATCGTTTCCAGAAATTCTTGAACTTCAAAAGGCCATATCTCTCAAACCATTTGGCCAATTTGGGTGGGGTTTTTTCCTACAAGTCACATTTGATCCCCCCTTTCCAAAAATGTAACTTTCATGTACCAAAACATTACCAATCAAAATGGCATTTTTGAACCTACTTGAATTAATTTTAAGTAAGGTGAAAAAGTGAAGTTTTAAATTAATCATTTCCAACCATTCCTACCATCCAAACATGTTCTGAAATGTTGATTAAAACTTGTTGGAGGCCCATTCTTGTGCAGTACACATAGCCATCACCTAGTTGCTTGAAAATTGGAAGAAAAGTACAACTTTCAACCACTCTATCCCACATTTTCATGGACCATGATTTGTACCACAAAAACAGCAGATTTTATCACCATTTTCTGTCAAATGAAACCCCTAGCAGCTGCAAAAAACCAGCAGAAATCATTCACTCTCAAAAATCCATTTTTCTTGCATTTTCCAAAAAAATCTTCAAAAACTTCCAAAGAACTGAGCTTGGCCATTGTTTTTCCATCATTCAAGCAACCTTGTGAACCCTTTTCAACCATCCTTCTCCAGCTGTAAGGAGCTTTTATCCAACTGTTTTTCTTCACACGTCATCCATGGCAGAACTTGGTTTAAGCATTTCCAAGCATCATTGAGCAAAGTACTTTAAGCATCCATCATTTCAAAGCTTAAGGTGCATCTGTTTCAGACCAAAAAAACCAAACAACATCTGTATCTCGACTGCTATTCCATTTTGGTAAATTTCGACTCTCACCTTTTCCAAAACCATGATACACACTTTGTAGATCACCTTTCCCTGATCACACTGCGCTTTGAATGATTGAAAATGGTTGTTTATTTTGAAAGTTATGTTGGATTGAAGTTTGATGTGTGAATTTGTTTTGGCTCGGTTCATCCTCGTTAGTTCGTATTAGGGTAAATTGATTTTGGAATATTGATGAGCATTAAGAGATGAACACAATGGTATGTGGATTGTTGATTTTGGTTGCAACTTTTTCTTGCTGGAAATCTGGAATTTTGAAATGAAGAACACGGCCAAAACCCTAATTTTCTTCATGCCAAAACCATGTTTGATCTTTAAAGCCGTGCCTTGCATGTTTTCTGGTGTTTTTTGGCCATGTAACGAATCAGCGTGTGACACGCAGGCCATCTGGAACGCCGCGTTTCATTAAAAGGTCCAGGAAATTACAAGTTTGCCATTCCCGGACCCCATGTCACATTGGATTATGTTGTTTGTTATTTTTAATTACACTTTTGTATATCAATCTTACAAAAATCATTGCGCATCCAATTTTAATCCAAAAATCATGGGAATTTTTTCATTGTGTTCATATGGATCTCTACTTTTTTATCATGATTTTTCCAGAATTTTGTGATCAATGGATTTTAATTGGTATTAGGGTTTGTGACATGTGCTCATATTTTGTACCTTTTGCCAAAACATTTGTGAAATGGTGATACTTTATCCAATGGCTCCCAAATTTTTTGTGCTTAAACTAGACACACTCATGGTGATTTTGGTGTAGAGTTTGTGAATTTATCATTGCTGGTTTGTGAGATATGATTTTTTGAATTAGGGTGTGACAATTTGTGTCACACCATTGATGTACAACTTGCTGATTTTTGTATCCATGCTTATTGACCTCCAATTGATTTGATTTTTTGCATGAACCTACTCTTGTATGTCTAGTTTACATGTGAATTTTCCTGGATTTATTTGTGGCATTTCCTAATTGTTTGAGATTTTCTCCCCTGTTTAGTCATATGTTGACTTTTGGTGACACATGTTCCCATTTCATTTGTGAAATTCTCATACTTTATTAGATGGACATGAAATTTTACATGAGATAACTAGACATCCTCATCTTTGCCATGGTTTTAGTCCCATTCATTTATCATACACCATCTCTGATTTATGATTTTTCTAAGTTGATGCATGTTTGGTTGACTTCTTTGAGCATGTTCAAAATTGCTTTGACTTTCTGATTTTCATTGACTGCCTTCCACTTGTCCAAATGAGATGAAATTTGACATGCTTACCATGCTGTGGGTTGTGTTTGGTCATGATTTATTTGGTGATTTTTGGAAATGTTTAAGATTGCTTTTGATGCAAGTCTTGCTGTTGACTTCTATGAGCTTCTGTTTGCTATACCTTGACCTAATTTGATCATGAAATGATGATGATGATTGATATGAATGTGAACCCAATTGGTTTTGTTTCTTGATTGTTTGAACATGATTTTGGACACTTGTCATTTGCTGTTTTGACTTTCTCATTCTCTTTTGACCCTAGGCTTGTCCTAGTGGTCCTGTTACTCACCTTTGAGCTCATGTTTTCAGGTTGACCAACAAATGACCAATGAGACCAACTCTTTTTGATTGAGCTTGCTTAAATATCATTGTCTAACTTGTTTGTTTTGTAGGTGGCTTGGCTCACATGCCTTGAGCCTTGTGCCTTACACATTCACTTGCTTGTGTTGACTGGTTGATACCTGTTTCATTTTGATTTAACTTTGACTTGTATACTAACTGTGCTTGACTGTTTCAGGTACTTTAGTTGCTCAGTTCCTTGTGAACTTTTGCTTTGCTTTGCTTGTATAAGCAATTTGCATTGAGGTATACTTCTAATCTTCATGTAGTCTGGAAGACCTGGCCTGTTACTTGGCCAGGCAACTGTCTGAAGTCCTCCTTAAGAGGCAATGTTTGTGGATGTTTAATTTTGTCCTTGCATAGAGTCAAAGACCTCCTAAGTGAAGAGGCAATTGGCAGACCCAAGGGATATGCAACCTATCCCCTGCTATTCAGTGTGTCATCTGCTTTGCTCACACCACTGTGTTGATGTATTACAGATAAAAACCCAAGATCTTGTGCAATTGCACAGTTGAGTCAGTTTCAAATGTGTAGAAGGGTTCCCACTTTCTGAACCCACACATTCTTGTCTTAAGCTCTCCCAGGCCAGAGATAAGAGCTGTGAAGTCTTATCTTCACTCACCTTTCATCTGCTTCACCTTAGCCCCTCAATGGCAAGGTTAAGAGCACATTCACCCAGTTCCAGAGGTTTGTTTGTTGAGGTTGATATGACTCCTCGACTAAAACCTAACCCTTGTTTGAGCCACTTGCTTGTGTATAGTGTGTGCTATCTGTGCTTGTATGTTTGTTTGACTTGCTTCCTGTGCAAGTTAGGGTTAGTTTAGACTTGCTTCCTGTGCAAGTTAGGTTTTGCTTGGCTTGCTTCCTGTGCAAGTTAAGTGTGTGCGTGGCTTGCTTCCTGTGCAAGTCATGATTAGGATAGGCTGGCCCCCCTGTGCCGGTTAGCTAGAAACCTTAACTTAGGGTTGATTTGCATGATAACATCTAGGCTCGAGTCGTAGTCTCCCTAGTTGTGTCTCCCTCTGTTATCTGGTTAGGCTAGTCCTTTATCCCTGTGTAGGGGAACTACGTCACCCTGATCCTCATACCAGATGAGGTACGTAGGCAGGAGATGAGCTGATCTCTCCGGGTGCCTGTGTCTTTGTTTTGTCTTGTTGTGTGCTTGGAAGCTGATGTAAGTCCATCGAGTGGCATTTGGGTTCCAGTGTGCGTGTCTTTGGTTCGGATGCTGATGTAAGTCCAGTGATTGGCATTCAGGCTCCACGTTTGCCTTTGCCTGTGTTTGTTTGTGTGCGTGTCAGCCGAGCTACGAATGCTCTGATTCTTCTCTCGTCCGAGAAGATACGTATGCATAGGATGCGATATCCTAGCGAGCATGTTTTCCCCCAGTCCGAACTACTTCGACTCTGATGTCTATGCCTGATAGACTAAGTAGGCCCAGGATACGATATCCTGCCGAGTCAGTTTCAGTCAGTTTCTTGTGTCTCTTTCAGCCAGTGTGTGTGTGTGTGTTTGAGCAGTGTTTTAGCAACCATTTTCCTTCCTTTTGTGCGTGGATCCCGTAGAGTACTACGGATGCGTAGGGGTGCTAATACCTTCCCTTCGCATAACCGACTCCCGAACCCATCCTCTTTGGTCGCGAGACCATGTCTTTTCCCAGGTTTACTCTGAGCGTTTCCTTTCCCTCTTTTGGGATAAATAACGCACGGTGGCGGCTCTGTTGTTCTTGTTTTCCCGCCGGTTTTTCGCGTGATGCGACAAGCGTGAAAGTGTGTCTCCTTGAAGTTGTCATTTTCAAGTTCTCAATTCTTGAAACAAATAAGAGACAACTAAGAGCTTGCTTTTTATGATGTTGATGCAATGTATGAATGTGATGCATTTTTTTTGTATAGGTTCAATAGGCTTAAGGCATGGATAAGTCTAATTGCTTTATATAGAACAAGGTTCTCACCATGTATGATTTAAGGTTTTTAAAAAAAGTTCCTAGAGTCATGGATCCATTAGATTGTTTGCTACCTGCGGCAACTTACTTGCCGGGCATCAACTCCATCTAAAGAATCTACTCTAAGTGAGGTTCTCGCATCGATCCAATGAGAAATTCATCTCGTAGACCCACACTACGCAACCATCTTTCCTAGTTGGACAAAGAACTAAGGTTCTACAAATGGTTCTCAAAGTCATGGATCCTAAAGAAAATATCGAAGCTTACGGCAACTTACTTGCCGAGCGACAACCTCCTCTCAAGAATCTACTCTAAGTAAGGTTCTCGTACCGATCCAACGAGAAATACATCTCGCGGACCCGCACTACTCAACCTCGTCCTATCTTATGTTTTTACTCGAGACTCGAGTAAAAAGTCTTTCCCACAAGGTTTGCAATCAGAGTATCCAAGTACCAAACCATAATCGAACCAATACAACAGATTCATATCAATATGACAATAAAGATAGTAAAAATAATAAAGCAAAACCACATAGGTAAACAAACAAAGGCACACAAATGACCTAACTAGGCTTGACTCACCTAGGGATGGGGTGTCCCCAGCAGAGTCGCCATCTGTCGCACCTCGAAAAATGGGGATACGACTTTAAAGCGAAGCGCAATCGCACGCTCGCAATGATGGACTGAACAGAGTCGCCACCGAACTTTATTTATTCCTAAAAAGGAACGGGGAAATATCGATAAAACCCAAGACAAAATGACAATGATTATTGGTCATCGCAACCAAATCAGGGTTCGGGAGTCGGTTACGCAAGGGGAAGGTATTAACACCCCTCACGTCCGTTGTACTCAACGGGAACCATTAGGTTAGTTGTGTGCGTTAGTGTTAATTGAAATATTAGGCTTTTCGAACTATTAGGTGGGAAAGGAAGAAAGGATGAGAAGAGAATGTTTTTGGATTTTTGACGAAGGACTAAACCTAAGTTTTTTATTAGTGGGCCTGACAAGATTTACGAATCCTGCTCCTACGTATCTCAAAAGAGAAATCAAGGCTTACGTAGTTCTGGGTAGAAAAATGTTTGTTTGTTGGTCGATTTTAACGAAAGCTATATTGTATTAATCGATAAAAACATTGTTTTACCCAAAACAGATGAGGAGTAGACGCATACCACACATCGAACGGATTTATAAACCTACATTCGGAAAAGCGTCACTTATCTCGACTCAACAATCGTGGCCGAAACATTGTTTTACATCACCTTAAGACAATATAACTTCGTTTATGAAAAAGGTTTTTTGATTAGTCGCACGACGGCGAGAAAAGAGTTTGATTGGTTGGATGTATTTGAGTGATGGCGAGAACTTGGATGAGCGAGATATCCATCTCAAATCCTAGTCTCAGGAGTGCACGGTATACACCATGTTCCATTTCCATCTTTATTGAAAAAAGTGTTTAATAAAGATTAAGTATTTTTAGGTTTGATTGAGAAAGGGTTTGAAGAAACCGCATTGACAATTTTAGTTGATGACGAGAGCTAATGATAGGCAAGGCATCCACCTTGAGTCTTATTCTCAGGAGTGCACGGTATACACCATGTTCCATTTCCATCTTTATTGTCAAAGTATTAAGGTAGGAATAAAGTGTTTTCGAGTTTGAAAGACGAGTACTTATGACTTGCAAGCTCTTACAGCTTGGGTCTAACACTCGGGACTACGTCTGGACATTCCACCCAGGCAGTCTGTTTCTTTCCAATATTGCTAAGAAAATGATTCGAATATTTACGAATGTTTTGGAGGGAAAACGAATATTTATGGCTTGCAAGCTCTTACAGTTTGAGCCTAATATTCGGGATTATGATTGGATATTCCATCCAGGATAATCTTTTTCTTCATATTTTATTTAGAAAAAGATTTGAATATTGGAGTGTGGAAGAGAAGACGAATATTTACGACTTGTAAACTCTTACAGCTTGAGCCTAATATTCGGGATTATAACTGGATATTCCATCAAGGATAATCTTTTTCTTCACATTTTATTTAGAAAAAGATTTGAATATTGGAGTGTGGAAGAGAAGACGAATATTTACGGCTTGCAAGCTCTTACAGCTTGAGCCTAATATTCGGGATTATAACTGGATATTCCATCCAGGATAATCTTTTTCTTCACGTTTTATTTAGAAAAAGATTTGAATATTGGAGTGTTAATGGAAGAAAGGCTTGAAATTGTATTTGAAGGTGATGAGGAAATGAAATTGAATGTTGAAACTATGGAAAGTTAGTGAAATTTAAACCGAAAATTTAGTGAATTTGAATGTGAGTGTTTACATGTGTAAAGGTATGGACATGGGTACTAATAACCTAACTAAATTAAATAACACACAAAAATCGACTAGTCGAATAAAAAACAATATCGGAAATTCAACCATTAATTAAATCTAAAAGGTAAATATTTAAAAATACAAACAACTAAATAACGATCAAATTAAATTGATAAAAATATAAAGATAAAATAAATAGCAATAAGATATGAAAAATAAATAAATTAAATAGTAAGCATTAAAAACAAATATAGAGATATGCTACTCCCAAGTATCGAACCCATCCCACTAAAGACAATGAAACTGCCCTCTCTACACTAGGCCACTTATGGTTATTTATTACTTTAGTAACAACTTGGATATATAAACCAGAATAGATTAAAATAAAAATTAAAATAAAAATTCCAATGAGGTGGTCTGTTAATGGACGACTAATTAAAATAATGGAGGAATCCCAAAGGGTGACCCTAGCCGCCTGGCTGTTGGGTTCAAGAGACTAATAACTAGTAAATTAATAGGGAACACAAAAAAACAATGCATTAATATACACTATTTAAAAAAATCAAAAGAAGACTAAACGTATTAAGTTTTTTTTTTAAATGGTTTAAATGTTTGTGTTTTTAAAAAAATAAATAAAATGAGAAAATGTGAGAGGTACGGTAACAGAAACAAGAAATCCTTCATCGTCCTCACTCCCTCAATCTCGTCCTCTCTCTTCTCAATCGCTCATCTCCTCCAACCTTCGCTCATACCAAACCTCAATCGCTCATCCTCAACCTCAATCGCGCACCTCTCTTTCTCACTCGATTGCTATCAACTCTCAAACCCCCAATCATATCAATGCCCCACATGGCAAACGGCCAAGGCGAATTCATGACATTCAGAGGGCTTGGTGGTACATGCACCTTATCAGCATAAATTTGACACTTATGGCACTTCCGAGCATACTTGAAACAATCGGATTCCATAGTCATCCAGTAATAACCCGCTCTCAACAATTTCTTAGCCATTGCATGTCCGCCGGCATGAGTACCGAAGGAACCTTCATGAACTTCTTGCATTAACATGTCCGCCTCGGGTCTGTCCACGCATCTGAGCAAGACCATGTCAAAGTTTCTCTTATACAGCACATCATCCTGATTCAAATAGAAGCTTCCAGCTAGCCTTCTCAGGGTTTTCTTGTCATTCTTCGACGCACCTTCAGGATACTCCTGAGTCTTGAGGAAGTTCTTGATGTCATAATACCACGGCTTCTCATCAATCACAACAGACTTTTCCATCAGTCTCTTTCAATTTTACATCCCTCAGGACTCATTGACGGAATCAGGACCTCAACTGGTAGCACGGCTTCCATCCTATACACAGCGAGATAAGCGTTGCCCCAGTAGACGTACGCACCGAAGATCGATACCCAGGATACAGGCTTCGTACTCCTCCAACACTTTTCCATTTGAAGCTTGGACCATGATGAATTTTGAGGTGGAAGTTTAGAAAATCAAACATAATTGAAATTTTTCTAAGTACCAAGTCAAATATTCACTTCTTCCACCTTGAATAACTTTTGTTATGGGATTCAAATGGAAAAATTTACATCATAAAAGTTTTATCTATTTCAAACCTATTCAATTTAGTCACAAATTTGACCTCATTTGGATTTGGCATGAAGGAGTTATTCATTATACAAGTTGAGGAAAATTGCTTGTTCAATGGTAATGGCCCAAAATGACCTATAATATTTCCTCTTGGCACATGCCCTTGAAAGTTGAATTTGAAGTTATTCAAATAATAAAAGTTGGATAAGACATCTTGAAGTTGATCATGAAACTTGGATGGCCTTCATATCATAAATATTTAGCAAGTTATGGTTCTTGGAAGTTGACCTCCTAACTAGGGTTCAGACAAAATGACCTATAATCTTTCACCATATAAGATGACTTTGAAAGAAAAAATATCTCTTGACCTCAACATTAAAGTTGTTTGTAATGTTATAAGGAGTAACGTTTCTCTTGAAATAATTTTCATATGATACAAATTGTAGGAGATAGGGTCTAGGGAACCCCAATTTTGACCAATTGACTTTCTCTAGTCAACCACCATGAACCAACTTGCAAACTTGAATTTATATTGATCTCTTAGACTCATGGAGGAACATATATGTATAATATTATGTAATATGAAGTATACCTTGAAATAATTTGATCAAATGTTGAAGAAACTTGTTGAGGAAGTCACACAAGATACACAGATGAATTAGGGCTTCAAAGGCAAACATGCTTCAAACTCTTGATGAATTCTTGATAAAAATGAGAAATGAAGATCATGGGGACCCATATATGATATCTATAATCAATGTGACTTATCTCTTGATTGATCTTTTTGCATTGAGGGTCTCAAACCCTAGTTGTGAGCTTGATGAGGCATCCGTGGATGCACACACTACCTACAAAAGAAATAAAGTTATACATGGACATATTTTGGGTATTTTGGTTAGTAAACAAAGAAAAAAAAGTATGATACAATCAAATGTTTTTGGTGATCACTCCCAATGCAAACCCAATGAATGAGGGGTGAGGAGGATGTCAAGGTGTGATCCCTAAAGCCAATGAATATGATGAGATAGCATGAGGGATCTTAGGGTCAAAGTTGGGGTCTTACAGACTCGAATCATGAGTACAAACCATGATACAAATAAATATGGGAACGTTCTAATTTTATAACTTTGATTCAAGTAATTCTTTTTGTTGATTTAAATCTTAACCTCATGAATTAACTTGAATCATTTGTTATTTTCCTCACGTTTTTGTGTCAAGCCTCTAGCACCTATATAAATCATTTTTGTGAATTTTCCAAAACAAAAATAGTTCAATTTGATGCAAGATCAAGTAAAATCAAATCCATATTTTCAAAAATCTTGAGAAACACACATCAGAGTTTTTTCTTTCACAAACATACTTACTTCTTGTTTCAACCTTGTGAAAATTTCCTAGAAATGCTGATCTTGTGAGATCGAAGTTGTATTGTGTGAGATTATTTATATAACCTTCATCTTCTTCAATATTGGACCAGGAAGCTATTCTTGTGGTTCTCAACTCTAAAGATTGAGTTTTAGTGGTAGATCCTAGGTATTAGTGAAGTTAATGTTATTTGTGAAGTTTTTTTATGTGTATCAGGGTAAAGAATCATTTTATATTTATGGTATATGATGATTTAAATCTAGCAAGAGAAATGTTTCTCTATACAATGAAAGACTTTATTGGAATCAAGTAAAGATTACTGCATAATATAGTTGGGAGTTGTCCAATCATTCTTGTGTAGAACAAACACTTAAATATTGAACCAGTATGGATAAGTAAAACTCTCTTCAGAATGGAAGTTTGGAGCATGATTTTTGTGTCTAAAAATATTGTTGGATCAAGATCAAGTGAATATCATTATAAGTTGTGTAGTTTCAGTGTTCTGCTACAAGAGAAAGGAAAATCAATTTAGACATGTGTTGACTAAAGCAACTGATTTATAGTGTTAAGTGTTGTTGATTATCCGTTGTACCAAAAATACTCCTCTATTAATTTTACAAAATAGTGAAAGACCCTAAAAAATTTAAATGGTGAAATTATTGAAGTGTGAATTAAGCTCTATAAATGACGAATGAGTTGAACCACTATAAATATGGTGTACATTCTTCTTCTCCCAATATCTTTCATATTTCTGCATAATATTGCATGTTTTTAATTTGTTTATCATTTTTAAAATATCATGCTATTAGATATTTACATTGCTTATAGTGATCTAATTTATAAGCTTAGGTATGCGATGTATCTAGTCCATTGATTACTCTATCTTTTGATTGTAATTATAAAGACTTTTGACTTTAGACTGAACAACCAATTGATTAGAATTCAATTTGAACCACGTGTGAAAATTGAATAAAATATAAATTGTTGTGTCACTTGTCAAAGTAACTTCACCTATCTCGGTTGTGTTAATTTCTAACTATCTATTGTAATTTTGATAGAAATTGAAACATATCTCTTTCAAAACATTTTTCTATATTTTGCTTTCGCTTATTATCTATGCATCATATCGTAAAACTATGATTATCTAAAAGAAAATGTTTTTGAAAATAGTTTAAGAGAACTAACTATTCAACCCCCATCCTCTTCTAGACCATTATATCCCAATATTATTCACCAACAATTTTCCTTAGAGATGGTCTTTTGTTCATGTCCTACCACTTCAAAAGTTGAGGATATGGGTAGAACGATCTGAAGGGTGTGTTCTATAGAACTTTCGTATTTTAAGTGGTGTTGATACATTTTAAATTCATCATGCTACTTTTTTGATGTCATTAAATAAATGACCTAGAGTTATTTGAAGCAATCTAATTTTATTATGTTTAGAATTTTATAATCGTCAGTTAAAATTTCAAAGTGAGTATATCTAACCAGGATTGTGTTGACAAAGTATTGAGTTATATGTGTAGGTAACCATAAACCTAGATGTATAGTTTGAATATTCTCTTTATTTCATGGTTATTAATAAATTTGACTTATATTATCACGAAGAATCTATGTTTTAATCTAAAAGAAAGAGAAAAGGATAATTAGAAGAAAATAGAAGCATCTCCTTCAGGACATACTCTTCCAAGATTAGGGCTGTAAGTAGATCATAAAAACCAATTAAACCGAAAATTCAAATCAAAGAAAAAAATCTTCTTTGTGTTTCAAGTTCTCTTGGTTAGTTTTCATCTCTTCTTTTTTTAAAAACCATTCTTTGTTTCTTCTTATTCAACGAAACTTCTTCTAGTTTTGTTATAAGATAGTCTTTATGTGTGTTTAAGTTTTGAAGCATGTTAATTTCTATGTATGGCAATCTTTTGTTGTTATTGTTGTGTTTCATTTGTTAATTCTTTGTATGGATTAAATACAACATGTTAGTGTTTTGAAAAGTAGATCCTGAAGTTGATAAAAAATTTATATGAAATGTATTATTTGAACAAATAATAGCAACAAATATAATGAAAATTATGATAGAAAATAATACACAAGTTAATATACTATTTGAAAACAATAGCAATGTAAATTGACCAACTTTATCGACCCAAACAGGTTAGTTTGGTTCGATTTCATTTTCAAAAAAACACTAAAAACTGAACCAAACAAAACTGATAGAGATATCATTGGTTCAACATTTTTTACCAAAATCCAGCCCAAACTAAACCGATTACACCCCCTATCCAATTTAATCGTGAAGGAAGATGAAGATAGTTTATATGAAGATGTTGATGTGTTCCTTAATCATTAAACAGACATATGAGTATACTCAAAGTAATAAGTTTGGAGTGTGCCAAGTCACTGTCAAATGTTGAATTAGTTATCCAAGTTTGTAAAAGCTTAAGTTCAAGCAACAAAGTAGCTAATCATTGTTGAAGAAAGAAGATACAAGCAAATATAATAAGAACTTATCCCATTCCACTCCATTTGATATCTTGTTAAGAAGTGTTTGAGAATTTTTTTTCATACATGCAAAGGAAGATGTATCCAACATATTGTTTTTTATTGTATATTGCTTTTGCTTTAATTTTTTTTATTAACCATTACTTGTGAAGAAATTTAAGTAAAGTCCCTCATTTGAGACATTAAGTTGAGTCCCTTAAGCCATACTTTAAGTTGAGTATCTCGGGAGAGACTTTAAGTTAAGCCCATCAAGCAAGACTTTAAGTTGAGTCCCCTGAGCAAGATTTTAAGTTGAGTCCGTCAAGAGAGACTTTAAGTTGAGTCCCTCATGCGAGACTTTAAGTTAAGTTCCTATTGCAAGACTTTAATTTGAGTCCCTCTGGTGTGTTTTTAAGTTAAGTCACCTATGCAAAACTTTAAGTTAAGTCTCTCAGGTTAGACTTTAAGTTTATTGGCTTAGGTAGGATATGTCCCATGGAAATTTAAAATTTATATTACCCTTGGGGGAGGTAAGGATATTTTAGAGGAGACTAACATTCTTATTTCCCTTTTAGCCGGGCAAGGATCTTCCTGTGGAAGTCCAACATTTATATTTCCATTCTAAGGAATCAAGGATCTTCTTATGAAAGTCTAGAATTTATGTCAACTTTAGAATGAAATAACTTTCTATACATAACAATAAAGTTTTTTCAAAGAGATTCAAAAACTGGCAGGCAAACCTCATTTCGCCTTTAACTACACAACTAAAAACAATTAACTATAGTAATGTCTTAGGTTAACAGAGTTCCAAGTTTGGGGGATGAGTCGTACATCTACCTCCTCAAGCTTGTAGGTTTCATGAGGTAGTTTCTAATATATGTGGTATGGTCCTTCCCGGTTGGGTTGTAGTTTTTCTTGTTGCACGGGCACGATAACTTAGGTTTGGATTTAACCTAAATAAGGGTTTGATCACACAATCCTAAAGCCAAAACTTTTTACAGGTTTAACTTCTAACCCAAACAAACATTCACTAATAATTTAAAATATTCAACCAAGGTATAAAATAATTTTCCTCGGTAAACTTACAAATCTACCCTTCTAGAAATATAACTTCCTCACTCACAAAACGACTTTCGTAAAAAGTACTTCGGCTAAATATATTAATGAAAGAAAGTAAAAGAAAAGTTTAGACAGAGTGAGAAATCTGAAAAACGCGCTTCTGGGTGATTTGAAATGAGGGAAGGGACATTTATATATAGGCTATAGGTTGGCTCAAAAAGGAATTAGTTTTTAATGCATTTTATGACTTGTCGATCGATTGGCAACATGTCTCAATCGATTAGTAACTTAAGAAATAATAAATTATTGAGATACCAATGGTAAGAATAGATATCTAGCCGTTACCCATTATTAAGATGGTATCCTAATCATTTCGGGAGAATTTTATAACTCTCCTAATCAATTGGGATATGTGCCAATCGATTGGCTAAGACAAAAAATTTCCCAAAACTTTTCAGACAGCTTCCAACTCATTTGGTACGACTTCAAGACATTTTTGAAAATGTTTTCTTGAGAAAAATCAGTTTAAAAAAGTGTTTTCGTGTGTGTGTGATTTATGCATGCACTTTTACGAGAACACCCTTATGCTTTACAAAGAATTCACTCAAATTAATTTAGGTAGGGCTTTCTTGTACTTTAAGAGTTGTCATATGCTTCTTTCTTGTAGACACTTGCTTGAGTTTACTTGAGATGGGGCTTAAGTTAAATTCCATTTGGTTGACATAATGGAATAGTCAAGTCCTACAAACTCTAGTTATTTGGTTTGCATCTTTAACCGCTTAACCATTTATGCTTGACTTGTCATTAAGGACTAGTTGTCATCATTAAAAGTTGTTGTACTTGTTAAAAGCATCACGTGCAAAATAAGGTTCCACATTCTCCCCCTTTTTGATGATGACAACACATCTCTCAAGGGAAATGGTAAAAGAAAATAACACATATGTTTTTGGAGTAATTAAAATCCCCCTAAGTTAAATAGAGAGTATACTTTGCTCCCCTTGAGAGTATACTTCTCCTCCTTTGTCAAAATAAATAAAAAACGGGTAAAGATCCATTACAAAATATTTAACTATGCAAACATAGGAAAAAAGACATGTATGAAGGGAAATATTATCTTATTATAGATAAACTACTTAGAATTCAAAGTACAAGAATGGAAATTGAAAATTTGGAGAAATCAAGAAATAGATAAATTGAGCATTTAAAACACATAGGTGAGATCATTCGATGCAATAAGTATCATCATTCGTTTGAGATCATTTTCTTCATTTCTTGTATGTCTCTTTATATGTTTTGACAAATTTCCTAAATTTGGTTGATATTCATGTCTTTTGTTTCCTATGCCTTCTTCCTCATTCATGTAGTTGTTCCTTAATTCTTCATACTTTATATAAATCTTCATGCCTCTGAGACTGGTGTAATCATTTCTATTGTTGAATGAGATGGTTTTTTCTCCCTGAATATTAATGTTAAAGGTATTTAGAATTCTTGTGATCATTGCCCCATATGGAATTTCTGCTGAGGGTTTTTCTTTGGAGTAAGACATGTGGTAAAATATCCCGTCCACCCAATTTGTTGGAATTTTTTGGGTAAAAAGCCAGAGAGGGATAATATCATCTTTGATAATATGGTTTTTGTTGATGTTTCTTGGAAGCTTGTTTCTTGTTATAAGGTAGTTAACGATTCAAAATTTTGGCTTCAAGTGGGTTGTCATAAATGGGTGAAAAAAATTCTTCATGGGGTTGGTGAAAAGAGTGTTTAAGTCTACGGTTCACTTGAATTTTTTTAAGACCTATGGGCCTTTCTAACTTGTAGGATGTTCCTAGGATGGGTATTTCAAACATTCTACGAAATCGTTCTCTGTGGATCATGATTCTCACACTTTTCACTAATGATGTCAGAGTTTTTCTAATTGCATGTAAGTTTGAGTATAAATGTTTTACCATATTTGAGAAGATTCTATGAGGTACCCTTGTAAAGAATCGTCTCAATGAGGCTTGAAATATGTGAGAGTAGCGGTTATAGCGTCTCAGGAAGGTTTCTCCCATATACCATGGTTCTATTATCTTCTTTTCTAGGATTATTATCTTTTCTTCTTGATTTTTATTCATTAACACAACTGTGATAATATCTCTTCTTCGTGCTTTTCTAGATTTTTGGCTTGAGGAGGCCATGGTGATACTTATGGTAGAGGAACTCACACAAGAAAAGGTGCAAGAAAGTATGAATATTGAGATGCAAGAAATAGTGAAGGAAGGATATCTATTTGTAGTGTGCCTTCTGAATCTTTGATCATGTATTCCTGGCAAGCAGTCAATATAGATTGTGTTGATTGAAAATAAAATTAAAACCTTTCCAGATTGAGTGTGTCAGTCGATTGGCTAGGGGATATGATTGATTGGTTCACCGGATATTTCAGGATTTTATGCGTTCTTCATCAATGTGGAGATTTAATTTGTTTGAGGCGTAAGTTTGGATTGGATTTGGTCTGAAAATCTGTGTGCCGAGCTCTTCCAATCGACTTCAATAATGTGCCATTTGATTGGATTATGTAGTTCAGCCTCCTTGATGCATGTTGGGATTTGTCTTGGATTTGTTTCTTTTCTGCACCCCCATTTAGCATTATTTTCACCCATTTACTATAAAACACTTGAATACTCCTCTTTTGGGTTAAAAAATATTTATTGAAATGAGAAAAGAATAAATTCACTATTTTAAGAGTTTAATCAGAGTTTTTCGATTATTTCAACCTTAAAATAGTGAATACCTCTTTTATTAAGATATTTTGATAAACACTTCCTTTTAAAGAGAAACGCCAATCATAATATGGTATATCATTCTCTACATAGCATTGGATATAAGAGTTGGTATAAATAATAAAATGCATAAGTCAATTACAGACATATTCATTCAACTGATCACTAAGGATCATAAACCTTGAGATATTATCAAGAACACTTACTTTGATTGTAATGGTTGACATTTTCCATCATTGTTTATCTTTGGATCAGAGACTTTATAAATTTTATATACTTAGAAATATCCTCTTACTTTGAACAACTTCATTAATAATCATCAAAGCTTCGAGTTGCAAAGCATATCTGCAAAACACTAAGGTTTCACCTTTGGTACCCACATATTCTTGGGTCCAAGTGCATTATTTCTAGAAGATATACGGTTGTTGCCTTTATATCTTTTCAATTTATCAAAACAAAAAGATGCATTAGTTTCAAAAGATTTAAGGTTGTTGCCTTTGAACAATTCTTTTTCTTGTGAATTATACCTTTACTAGGTTTCTTATCCTTCTTAAATCCCAATCCATTTTTATTTAAGGGAGATCTTTGACATGATAATATCAAGTCACACTTTTCTTTACCTTAGGTAAAATTTCCTAGGGTTTCAAGTAAATCAATTACTTCCTTTTTAAGAGAGACACAATGTCTACATTCTTCTCTTGAGTTTCTGATCTTATTTCTTTCTTTAATGATTCATTGATTTCTTTAAGATATCTTAATAACTCCTTAATACCTGGGTGGCATTCTCTTAATTTATCATTTTTTCCACTAACTAACTGCTCAATCTAAATAGTTGTTTGTAAGATGTATTAGTTCCTAAAATAAGGTATACCTCGTAGGTAGCGTTTTAAGAACACTTCATCTTCTTTGTTGGAATAGGATTCTTTTTCAGTTCTCCCGGAGGTTGATTTTTCTCCTCCTTTTCTTCTTTCAAAGACTTCTTTAGAAGATACTTCTTCTTCACAACATTCTTAAACACGAGGTTCCTTCATTTGATGTTGAATCTTCCGAAGATCATTTAACTACTGAGTAAGTTCTTTCGAAGGATTGTACTAGAGTTATATAATAGGAGTATGATGAAGATGATGATTATTAGTTTTATAATCTTCTATATTCATATTTTAGTAATTGAATTATCTCCTTAAATTTCTCTATAATTTCCTTTTTATTTGATTTTTTCTGAAATTCATGAAGGTTCCCATCTTTTGATTTAAGTATTTGATTAGGTTTCCAATTCTTAACTCTTAGACATTGGTTAGTAACAAAAGTTCTAATAAAATTTCCAATATTTCTAAGTTTTGAAAAACATTTAAAAGTGACTTCTTCATCTTCTTCACCTCGTGTGTTCATTTCCTCTTGCTTGACATTTGGAGAAACTCCAAAGATCATTTCAAGAGTATCCCACATTTCCTTGGGGATTTTTCAATGATGAACATAAACAAATTTACAACCACCTATAGACAGAGTTATAAAACTCTTAGTTTTGAAATCTATTTCACATACTCTCTTTTCTTCTTCGGTCCAAAGAGAATATGGTTTGTCTAGTACTTTATCATTTACATGATGAGTAGAGGTAAACAGATAATTGGTTATTGTTTCACTTAATTCATGATATATACTTTAAAGAAAAAATTCTAAACATATCTTGCCAAATATCAAATCTACTATTATTGAAAAATGGTGATGTGTTTATAAAGGAATTTTTGTTGGAAGGTATCTTCCTCCTAAGACAATTAGTCCTTAAACAGGAGTTAGCCTCTAATGCCACTTGTTAGACATGTGACTTCTTACACAAGACGGGGGTGAATTGTGTGTTTTAGAAAAACTTGATTTTGAAAAACTTTTGGAATTAAAATTATCGTTTAAAAACATTTTTAAAATTATTTTAATATTAAGCATCGGAAAAATAAAATTGCAGAATATAAAGTGTGGAAAATAAAGAGTTAAGGAAAAAGAGAGAAATCTGAGAGTTATAGTGGTTTGGTCAAATAAAGAAAAATATATACTCCTCTCCCTAATAATTTATTTTAAGAGTATCCAATAAACTTGAGATATTTTAGTAGGTTATACATACAAATCCCCTTATACAAGGAAAAATGAAGTTTAAGGCAAACTTCCAGCCAAACATCAAACTATGGAGTGAAGCGGTGAGTTTTCAAACAGCGAATCAAAGTAGTTAGTCTCTTTTCTAAAATAATCTTGGAGTGCTTAGTCTTCAAACTTATAAACAAACATTGAGAGCTTTTATCACTTGGTTGAGTTCATATACCTTAAACCTTAGTTTTATACCAAGCTAACCAATAACCTATGAGATTTTAATATCTGGATAATCTCAAACCTAAAAAAGCTTTTAATACAGGGATACACTTTAACCTTAACTTGGTTTCACCATGGGCTAACTAATAACCTATAAAATCTTTTATCATGGTCTGAGCTTTAACCTAAACAAGGGTTTGATCACACAATCCCCAAACTAAAGCTTTTTACAGGTTTAGCTTCTAACCTAAACAAACATTCCCTAATATGTTAAAATATTCAACCAAGGTATAAAATAAACTTCCTTGGTGAACTTAGAAATCTTCCCTTCCATAAATACAACTTTTTCACTCGTAAAACGACTTTCTCAAAAAGTACTTCGACTAAAATGTTACAGAAAGAAAGTAAAAGAAAATTTTAGAGAGAGAGAGAGAGAGTGAGATGTGTGAAAAACACAGTTCTGGATGATTTGAAATGAGGGAAGGGACTTTTATTTATAGGTTAAAGGTAAGCTCAAAAAGGAAATAGCTTTTAATTCATTTTACGACTTACCAATCGATTGGCAACATGTCCCAATCATTTGGTAGCTTAAGAAACAATCTATTATTGAGATATAAATGGTAAGAAAATATATCTAGTCGTTACCCATCATTAAGATATCGTCTTAATCGTTTATGGAACATTTTTGAACTCTCCCAATCGATTGGGATAGGTGCCAATCAATTTCCTAAGACAAAAAATTTTCTAGCATTTTTCAGACAGCTTCTAACTCATCTAGCACGACTTTGAGATATTTTTGAAAAAAATCAGTTTGAAAAAGTATTTTCGTGTGTGTGTGATTTAGCTATGCACTTTTATAAGAACACCCTTGTGATTAACAAAGAATTCACTCAGACTAATTTAGGTAGGGCTTTCTTATATTTTAAGACTTGTCAGATGCTTCTTTATTGTAAACACTTGCTTCAGTTTACTTGAGATGAGGCTTAAGTTAAATTGTATTTGGTTGCCACCATTGGATAGTAAAGTCTAACAAAACCTAGTTCTTTGGTTTGCATCTTTAACTGATTACCTGCTTATGCTTGACTTGTCATTAAGGACTAGTTATCATGATTAGAGATTAGTTGTCATCATCAAAAGTTGTTGTCCTTGTTAAAATCATATAACCTACAAAACAAGGTTTCATACAAAGTAGGCTAGTAATAGCCTTCTTTGAGAACCTTGTGGGCCAGGGCTCGAGCTCTAATGTGACTTCCGCAAGCCCATTGGTGAACCTCGACAAGGATTAGGGACACTTCTGATAGACAATGTTTTTAAGCTTTTTAATTAGGATTTTCTTTCATGTTTTTTGTTTTTATTTTCATTTTTCTCTCAAAAGATTGGTATTTTTGTTGTATTATAGTCATATGGGTCTTTGGCATGGATATTAGATGAAAAGAGAATAAAAACACAAAGAAAATGAATTTTCTATGAAGCATGCATGTAGCCCGTACAAGCGCAAAATCTACTTCAAAAATCTATTTTGCTTACGATCTGCCTATAGGCGCTCCGTATGACCGTAAAGTCCCAAGAATGAATTCTTCCCCAACATGGAGGAAGATTTACGGTTTGCCCATAAGCGGTGATTATGATTGTAAATCTTCTAGATTCTGGTCTTATTTTCTAGTTTTCCCTAACTGTTTTGAAGCCATTGATGTCCCAAGCTGCTTCTCTTCATCCATTAAGGCATTTGATGCAAACATTTATGGATTTTAGGCATGTATAAGAGCTATAATTTCACTGCAAATGGACCAAGCTTTATTTTATGTACTAGAATTATTTTCATATTTTAGTTTTATGCAAGTTTTCTGGTTTATGTAAGTTCGTTGTTGATTTATATTATCATTGTACTGGATTAAAGTCTACTCTGGAGCACTCTTTTAATTTAAGTCATTTTCTATATTATAGGTACTAATTTACTATTTTTACAACATATGAATTTTATGCTTCAATGTTTATCATTACCATGTAGAGTAGTCCCCTAAGGACTAAGGGTCATGAGGACTGTCTTATGACAAGCCGGTGACATCCCTTCATTACATGAATTTGGTCAAAGAATCAGATCAAAACAAGCGAAAGATAAGCCAAAATGAAGAAGAAAGACAAAAGAATGAGGAAAAATTAGCTAAGTGTGAATTTGTGGACTTGGTGAAAATGAGCAAAAAAGAGTGCAGGTTCGGAAATAATCACATGCACAATCGCGTGGCATCGCATGCACGATAGGGCCATAAAAGCTGCATCGTACGATGGTCCCTTTTTCTGGGCTTTTTCTGACGCATCTGATCCATTTTGAGTTCTTTTTAAGGGGGATTTTCGCTGTTTGATAAGGGTTACAAAAATTGGAGAGAAAAACATGATTTTGAGAGTATCAAAGGTGATTTTTAGGGCATTTGAAGCCATTATAGGCCATTACTTCATGGGAACTTATATGTTATTTTCATTTGTCAATTATGGTATTGTTATCTAAATTATGAGTAGCTAAGCTCTTCTAAGTTAGGTTGTGTTATGATGAACCTATTTCAATATTGTTGGATTCTATGTTGAATTGATTTTGTATGAACCTTTTGATCTATAATAAAATTTAATTGCTTATTGTTCTTAATGATTTTTATGTGAGATACTCTTTTAAACTGATTTAGGGCATATAGGGAATATTGACCATTAGTCTATGTGTTGTACCTATGGAAATTGTTGTACTTACGTTGGTTGAATAGGAATATGAGACCCTAAGGATTGGCTATAACGGTTTTGTTAACTCGGTGTGGGGTTATAGTGATAAGACCATTCATACAAGGCATCAAGCATCAACAATAGAGAAATATGGGATTCTACCCGCTTTCATAATTTTGTTTAATCTCTTATTTACTTTTCACACTGAAACTCATACCCCCCCCCCCCCCCCCTTTTACGAGTATTTATATATTGCACACAATTTGTCTTGTTAGAAGCAGTCCCTATGGATTCAATATTTTTATTACTTCGACATTATCGGTACATTTACTGAAAAGTTATCAAGTTTTTGGCGCCGTTGCTGAGGAATGTTGATATCTCAACAAGGCGATGTTTACTTTTTTTATTTTTGTTTCATCTTCATTTTCCTTTTCTATTTCTTTATCTTTTTAGTTATATTCTTGTTTAATATTTTTTATCTAGCGCAGTGCTACTAAAGTATTCTTTTTTTTGTATGCGAGGTCAAGATAGTCATGCAAGATGACATTTATGCTACCTTTGCAAAGTTTGAAGCTTATGCAAAGGAACTTGTAGCAAAAACGCTCATTCTAGAAAATACTAGAAATTATTCAGAACCAGAACCTTATATTGATTATTCATGAGAGGAGGATTCATCTTCTCAGCTTGAAGAAACCTTGACTCAGTATATAAAGATGACTCAACTCAATTTTGAGAAAATTAACAGTCATCAAGAAACCGTGCGAAGTAACATGGAAATATCCTTCGAGAATTTAGAGATGCAATTTGGTCATATATCTAGCTAATTAGACTTACAACTGAGATCTAGTTGGGAGTTCAACGAAAATATGTTAGATAGTCCTAGAGATGTGGAAATTGAAAGAGAAGTCAAATAGGAATGTGAGGTAGTCGATGATGGAAGAGTTGAAAATGAGAAAGAAGAAGAAAAGCGCACACCAACTGATGAAGAAATAGAAGCAAGAATAGAAGAAGCCGAGGTGAAAAATATATGTGGGAAAAGAATAAGAATGCAATATGAAGATTATATAGTTTTGGATGAAGCTCCAAATTCAATCATTCATTTAGACATAGATATTCAACTAAAAGATCTTCAACAAAAGAATAGTCATACACCTAGCAATAAAGCTGATAAAATAGGAGAAATAAATGGAGTACTGGATGAGATTCATGCCTTGTTCGATACTATCAAACTGAAGAAAATATTGAAGAAAAACCTTCAAATCATGAAAGTGATGGAATTCCTACCAAACAAAAGGAAGAAGAAGGAGGATATGTTTTTGGTGTCATATATGTCGCCCTAACACAAAAATCAAAAGGTCAAGCTTAGAACCTTAAAGAAGCGTTGGGTGGGAGGCAACCCATCAGTTTTAACCAATTTTTTTTATTTTGTAGAATCTACTTTATTTTTATTCAAGACCATCCAAAAGAGGAATTAGCTACTCGAGCATGACCATTCCATGACGATCTATGCTTTCTTTAGTAAACGAGTTTGTAGCCATGTTTATTTTCAGATTTTCAAGTTTAGCACTTTAACATTAAACAGATGATCCAAACGAAAATTGATCATCACAATAGCAACTAGAAACTTGAAGGTGAAGAATGAGAAAAGAATCAATGGACTTGTACTCAACCTTTAGATACCTCATATAGTAAGGTTTGAGTCAAATAAATTCCATTGTTCACTTTTCTTTCTTTTTGAGTGTATTAATGTATTATTATTTTATCTGGTTTGATGTATTTCTGATTAAGTTCGTCAGGTTTGACTGACACATTTTTGTTTATAACTTTGAGCCTTTTTTAACTACCATGTAGTAATAGGTATATCCATTGCTAACCACTTTGATCTTTAGCCTTTCTTTCAGTGATGTAGCGTAAACTTTTTAGCCATATGACTTGAAAGATTTTTTCTTTCCACCCTCTCTTTGGAGTTAGGTAGAAGTATAGTTCCTAAAGTATGAAAAATATTAAGTTTCGGGTTGACCTTGGAAGTGAACAAAGCTTTAAGTTTGGGGTACTAGAGAATATTGGCCAAAATTTAAAAAAAAAACAGAAAAAAAAGAAGTGGAAAAAGATGCTTCTTCAAAAAAATGAGAAAAGAAAAAGAATGAAAGTATAAGAAAGACAAAAAAATCTCTAGTACCGTTAAAAAGGAGCAAAGATGTATGATGATAAAAGGAGAACTAGGAACCTAAGTCCAAAGGCTTAAACCTACTTTTCTAAAAATATCCTACTCAAACATAAGGTAAGTTACAACCTGAAAAGATCTCTAATGTATGTGTTCTAATTTCTGTGATGAACTATATTAGAACATGACTAACCTAGCATAATTAATTTTGCATGTTGATTGAGAGATCACCCTATCTACTGAGCAAGTCAAAGTGAGCTAAGAGAGAGCTTGAGTACTCGTCAATGTTGAGGATGTTTTCCGAATTTTCCGGACAGAAGTTGGAAGCTAGGAAAATGGTCAGGTAAAAGAAATATTAAATTTGGTGATGTTCGATTATTATTGTGCAACTTGTTTTCTATTGAAATATGCAGTTATAGGCAAGTTACTTGAGGACATGCAACGATCCAAGTTTGGGATTATGATGATAGTTCGTCTTACATGAATTTAGTCGAAGAATCGGGTCAAAACAAGTGAAAGATGAGCCAAAATGAAGAAGAAAGACCAAAAATGAGGAAAAAATAGCTAAATGTTAAGATTTATGGACTTAGTGAAAATTTGAGTGAAAAAGGAGCAAAAAATAGTGCAGCTTTGAAAATAATCACATGCACCATCGTACAGCATCACGCACGCGATAGGGCCATAAAAGTTGCATCGCATGATGCAACTCATCATGTGCGCAATGGTCCCTTTTCTGGATTTTTTTGACGCGTTTCATCCATTTTAAGCTCTTTTTAAGGGGAATTTTTACACTTTGATAAGAGTTACGAAAATTGGAGAGCAAAGCACGATTTTGAGAGTATCAAGGGTGATTTTTAGGGAATTTGAAGCCATTCAAGGCCATTACTTCAAGGGATTCATATGTTATTTTCATCTATCAATTGTGGTATTGTCATATGAATTATGAGTAGTTAAGCTCCTCTATGCTAGGTTTTGTTATGATGAACCTATTTCAACATTGTTGGACTCTATATTGATTTAACTTTGTATGAATTTTTTGATCTATAATGTCATTCAATTGCTTATTGTTCTTAATGCTTTTTTATGTGAGATACTCTTTTAAATTGATTTTGAGCACATAGAGAATACTGACCATTAGTCTATGTGTTAGACCTAGGGAAATTATTGTACTTACGTTGGTTGAATAGGAATAGCAGACCCTAAGTAGTTGCATATGAAATTAACATTTTGTACATCACATAACCCTACTTACGCTGGCGGACTAAGGATAGAAAGCTCTAAGTAGTGGTTAGTGAGTTATTTCATGAGGTATCGGCTATAACGGTTTTGTTAATTCGTTGTGGGGTTATAGTGATAAGATCATTCATACAAGGCATCTGAAGGAGATTTGGCAATCCAAAACGCAGTGGAAATTAAAATTTTCTCCTTTAGTGATCCTTACGAATGAGCATGATTAGTGATAGAAAGGTTACCTCTTGTGATGATTGAAACCTTTGATGTAGATCTTTTGTGACGGTTGAAACCTTTGATGCATATCTATGGAGCGATCACGAACGTTGAACGATGACAACGTCTCTACTTAGTCCACACGAACGAATTCCTTCAATCTCAATGCTAGCTGCTATGAATGAAGGCTTTGAGTGAGTGAGAGAGAGAGAGAGAGAGAAAGAGAGAGAGAGAGAGAGAGAGAGAGAGAGAGAGAGAGAGAAATGAAAATGCAACCGCATTCAGTGCTTCTGCACAAGGGTTCTATTTATAGAACCACTTGTGTGGGCTTCAAGCTAAAAAGCCCACTTAAGTGTATTTGGCCCATATCTTATAATATGCCAAATTCACTTAAGCGTATGGTAGCTTACCATATTTCGTATTCTACTTAAGTACACTATACCTTACGATGTTCTACAATTTACTAAAGTGCACCGTACCTTACGGTGTTCCTTAGTTACTCTATCTCTCATCAATTCGTCATTTGTGTGTGACCCTGTAGGTTTTCGCGACATTGGCAATTATATTAAATCACGCATTTAACATAATAAACAGTGAGCGGTATCTAGCAACACATCACTGCTACCCAAGACACGAAAATGTCATGTGATCTGACAAATCCTTCTGTGATAATAATTATGTGTATGATTACCCTTTTGCCCTTATGTCTATATTGAACACAAGGTATAGTCCGTGTCATCCTTGTCCAGTTCAATATTGGGCCCATAGACATTTATCCTGTTACGCAGGATGAGCAAATTCCATCTAGGTCACTCATGTCCCTCAGCATGCTTCGTGGAGTACCCATCAACTGTCTTTATGATTATCCAGTTACGGACAATGTTTGATCAGCAATAAAGCACTCGACTCTACATCTAGGGTCCATAGTGGTTTCGGGTCGAAGGGTGGTATACACCATTATCACCATGAGAATAACTTATGACACTTTGCATAACTTTCTATATAGTATTCTCATAGCGGGTTAATCCAGTATAAATATTACTCTTAACATTCATACCTATGTTTAAAACTTGATAACTCCTTATCCATGATCCATGAGATGTGATCATCAGTCTATATACATAATAGTCTTAATACTTTAATGTTATCCCGCTTCACAATAAATCTCGACTACGGATACTTTAAGAATAGTGTCCTTATGTTTTATGTGATCTCATGATCAAGTCACACTTGATACATTAAACGGACTAGCAATTCCAGGGAATTTATTAAACAAACGTAATAAAGAAAAAGCCTTTTATTATTAATAAATAATTCGATACAAGTACCAAAATTATTGGCCTCTAGGGCTTACACCAACAATCTCCCCTAGCACTAGAGCCAATTAGGCATACCCCTAATGCCCATAGATCTAGTATGGACATCATGCTTCTGCTGCGCAAGAGGCTTTGTCAGTGGGTCTGCAATATTGTCAAGTGTAGGTACTCTGCATATTTTCACATCTCATCTATCTATTATCTCTCGAATGAGGTGATAACGCCTAAGTACGTGTTTGGATCATTGGTGAGATCTAGGCTCCTTAGCTTGTGCGATAGCACCATTGTTATCATAATAGAGATCAATGGGATCCACAATGCTAGGAACTATGCCAAGTTCACTAATGAACTTTTTGATCCAAACAGCTTCCTTTGCTGCACTTGAGGCGGAAATATACTCGGCCTCGGTTGTAGAATCAGCAACTGTATCTTGCTTTGAACCTTTCCAGCTCACAGTGCCACCGTTTAAGCAAAACACATAATCAGATTGCGATCTAAATTCATCCTTATCTGTCTGGAAGCTAGCATCGGTGTATCCAATTATAGCCAGCTCTTCCTGACCTCCATATATCAAGAATGAGTCCTTAGTCCTTCTCAAACACTCAAGGATATTCTGATTCCTAATATATAGGCTGCTTCACCTAGGTCCTTCATAGAAAAGCATTTCCCCAACCAAGACTTTACTTGTTGCAGGGTAGGGACATCGTTTCCAATGAGTAATATGTCATCTACATATAATACCAGGAAAATGATCATGCTCCCACTAACCTTCTTGTAGACACAAGGCTCATCTTCGTTCCTGATCCATGAGTAATACATCACCTTGATCAGTTATGAGATATCCACATCTCTCAGGTAGGTGACGTATCCTGCCTGACCTACACTGGTCTTGTTCTACTTGAGCAGGTTGCTCTTCCACAACTACTTGTGTTTCCTGCTCTAATTCCTCCATAGGTGTATCAATGCTTTGTGATTCTTGAATTTCTTCAAGCTCTACTTTCCTCCCACTGATTCCTTTGGAAATAAAATCCTTTTCTAGGAAAACTCCAGTTCGAGCGACAAACACTTTGCCCTCAGAAGGATTGTAGAAGTAATACCCTCTTGTTTCTTTAGGATACCCCACAAATAAGCATTTGTCAAATTTGGGCTCAAGCTTAGTTGAAACTTGTCGTTTCACATAAACTTCACAACCCCAAATCTTCATGTAAGACATATGTGGTTTCTTACCACTCCATATCTCATATGGTGTCTTCTTAACCTTTTTGGATGGAACACGGTTAAGTGTGTAAGTTGTTGTCAATAGTGTATGTCGCTAGATGGAGTTTGAAAGATTGGCGTGACTCATCATGGATCGGACCATGTCTAACAGGGTTCGATTTCTTCTCTCAGATACACCATTCTGTTGGGGTGTTCCAGGAGGAGTAAGTTGGGATAGGATCCCACACTCTTTCAGATGGTCATCAAACTCTAGGCTTAAATACTCACCACCTCGATCTGATCGAAGAGTTTTAATATTCTTACCTAGTTGGTTTTAACTCGTTAGGTTTCACCCTTTTAGTATTAATGTTATAAATAGGCATTTCGAGATCAAGGACATATAGTCCATTGCTCATTTGTGCAGTAGCATAGAATATATCATTCAAATAAATTGAGCAACAATTGTTCTTTATTATAAATGAAAAACCAAACTTGTCCAAACAAGAAATGGAAATAATATTCCTGCTAATTGCATGTACATAATAACAGTTCTCTAACTGAACTATTAAACCACTAGGTAAAGTCAATACATAAGTTCCTATGGCTAAAGCAACAACCTTTGCTCCATCGCCAACTCGTAGGTCAACTTCACCTTTTGCCAAATCTCTACTCCTTTTCAGCCCCTGCACATTTGTACAAATGTGAGAACCGCATCCAGTATCTAATACCCATGATGCAGAAGTAGATAAATTTATTTTAATAACAAAAATACCTGAAGTTGAAGTCTCTACTCCATTCTTCGTATCTTCCAGGTACTTTGGGCCGTTTCTCTTCCAGTGTCCGGTCTTACCGCAAAGGAAGCAGGTGTCTGCCTTTGCTATGCCTCCACTAGGCTTCAAAGCAGCAACAGTGGGTCTGGGTTTGGCAACTTCCTTGCCTTTCCCTTTATCACCCTGCTTGGTGGGCCTTTTGTTCTGTCTCTTTCCATTCCCGATCATCAGAATGGACTTCCCTTTTGTCTTCAGATTCTGCTCAGCAGTTCTTAACATGGCTAGCAGTTCAGGAAGAGATTTGTCCATATCATTCATATTGAAATTTAGGACAAATTGACTGAATCCATCTGGCAACGATTGCAAGATCATATCAGTCGTAAGTTCCTTTCCGAGGGGAAAACCCAACCTTTCAAGGTTTTCCACGTACCCAATCATCTTGAGCACATGGGGACCTACAGGGGCTCCCTCAGCTAACTTGCCTTGAAAAGGGGCTTTTGAAACTTCAAACCTTTCATGCGTTGCTTGTTCTTGATAGAGCATCTTCAGGTGTTCGATCATATCGAATTCTACCATGTTCTCATGTTGCTTTTGCAACTCTGAGTTCATGGTAGCCAGCATGAGACAAGCAGTTTCATTGGCATCATCGACATGCTTCTTATAAGCGTCTCTTTCTGCCTTAGGTGCAGAACTAGGAGGTTCCTCTTCAGGAACAGGTTTCTCCAAGACATACAGCTTTTTATCATGTTTGAGGACAATCCTCAGATTTCGGTGCCAATCCAGAAAATTTGTCCCAGACAATTTTTCCTTGTCAAGGATTGATCGCAAAATGTTGTTAGAGGTGTCTGTTGTCATGGTAACCTACATAAGAATTAATGAAAATATAAGTATCAATAACATATTTAATTAGGCCTTTAATTAAATATGCTCCCACTATTTTACTCAAAACAAATGACCCTCATCATTTGATTCGGAAAATCCCGTTGGAAGATTTTTAAGTGGGTCGAGATCCATATTTCACTTTGTTCTAAGTCCGCGTAGGCGGATTACACAAAACTAGGTTATTTGGGTAGGAACTCCTTCCAATTGTATTTAATAGAACTCTCGAAAATTTCAGTTGGGTGAATAACTCCTTATTCCAATCCATCATATGGATCATTCCCAACTCTTGCTTTTAAACATATATAATCTTATTATAATTTGTTTAGTTAAGTTTGACCCATTATTTTAGCAATTGGATATTACAATTATCCCATCGCACCTTACTAATATAGAACATGCACCTCGCGTAGGCGAAACCTACATTATCCGATACTAGTCTTGATGAGTGCTAAAACTTGGAAAGCATAAATTTAATATTTAATTTGAGGGAATTGCAATTATTCTGATCTCACCGGCTTATTTATCATATAAATCGTCTCTCACATGCATCAACATACATTCACATGCATCAACATACATTCACATGCATCAACATACATTCACATGCATCAACATACATAATGAAACAGTTATGGCCCCTAGCGCAATTGTTCTCCCAAGCCAATGAGAGAAACTAAGCTAACCTAATAATGATCTAAGCTTCTCCAAGCAAGATCTTCAAGGTTGTCCTCCTTTGATCTTCAAGGTTGTCCTCCTTTGATCTTCAAGGTTGTCCTCCTTTGATATTGAATTCTCCTCTTTCTTCATAACATTACATTACATAAAAGAAACTCGTTTTATATACGAGGGATTGAGATAAGAAAAGAAGTTACATTAAGAGATTAAAAGGAGAGGCACGACACGCAGGTCGTATTTTAAAACCAAAATAAAATAAAGGAAAACTAAGGCCATAACTGATCACCACAAGACAATAATAATAAGAGATTAATTGAAATACACTGACAGTGTAAAAGGATTTTACACCGTCAGTTAATCATAATCGTTGGATATTGAAACAAGTTTGACTTTTATTTTAAAAGTCTATAAAGTAATACAAATGGGTGATGGTGATGAATTGATTGTGTAAAACTTTTTACACTGACAGTGCATAGTAATTAATCTCTAATAATAAACACATTATTATTATTATTATTAATTTTAATTCTTTTAATTAATTAAAACCAAATTAAATTTCGGCGATCGATCACACTACGCAGAGTTAGCCAGGGGTCCGCTGCCCGATCAGCGGGAACGGGGTTTCCGCTGCCCGTTCAGCGGACAGTGGTTAAGGGGGCAGCGCCCCTTGCGGGGTTGTAGGGGCAGCGCCCCTATCCGAAATTTTTAATGAACAATTTATTTGAAATTAACGTTGTTTTGCATCAACACAACTCTTGCGCAGTCACAAAACAGAAACCCCGAGAATTCTGACTCTGTGAATGTGACGACCGTCACAAGCTTGTTACGACCGTCACAACTAGCTTGTTACGATCGTCACAGACCCATGACGAGCGTCATGCGGCCAAAATAACAGAAACGCCTAGAATTCTGGATCTGTGAATGTGACGACCGTCACAAAGCATGTTACGACCGTCACGTCCAGCTTGTTACGATCGTCACAAGCCCATGACGATCGTCATGCGGCCAAAATCAGCGCTTTTGAAACAGTTAACAGACTTATCCAAAATGCCCTCAATTCACAACTCCTTGACGGCACAATCCTTGTGCCGTCACTAACCCTAATGCACCAATTTCAGACCGTCAAACACACCTCGATTGTTGATTCAGTATGATTGATCAACAGGTCATTGCTTCACCATACTAATGTCGGATTCCGAAGCAAATAACCATTGATCGCTCAAAGGAAAACAACCATTAAGTGTTTGAATGGACGAAACAGAAATAGTATATCATATATACCGTACTTTGCATTAGGATTATTTATATCATATATAAGTTGATCGGTCTCAATTGCGTAACGTATGGACGATCGATGTATCGCTGCTTCACCATACTAATGTCGGTTCTGAAGCATAGTCAACATCAATCATTCAACTCGTACACTCATGATGCCAAATTTAATTACTCGTTTAATTAATTGATTCCATCTGTCTTTTAGTCATATTAATACAGAAAATAAACAAATATCTGATGCATGGTTTTGTAAGTGGCTCTGATACCACTGAAGAAGATTTGGCGATCCAAAACACAGCGGAAATTAAAATTTTCTCCTTTAGTGATCCTTACGAATTGGCATGATCAGTGATAGAAAGGTTACCTCTTGTGACGATTGAAACCTTTGATGTAGATCTCTTGTGACGATTGAAACCTTTGATGTAGATCTATGGAGCGATCACGAACGTTGAACGATGAGAACGTCTCTACTCAGTCAACCCGAACGGATTCCTTCAATCTCAGTGCTAGCTGCTATGAATGAAGGCTTTGAGTGAGAGAGAGAAAGAGAGAGAGAGAGAAACGAAAATGCAACCGCATTCAGTGCTTCTGCACAAGGGTTCTATTTATAGAACCACTTGTGTGGGCTTCAAGCTAAAAAGCCCACTTAAGTGTATTTGGCCCATATCTTATAATATGCCAAATTCACTTAAGCGTATGGTACCTTACCATATTTTGCATTCTACTTAAGTACACCGTACCTTACGATGTTCTACAATTCACTTATATGCATTGTACCTTACGGTGTTCCTTAGTTACTCTATCTCTCATCAATTCGTCATTTGTGTGTGACCCTATAGGTTTTCGCGACATTGGAAATTATATTAAATCACGCATTTAACATAATAAACAGTGAGCGGTATCTAGCAACACATCACTGCTACCCAAGACACGAAAATGTCATGTGATCTGAAAAATCCTTCTGTGATAATACTTATGCATATAATTACCCTTTTGCCCTTATGTCTATATTGAACACAGGGTATAGACCGTGTCATCCTTGTCCAGTTCAATATTGGGCCCATAGACATTTATCCTGTTACGCAGGACGGGAAAATTCCATCTAGGTCACTCATGTCCCTCAGCATGCTTCGTGGAGTACCCATCAACTGTCTTTATGGTTATCCAGTTACGGACAAAGTTTGATCAGCAATAAAGCACTCGACTCTACATCTAGGGTCCATAGTGGTTTCAGGTCGAAGGGTGGTATACACCATTATCACCATGAGAATAACTTATGACACTTTGCATAACTTTCTATATAGTATTCTCATAGCAGGTCAATCCAGTATAAATATTACTCTTAACATTCATACCTATGTTTAAGACTTGATAACTCCTTATCCATGATCCATGAGATGTGATCATCAGTCTATATACATAATAGTCTTAATGCTTTAATGTTATCCCACTTCACAATAAAGCTCGACTACGGATACTTTAAGAATAGTGTCCTTATGTTTAATGTGATCTCATGATCAAGTCACACTTGATACATTAAACGGACTAGCTATTCCAGGGACTTTATTAAGCAAATGTAATAAAGAAAAAGCCTTTTATTATTAATAAATAATTCGATACGAGTACCAAAAGTATTGGCCTCTAGGGCTTACACCAACAACATCAAGCATCAACAATAGAGAAATAGGGTATTCTAAAATACAACATGTCCACTTTCATAATTCTGTTTAATCTCTTATTTATTTTTCGCACTGAAACTCGAAACCCCCCCTTTTTTTACTAGTTTTTATACATTATGGACAATTTGTTTTGTTTGAAGTAGTCCTTGTGTATTTGGTCTTTTTATGAATTCGACATTATTGGTACACTTGTCAAGAAGTCATCGTAAACCTAATGTGAGCTCTCTGCTATTTTATTACGAGAAACAAAACCAAAAACTATTTTAGATTTTTGAGCTTTTAACGCGGATGCCATTTACAAAAATAAAGACATTTCAGTTATCGATATATGCTGAAAGTGTACGTTTCGACATCCGAAAGCGAAATTCTAGACAACTGAGTACGAGACGAAGAAAGTGTCTCAAACTCGGTTGAGAAAGTTCCAATTTTATAGATGCGTGAAACTAATCTCAAACAAATAATCCAAGCCGATGAAAATGGACATATTATTTGTCTGAGACAAGACAACACGCTAACGAATGTAGGTGTTGTCCAATTTTCTCTATTTTTCTATAATTTAACTCGTTTCCTGTAATAAAATAAGAGGTTCATGTGAATCTGCTTAGATAAGAATCATGTACCCTAGGTCCTTCTTTTAAATTATAATTGAAATTCGTTAAAAATTTATTTGTTTCAAACTAAAGCTCAATTTTGTCCGTTTTAGCTAAACAACGATAAGGTAGAATTTAATAATCAAATACTTGGTATTTGTTGTGTGATAATCCTTTTTACTACTTCGATACTCTTGTATACTTATGACGTGTCAAGTTTTTGGCACCATTCTCGGGGACCATTTTTATTTGATATTGAAATCATGTCTTATCATTGTATAGACTAAAGCACTTTATTGTTTCTTGTTTTGTTATTGTTTTTATTGTTTCAATCTTATGCAAAGATCTCGCAATGCGAGGAATCTTGTTTAGTCGATTAAGGAAATCAAGTGTTTCTTACATGAGAGGCATCGATTACTAAGACAAGAGAAACATATGGTTGAAGAAGAGGATAATAAACCGTTTAAGGACTATGTTGTTCCTACTGATGAGGAACCACATTATAACATAGTCCACCCACCCATAAGGCCAAACATTTCGAGATTAAGCCCTTACTTATGGGCATGGTTTAACAGAACCAGTTCTCAGGATTACCAACCGAGACTCCCAACCTACATTTGTCTATGTTTGTCGAATTTCACAAAACATAACAATATTGATCCCTCCGCTATTCGACTCAGGTTATTTCCATTCTCTTTATAGGATAGAGCTTGTGCATGGCTACAATCCCTATCATCAAAATCCATTACAACTTGGGTTGAGGTAAAAGCCATGTTTCTTACGAGATATTTACCGCCGAGTAAAATGACATAAATTAGGAGAGAAACATTGAATTTTAGGCAGGAAGTAGGGGAATTGCAATGCCCCATACTACTTTTAGTATTACCAACTGACCTCACAAACCAACACGAGTTTTTTCAGCATGTTTTGGCCTCACTCACACGATTTCGGAGAAACTTCCCAAAAGGTCACTCATCCAAATACTACTCCAATTCAAGCCTCCTCAACTATGGTTCTTATTTGTTAGGCTACCAAAAATAAGATGCATCTTGTTGATATAGGTAGTACCAATTAATCTTTATAAGTATTCCTTCAACCATGTTGTCACATACTTGCACAGCCTCAGGATGCTCCCATTCCGATGTAAATCGGGCGACTACCCTCGGCTCTCTTCAGCCTCAGGTGTTACATGCCCACCAGTTTCCGCTTGTTTTTTCCCTAAACCACATCGTACTAGGAGAGGTCTACTCTGATACCATTTATAATGCCTCATACAGCTTTCGGGATGACCGACTAACCCCACAAATCAACACGGGTCTTTTCAACATGCTTTATCCTCACTCACACGCATTTTGGGAAACTTCCCAGAAGGTCACCCATCCAAATACTACTCCAAGTCAAGCCTCCTTAACTATGGAATTCTTATTTGTTAGACTACCGAAAAGAAGGTGCATCTTGTTGGTATAGATAGTACCAATCAATCCTTATATGCCTTCCTTCAACCATGTAGTCTCATACCTACACAGCCTCATGACCCTCTTCTTCCGATGTAAATTCAGAAGACCACTCCCCGCCCTCTTCGGCCTCGAGTGTCACAACCACCCCCTGCCCTCTTTAGCTTCAGGTGTTATAGGAATCACTATTTAATGCTTAGGATGATTTTAAGGACTTACTGATATTGTGTTTGTTTCATGGGATTTAAAAGTGGCTAATTGTCCATACCTTTTATAAATGTCTCCTTTATTCCACAAGGATGGCCCTTGATGCGGCTGCCGGTGGCGCCCAAATGAATAGCTCTAAGGACGTGACATATAATCTTATTAAGGGCATGGAAAAAAAACCACCATTCATGGAGAAGTTGTAACACCCCGATAATAATATGTATTTATTTAAATTAAATTAATAATATGTTTATTAATTTAATTAGAATATTTGAATTATTATTATTATTATTTTGGAATAATAATTATTGGGATAATTATTTAGTGGAATAATATTATTGGAGTATATAAGTTGGAATAATAAAAAGTCCCAATTTTTGGAAAAAGGTTTTCACGTGAAAGGGGAAAAGAGGCAGAAAGGGCAAAAAGAGAACCAGAGAACGAAGGTTGAAGGAAGGAGAAGCTTGGAGCTCAGAGGTTGCCGGATTAACTCAGGTAAGGGGGGTTTATCATCACTTAACGGGTATTATGGGATGATATGTACTGGGTAGTAATAGACCATTGTTTTACCTCTGATTTGGATGATATATGTTGAATTTGTGAACTGTTGAGATGAACGAAAATTGGATTATAATTGAAGAATTCGTAGGAATTAGGCGTGGAAATTGTTAGACGTTGTGGAATTGGATAGGATCTGTGTTGTGTTAGACAATAGGAAGGAATTATGTGCGAAATTGGACTGTGGAAGGTTAGATCGGATAGAACTCGTAGCAGAAAAGCCATTGCAGATCTGCGAGCTCTGATCTCTGGTCATACGCGTATGGCACTAGGCAATACGCGTATGAGATGTTGGTACGCGTATGGGGGGAGGCCTTACGCGTATGGGAGAGAAAGATGACATTTTGAACGTAAATTGGTCTCTGGTGGTACGCGTAATGGGATATTGTTACGCGTAGCATACGCGTATGAGACGGGTGATACGCGTATGAGTTGAGCGAGGAAAGGCGCAATACGCGTATGAGAGTGGGCATTACGCGTATGGAGTTGGCCAGATTTGGGCAATACGCGTATGGCATGGGCAGTACGCGTATGGGCAGAGTTGGGATTTTCCTGAACTGTTGCTGTGCAGTTTTTGACTGTTTAGGCTGAGTGATGTGACTTAGCTGATGTATGACATAGTAGGGATCATTTCCCGCTGTTTTGAGTAGTGTAGGTATTAGTCGAGAGTGCTAATACTGTGTTTGATTTTGTGGCATGATATGATATGCTGTTGTTGATGATATGTGATGGTGTACATGATGATGTGAAATGTATGCATTTGTGAATAGACTGTTGTGTGGCTTAGAGTGTGAGCATGTGTCTATTCTTGAATTGTTGATGATGTTGCATTTGCTAGGTGATTAGCTTGCACATTGTGGCCCATTTGGGGTGGTAGCTAATTCCCATGGTGAGGAATTAGTGAGTTAGTCATTATTGGACTGTTGTTGATTGTTTGCATGCTAGGTGATTAGCGTGCATTTCATGGCCCATTTGGGGTGGTAGCTAATTCCCATGGTGAGGAATTAGTGAGTGAGTCACTATGTCTCAAATGAGTGGGACTAGTGAGCTTGGTAGCCGTGCCTGGGTTTGGACGGTGAGGTTGAACTATATGTTCACAAATAGTCGGTACCGCATGCATGGAGTCTCATTGCATAATATATGTATGGCGTGTAATATGAATGGATGTATTCCAATATTACACGTGTGTTTGTGTTGGTATTGTTGTGTGTGGTCATTGAGTATGGTTTGAGATTATACATATGCTATATGTTATTGTTAAGTATGATGTTTGAGTTGATACTGCTGTTATTGAGTATGTGGTCTGATTAGGGTGATTTGATGCGTTATTTACTTAACATTACATATTGTTGTATAATGCTCGTTATATTTATTGAGGAACTCACCCTTACGCCTATTTTTCAGGTAACGAGAAATGAGTTGAGTAGAAGCTTATGCTTGGAGTCTAGAGTAGTTCTTATGGGTCATGCTCTGATAGATGTAACATCGGGAGGGAATGTTTTAATTAATTTGATATTGGTTGTTGGATGATTAACATGTATAGTGTTACATGTTTTACATTGATGTTGAATTTGATTCCGCTGCGAATTATGCAAAAGACCTTATTTTGATTTAAATAAATGAGCATGACAGGATTCTGATGAATGTAGTGAAATGATTGTGTGACACCCTTCGGGGCATAATTACTCTGATGAATGTATGTGTATTTTAATTATAATAATTTGGGGTATTTAGACGGGTGTTACATTAGTGGTATCAGAGCATAGTCGGTCGAGTCGAGTCGTAGTTTTCTGTTTTCCCTGTACAGGATAGGTGTTGTGTAACACCATCAGTACTTATTGTTTAGTTGTTTGGGTTTCAGAATAGAGATGGCTGGAAGAGGTAGAGATGATGCTGCGATTGCTGAGGCTCTGGGTATGCTAGCTGGAGTACTTGGAGGAAATCCGAATGTTGTGGGAATGGGAGCTGCTCGTCAGTTGAGTGAGTTCCAGAAGAACAATCCTCCAATGTTCAAAGGAGCATACGATCCAGATGGTGCCCAGAAGTGGTTGAAGGAGATAGAAAGGATTTTCAGAGTAACTGAGTGTGCTGATAACCAGAAGGTCAGGTTCGGTACACATATGCTGTCAGAGGAAGCTGATGATTGGTGGGTTGCTACTCGCACTGAGTTGGAAGCGGCTGGAGATGCTGAGATTACCTGGGCGGTGTTCAGAGAAAGATTCCTGAGGAAGTATTTTCCCGAGGATGTCAGAGGAAAGAAGGAGATAGAGTTCTTGGAATTGAAGCAGGGTAACAGGTCTGTTACGGAGTATGCTGCTAAGTTCACAGAGCTGTCGAAGTATTATACTCCCTATGCTGAGGCTGCTGGGGAATTTTCCAAGTGTGTGAAGTTTGAGAACGGGTTGCGTCCCGAGATCAAGCAGGCTATTGGATATCAAAGGATCAGAGTGTTTTCTGATTTGGTTGACTGTTGCAGGATTTTTGAACAGGATTCCAAAGCCAGAGCAGAGAGCTATCAGCAGAGGGTTGATAGGAAAGGTAAGAATCAGATTGATCGTGGGAGACCGTATGCAGCTGGCAAAGGTTTCCAGAGGCAGAGTGGGATGAAGAGGCCTAGTGGGGGAGATTCTAGTGCTCCTGCTAAGTGTTACAGATGTGGTCAGGCTGGACATCGTATCCATGAGTGTACCAGTAATGAGAAGAAGTGTTTCAAATGTGGGAAAGGTGGTCATTTGGCTGCAGATTGCCGGTTGAAGACTGTGACTTGCTTCAACTGTGGAGAGTTGGGTCATATCAGTCCACAGTGTCCTAAGCCGAAGAAAGAGAATCAGTCAGGAGGCAAGGTTTTTGCTTTATCAGGTTCTGAGACTTCTGCAGATGATCGGTTGATCCGAGGTACGTGTTATATTAATGGCTTTCCTCTTGTAGCTATTATTGACACAGGTGCTACTCATTCTTTTATATCTTTGGATTGTGCTGTGAAGCTTAAGTTAGAAATATCTGAGATGCTTGGAAGTATGGTGATTGATACTCCTGCGAAGGGTTCAGTAACTACTACCTCAGTTTGTCTAAGTTGTCCCTTGAGTATTTTTGGTAGAGACTTTGGGATAGACCTTGTGTGTCTTCCACTAGTGCAGATTGATGTTATTCTGGGTATGAACTGGTTGGTGTTTAACCGAGTTTCTATCAACTGTTTTGATAAGACAGTGATATTTCCTGAGATTGAAGAAGGAAAGAGTTTGTTTCTATCAGCCAGGCAGGTGAATGAGGAAGTGGCAGATGGGGCAGAGTTGTTTATGTTGTTAGCGACTTTGGAAGCTAAAGATAAACTGGTGATTGGCAATCTCGCTGTAGTGTGTGATTTTCCTGATGTGTTTCCGGAAGAAGTGAATGAATTGCCGCCAGAGCGTGAAGTTGAGTTCTCGATTGATTTGGTACCTGGTACTAGACCGATATCGATGGCTCCTTATCGTATGTCTGCTGTTGAGTTAGCTGAATTGAAGAGTCAGTTGGAAGATCTGTTGGATAAGAAGTTTATTCGTCCGAGTGTGTCACCGTGGGGTGCACCAGTGTTGTTGGTTAAAAAGAAAGAAGGTACTATGAGGTTGTGTGTGGACTACAGGCAACTGAATAAAGTGACGATCAAGAATCGGTATCCTTTACCGAGGATTGATGATTTGATGGATCAATTGGTTGGTGCTAGTGTGTTCAGCAAGATAGACTTGAGATCTGGGTATCATCAGATACGTGTGAAAACTGAAGACATTCAGAAGACTGCTTTCAGAACAAGGTATGGACATTATGAGTATTCTGTAATGCCTTTTGGTGTGACTAATGCGCCTGGAGTATTCATGGAGTATATGAATAGGATTTTTCATCCGTATCTAGATCAGTTTGTTGTGGTATTTATTGATGACATTTTGGTGTATTCGAAATCTGAAGAAGAGCATGCTGAACATTTGAGAGTGGTGTTGGAAGTTCTACGAGAAAAGAAGTTATTTGCTAAGTTGTCTAAGTGTGAATTTTGGTTAGAAGAAGTTAGTTTTCTTGGCCATGTGATTTCAAGAGGTGGTGTTGCTGTTGATCCTTCTAAGATAGAAGCGGTGTCTAAGTGGGAAGCTCCGAAGTCAGTTTCTGAGATTCGAAGTTTCCTTGGTTTGGCTGGTTATTATAGGAAGTTCATTGAGGGATTTTCTAAGTTGGCGTTACCGTTGACAATGTTGACTAGAAAGGGACAAGCGTTTGTTTGGGATTCAAAATGTGAAGAAGGTTTCCAAGAGTTAAAGAAAAGGTTGACTACTGCTCCTATTCTGATATTACCGAGTTCGTCGGAACTATTTGAGGTTTATTGTGATGCTTCATTGTTGGGCTTAGGTGGTGTGTTGATGCAGAATAAGCAGGTTATAGCTTATGCTTCGAGACAGCTAAGGGTTCATGAGAGGAACTATCCGACGCACGATTTAGAGTTGGCAGCTGTGGTATTTGTTCTGAAGTTGTGGAGGCATTATTTGTATGGATCAAGATTTGAGGTTTTCAGTGACCATAAGAGTTTAAAGTATTTGTTTGATCAGAAAGAGCTAAATATGAGACAGAGGAGATGGTTAGAATTTCTGAAGGATTATGACTTTGGTTTGAATTACCATCCGGGTAAAGCAAACGTAGTGGCTGATGCGTTGAGTCGGAAATCATTGCATATGTCTATGTTAATGGTTAGGGAATTGGATCTGATTGAGCAGTTTAGAGACTTGAGTTTGGTGTGTGAGAGTACTCACAATAGTGTTAAATTGGGGATGTTGAAGTTAACAAGTGGTATTTTGGACGAGATCAGAGAGGGTCAGAAATCCGATATGCTTTTGGTTGATAAGTTGACTTTAGTGAATCAAGGTCAAGGTGGTGAATTCAGAGTTGATGAGAATGATGTTTTGAGATTTGGTGACCGGGTGTGTATTCCGGATGTTGCTGAGCTTAAGAAGAGTATTCTGGAAGAAGGACATCGTAGTGGCTTGAGTATTCATCCTGGAGCTACGAAGATGTATCATGATTTGAAAAGGTTATTTTGGTGGCCGGGAATGAAAAGAGAAATTGCAAGTTTTGTGTATTCCTGTTTGACTTGTCAGAAGTCGAAGATTGAGCATCAGAAGCCGTTTGGGCTAATGCAACCGTTGGCTATTCCAGAGTGGAAGTGGGACAGTATCAGTATGGATTTTGTTTCGGGTTTACCGAGAACAGTTAAGAATTTTGAGGCTATTTGGGTGATTGTGGATAGATTGACGAAGTCTGCTCATTTCATTCCGATCAGAATGGATTATCCGTTAGAGAGGCTAGCTGGGTTGTATATTGAGAAGATTGTGAGTTTGCATGGTATTCCGTCTAGTATTGTTTCGGACAGAGATCCTAGATTTACATCAAAGTTTTGGGAAGGTTTGCAGAAGGCTTTGGGAACTAAGCTGAGATTGAGTTCTGCATATCATCCGCAGACTGATGGTCAGACTGAGAGGACGATTCAGTCATTAGAAGATCTTTTGAGAGCTTGTGTTTTGGAAAAAGGAGGTGCTTGGGATTGTTATTTGCCTTTGATTGAGTTTACCTACAACAATAGTTTTCATTCGAGCATTGGTATGGCACCGTTTGAAGCTTTGTATGGTAGGAGATGTCGGACACCTTTATGTTGGTATGAGTCCGGTGAGAGTGCGGTGGTTGGACCGGAGATTGTTCAACAAACTACGGAAAAGATTAAGATGATTCAGGATAAGATGAGAATTGCTCAGAGTCGTCAGAAGAGTTATCATGATAAGAGGAGGAAATCACTTGAGTTCCAAGAGGGAGATCATGTGTTTCTTCGTGTTACTCCGATAACTGGTGTTGGTCGAGCCTTGAAGTCGAAGAAGTTGACACCTCGATTTATTGGTCCTTATCAGATTTTGGAGAGGATAGGAGAGGTAGCCTATCGTATCGCTTTACCGCCGTCGCTTGCGAATTTGCATGATGTTTTTCATGTGTCTCAGTTGAGGAGATACGTTCATGATCCGTCGCATGTAGTCCAAGTAGATGATGTACAGGTGAGAGATAACCTGACTGTCGAAACATCACCTATGAGGATCGAGGATCGAGAGTTGAAGCAGTTGCGGGGTAAAGAGATTGCCTTGGTGAAGGTAGCTTGGGGAGGACCAGCAGGTGGCAATGTGACTTGGGAACTTGAGAGTCAGATGAAGGAGTCTTATCCTGAGTTATTCGCTTGAGGTATGTTTTCGAGGACGAAAACTCTTTTAGTGGGGGAGAGTTGTAACACCCCGATAATAATATGTATTTATTTAAATTAAATTAATAATATGTTTATTAATTTAATTAGAATATTTGAATTATTATTATTATTATTTTGGAATAATAATTATTGGGATAATTATTTAGTGGAATAATATTATTGGAGTATATAAGTTGGAATAATAAAAAGTCCCAATTTTTGGAAAAAGGTTTTCACGTGAAAGGGGAAAAGAGGCAGAAAGGGCAAAAAGAGAACCAGAGAACGAAGGTTGAAGGAAGGAGAAGCTTGGAGCTCAGAGGTTGCCGGATTAACTCAGGTAAGGGGGGTTTATCATCACTTAACGGGTATTATGGGATGATATGTACTGGGTAGTAATAGACCATTGTTTTACCTCTGATTTGGATGATATATGTTGAATTTGTGAACTGTTGAGATGAACGAAAATTGGATTATAATTGAAGAATTCGTAGGAATTAGGCGTGGAAATTGTTAGACGTTGTGGAATTGGATAGGATCTGTGTTGTGTTAGACAATAGGAAGGAATTATGTGCGAAATTGGACTGTGGAAGGTTAGATCGGATAGAACTCGTAGCAGAAAAGCCATTGCAGATCTGCGAGCTCTGATCTCTGGTCATACGCGTATGGCACTAGGCAATACGCGTATGAGATGTTGGTACGCGTATGGGGGGAGGCCTTACGCGTATGGGAGAGAAAGATGACATTTTGAACGTAAATTGGTCTCTGGTGGTACGCGTAATGGGATATTGTTACGCGTAGCATACGCGTATGAGACGGGTGATACGCGTATGAGTTGAGCGAGGAAAGGCGCAATACGCGTATGAGAGTGGGCATTACGCGTATGGAGTTGGCCAGATTTGGGCAATACGCGTATGGCATGGGCAGTACGCGTATGGGCAGAGTTGGGATTTTCCTGAACTGTTGCTGTGCAGTTTTTGACTGTTTAGGCTGAGTGATGTGACTTAGCTGATGTATGACATAGTAGGGATCATTTCCCGCTGTTTTGAGTAGTGTAGGTATTAGTCGAGAGTGCTAATACTGTGTTTGATTTTGTGGCATGATATGATATGCTGTTGTTGATGATATGTGATGGTGTACATGATGATGTGAAATGTATGCATTTGTGAATAGACTGTTGTGTGGCTTAGAGTGTGAGCATGTGTCTATTCTTGAATTGTTGATGATGTTGCATTTGCTAGGTGATTAGCTTGCACATTGTGGCCCATTTGGGGTGGTAGCTAATTCCCATGGTGAGGAATTAGTGAGTTAGTCATTATTGGACTGTTGTTGATTGTTTGCATGCTAGGTGATTAGCGTGCATTTCATGGCCCATTTGGGGTGGTAGCTAATTCCCATGGTGAGGAATTAGTGAGTGAGTCACTATGTCTCAAATGAGTGGGACTAGTGAGCTTGGTAGCCGTGCCTGGGTTTGGACGGTGAGGTTGAACTATATGTTCACAAATAGTCGGTACCGCATGCATGGAGTCTCATTGCATAATATATGTATGGCGTGTAATATGAATGGATGTATTCCAATATTACACGTGTGTTTGTGTTGGTATTGTTGTGTGTGGTCATTGAGTATGGTTTGAGATTATACATATGCTATATGTTATTGTTAAGTATGATGTTTGAGTTGATACTGCTGTTATTGAGTATGTGGTCTGATTAGGGTGATTTGATGCGTTATTTACTTAACATTACATATTGTTGTATAATGCTCGTTATATTTATTGAGGAACTCACCCTTACGCCTATTTTTCAGGTAACGAGAAATGAGTTGAGTAGAAGCTTATGCTTGGAGTCTAGAGTAGTTCTTATGGGTCATGCTCTGATAGATGTAACATCGGGAGGGAATGTTTTAATTAATTTGATATTGGTTGTTGGATGATTAACATGTATAGTGTTACATGTTTTACATTGATGTTGAATTTGATTCCGCTGCGAATTATGCAAAAGACCTTATTTTGATTTAAATAAATGAGCATGACAGGATTCTGATGAATGTAGTGAAATGATTGTGTGACACCCTTCGGGGCATAATTACTCTGATGAATGTATGTGTATTTTAATTATAATAATTTGGGGTATTTAGACGGGTGTTACAGAAGTCACAATGCCCTCACTGCAAAAGCCCTTCAAAAGGGTGGACTTTATGAAGTCATGCTCTTTGACCACATGAAATCCATGGTAGATGCCTTTTATTAAAAGATTGAAAATTTAAGCATAGTCGTTACAACTCCCGAAACTACGACTTCTCTTGCCGTTATTTTCTATTAAATTTGCAGAATAAACAAACATATTGCAAATAATTGCTAGATGATCCTCGTTGGAGGAACTAGTCAAGAAAGTATCAACTATCTTAATAATAATCGGCACGGTAATTTGTATTCCAACACCTACAACCCAAGGTGGAGATATCACCCAAACTTTTCTTACAAGAACAATAACCCCCAACATGGTATGGGACCACCAGTTTTCCAAAAAGGCATGGTTGTTGCCCCTAAGAAATCAAATCTAGAGCTGTTAATGGAGAATTTTGTAGCAACTCAAACTTGCCAAATGAGGCTTTTAGGAACCAAAATCTCCACACTAATGAGGTTCTTAGGCAGTTATCCGTTAAGGTAGAGTTCATTTCTACTCATAATTAAATGTTAAAGACACAAATCTCCCAAGTTTTGCAACAACAAACATCATTATATTTATTTCCCGGGTATTTTTCAGGGCAACCTGAACCTAACCTAAAGGAGAATATGAACGATGTAACAACTAGGAGTGGTAAGCAAGTGGAGGGGCCTAGTGAGAAAGGTAAGGAAGTGAAAGAGACTAAACCAATACCACTGAAAATGAAGTTGTTGAAAAGGAAGAAAAAGAGGCACCATAGGTTGCTCCTACACCCTATAAGCCACCAATCCCATTTTCGCAAAGGTTTGCAAAGCCAAAGATAGAGGCCTAATTTTAGAAATTCGTGGAGCTACTGAAAAAGCTCTATATCAATGTGCCTTTCATCGAGGCCTTATCCCAAATGCCTACATATGCTAAGCTACTAAAGGAGATATTTTTGAATAAGCGGAAATTAGAGGATAATGAGACTGTAGAAATGACTATTTATAGTAGCACAATAATCTAAAATAAGTTACCACAAAAGCTCAAAGATTTTTTCAATTCCCTGTGAGATAGGTACCATGAGCTTCAAGAGAGGGTTGTGTGATCTAATGGCCAAGGTTAGCCTGATGCCCCTGTCTGTATGTAAAAAGTTAAACCTTTGTGAGATGAAACCCACCAACACCTCTTTGCAGCTTGCAGACATGTCAGTTAAATATCACGTAGGTGTTTTAGAGGATGTGCCCATAAGAATTGTGCAACTCTATATACCTACTGGTTTTGTCATTATATGTGTCGAGGAGGATTATCAAATCCCCATAATTATAGGTAGACCTTTTCTAGCCATGATTGAAGTCATTATTTATGTAAAAAGAGGAAGGTTAACCTTTGAGGTGAGAGATGAAATGATTGAGTTTATCTTAGAAAAACTCATGAAGAACCCTACACTAAGGGATTCTTATTGTTTGGTCGATATTATTAACACTTGTGTTAAAAATATCTCATCACAATCACTTTAGATTGATGGGTTAGAAGTGTGCCTGATTGGTAGCACCAACACTAATAGTGAAAATATCAAAGTGGCAGTTTATAGGAAGATATTGGATGAAAGTCCCACTTTCGTAGACCAAAGCTTTGAAATTCTTATGAAAAAAAGCAACAAACCTGGACAACAAGAACCTAAGGTAGAATTGAAATAGTTACCCCATATCCCCATGTATTATTTTTAGATGAAGGGTCAAACCAACTTGTCATAGTCAATGCAAGTCTAGGAGAATCTAAAACTGTGTAACTCCTTCCTGTCTTAAAAAAATATCCAAAGGAAATCAGGTATAGGATAGATGATCTAAAGGATATAAGCCTCTATGTATGCATGCGTAAGATTTCATTAGAGGATCACTATAAGCCCTCTAGAGAACACCAGAGGTAGCTAAACCCCAATATGAAAGAAGTGGTAAAAAAGGAGGTGCTATAACTCCTTAAGGTTGGGGTAATTTATCCCATCTTAGATAGTAAGTGGGCGAGTCCTATTCAGGTGGTACCCTATAAAGGAGGGGTAACAGTGATTAAGAATGAAAAAGGTAAGTTGGTAGCCACTAGGACGGTAACGGGGTGGTGAAAGTGCATCGATTATAGGAAGCTTAACAAAGCTACTAGGAAATATCACTTCTCGCTCCCATTTATTGACTAGATGCTTGAGCCTTTAGTCAAGCACTCTCATTTTTTCTATCTTGATGGTTATTCGAGATTTTTCCAAATCCTTATTCATTGGTGTGATTAGGAGAAAAGGACTTTCACATGTCCCTATAGTACATTTGCCTACCGGCGAAAGCCATTTTGACTATGTAATGCACCTACGACTTTTCAGCGTTGTATGATGTCGATTTTCTCCGAATTCCTTGAAGCATCATATAATTCTTCATGGAGGACTTCTCGGTTTAAGGGTCTATGTAATACCCTAATTTTGTCCCTAAGATCCCTCATGGCATCATAACATTGCATTTGCATAGCCTCAAGGATCATTGAGCATCTTGGTTCCCTTTGCCTTTGGGTGGGATCCCTTGTGAGTTGGTTTGAGATCACCAAGCATGCTTGAATTGTATATCATTGCTTTTCTCATTTTGTTTAATAACCAAAAAGCCCAAAAATATGTCACTAACATCTTTTGGTTGTAGCTTGAGCAATCACAAGATCAAAAGCTTCAAGGAGGTCATTGGTACAAAGACATGGCCAAGAGGAGATGGAAGCAAGCATGGTAATGGTTCCAAAAGCTCTCATCCATCAAATATACCTCCCTAGAACCTCAATTCATCATTTTGATCAAAGCAAGTCAAGGGGTTTGAGGTTTGTTCCCCAGAGAAACCCTAATTCATCTGTACATCACAATGCCTTGCTCATGAAGCAACCTCAGACCATGGTCAAATACAATCAAGGGAAGTTCTTTAATTCATCATTTCATGCATATTTGAACTTATTTGAGTATCCTCAATCATCAATTCATCAAGATATGAGTCATGAACTTGAGAAGTTGATCAGTCAATTCATCTGACTATTTTGAAATGCACTGAGACCTAACTTTTTATGTGTTGGTCAAATGGAGATGGTTCCAAACTCAAAAATTCTCTTAAGGACAATATGAACAACTTTCATGTTCATCAAAAATTGATTTGAAGGTTGGAAGACCATCTGCCATTCCAATACATTATAGGTCATTTTGACTGAAACCCTAATTTTGGGTCAACTTCCCAAGAACATAACTCACTCATTTTTTATGATTTTGAGGTGAGACCAAATGCATTGGAAATCTTAAGATGTCTAATTCAAATGTTATGTTGAACAAAATTTCAAAATCTCAAATAAAATACATGTGATAATGCAAGACATTATAGGTCCTTTTTGACCAAATGCATTAAAAGTCAAAAAAGTCCAACTTCAAGTGCCCATAACTCTTTCATCAAAAATCCAAATGATGCAAAATTTAATTCCATTTTGATTGTATTGAAAATATATACAACTTTGATGTTGGAGGTTTTTCCATTTGGAGCTTGCATCATCAAAACAGAAGGGCTTGAAAGTTGGCCAATCTTAGAAACCTTGCCTTGACATGTTTTGCACATCACCCTTCAAGCTCAAATTTCACTAACTTCCAAGGCCCAAATGAAGTTTTGATCAACATGACATTTGTTCCTTATGAAATAAGCTTTCCAACCATTACTCATAAGCTTGCATTTTGATTTTGAACATGGCATTTTCGAAGGCTTCAATGAAATAGTGCATTTTATGAAAATCATTCCAATTGCCATGCATGATCCATTAATACACAATCTGCACGTCCAATTTGTACATGATGATGATCAGCTGCCAAAACCAAGTGGAATTGGGCCCTCCATGCGCCTGTACAGGCCCATGCATGGAGGCCCTTTCCATTCATGCAAATTTGAAATCATGCATTCAGCATTGTCTTGTCTATAAATACATTGCATATGAGCTTCATTTCACTAACCTGAAGGCGCCTGAAACTCTGTTGGATTGAATCCCTACCCTCACACCAAAGGAACTCTCTCTTTTCTTCAAAAACATTCAGATCTAGAATTCAGTTTCCTCGACTGTTTTCTTTGATCTAAAAGTTCCTAGACCTCTTCACCTTGATCCATTGCACTTCTGTTTTGATAAAGCAAGCAAGTTTTCGTGCTCAATTCACCAGAACTCAAGCTTGCACTCCAACTGGTAATTTCCTCGATTCTCTTCATTCATGGACTTTTTTGCTTGGATCTAATGTTGGTTGAAGTCCTCTCAATAGAGGCATGTGATTTGTGCTTTCAATTTTGCAAAAAGATGAAGTTCATGATGAACACCATCATACTTCCAGCTCTGATTTCTCCATTTATAGGGATCTAGAGTGGAAGTGCATGGTACAGGAGTGATGTACATCACTTCCTCTTTCGATTGATATATAGATCGCCTCATTTGGTGGCCATTTGCGTTTTTGCATTTTTTTGGACATGGCCGGAATCTGGGAAGCTCACCAGAGAAGAAGAAGTTTTCGGTGGCTTCATCGTGTCCAGTTTGAATCTGGACCGCTTGATCTGATTTCCAGATGCAATCATGGTCGTTCCATGTTATGACCTTTTAATAGGCAGCGTGTGGTTCAGTTGACTGAAGCGCATGGTGGATGCGCGCATGTGGTCCACTTGATTGGCCAGCTCATTTAATGAGCTTCATCTAACGCTCCGTGTTTTTTCACTTTTTTTTATTTTCTGATTTCATTTTCTTTTATTATTTTTAATTCCATTTCATTTCCAAAAATCATATCTCTCTCATTTTAATTCCAAAAAATATGGGACCAATTGCATTATTTCCCAAATAAATTCTAGTTTCTATTTCTGATTTTTAATATTTTTTATTTTATCATTTGCTATTTTTTGTGAATTTTCTCTTTTCTGGTTGTTTTTAATTCATTTTAAATAGTTTTTGATATTCAAAAAATACAAAAATATTTTCCTAACCTATTTGAATGATGATGGATCTATGAAAAATATTCTCATCAATTTTTGAATTGATTTGAGATTTATTTGAGATTTAGTTCAATTAGGTTATTTTTATTCATTTTTAATTGATTAAAAATAGTTTCTGACTTTTAAAAATGCTGAAATTTTTTGTCAAACTTTGTTTGACCTTGTTGAACTTAGGATAAATCACTTGGACCTTTTAAGGTTGATTTGAAGTGATTTTGAAGTTTGACCTTTCCATTTATTTTAATTCAAGTTTATTTTTAATATTAAAAAATGCCAAAAATAGTTTATTCATTTCTTGACCTCCAATCTTCGTCTCATTTCTGTTTTTGATAGTTTGACCTTGACTTTCAATGTTATTGGTCAACATATGAGGATTGGTACATGATATTCCATTTAATGCATTTGTATTTCTTTTACCATTTTGTCATTTCCATTTTCTCCTTCTTCTTCTTCTTCTTCTTTTCCTTTTGATCAATGAGTTGAAGGTTGATAAGTTAGCACTGATTAGGGAGATTTAACATCCCTTGATTCAAATCTAATTCATCTTGATCAATTGATCAAGTGAATGGCTTTGCATTAAGGATATGTTGTCTTCTAAATCATGCAAATGACTTAAACCAATACAAGATCATTTTCTTCCTCTTTTTTGGCATGGCAAGTTGTTGGGACTTGGTTCACTAATCAAGACTCCTAACTTGTGTTTGTTGCCTACATTATTATTGACCGGCCTCAGATAGTTGTGACTTCTACATAAGTCCAATTACGATTGCTTAACATAGCGCTAAATTTTTGCCTTATGGCATACTAACCATTAACCACTAACAACTAACTTTTACTTTATGCAATTTACTTTTATGCAATTTACAATTCTTGCACATATTATTCATTTGCTTTTTCCTTTGCTCATTTGAGCACATGTTTATGTTAATGCCATTTGCCTTTTGCCCACTTGGGTCTATAATTGTGTACATATTATTTTGCTTATGTTTTGTTTTGATTGTTGTGGACCAAATGCAAAGAAATGGACTTAGTTTCTAGGACTTCCCATATGCAAAGAAATGGAGAATTGGACTTAGATCTTAGGACCTTTCCTTATGCAAAATTGGAGTAAATGGACCTTAATGATGAAGATGAACTTTGAAAGGACTATCTTCTAAACTCACTCTTGTGCATTCTTTGATTGTTTATAGAACTTTTTGATGTGTGTTTTCTTGTGCTAGCGGATTTCAAACTTGAGTAACTTTGAGGAACCATTACCATGAGTATCCAAAGTGTGAGATACAAAAGCCATTGGAGGTTTCTTAGAAGCATTCATTACTTGTTAATTGCTTGAAACATTTGCTTGTGATTGCTTATTCCAAAGGATGGGAGCTACTTGGATCATCAATATGATCTCAAGAGAGGAACTCCTTGTGTGGTTCATTTCTTATCCCTTATCTTTTTGCTTTCCTTAGGATTTATCCCTTCTTCTTCATCTCTCCATTCTAACCCAAGCCAAAACTTTTTGTGCAAACATTTAACTTTTGTTTTCAAACATTAGAAACCTAAGCCTTAGGCTTTTGATTTTCAAACTTCCCTTTCATAACACTTGTTTTGAATTGAACTTTTAAGTCAACTTTGACCATTTTTGTATATACTTCTAATTGGTAAATATAACCCATTCAAATGTGTTTTTTTGTGGTTCCAATGGCCACTTTCTTAATCAAAAATCTTTCATAACCTTTAGCTATTAGGTTTGAGTTATCCTTGTGGTAGATGTAATACTCACCTATATCCTTAGTGATGGACAATGAGCCTTTCATGCTTATTATAGGGTTACCCCCTCACTAGCATGTTGAAGCTATCCTCACATGGTGGATTTGTGGTTTGGTTGAGTTTTCTCCCTTTGATAACAAAAAACCTTAAGGCTTTTGGACCAATCAATTCACCAACTCATTTTGAAATTTTTACCCCGAACTACGAGGTTTTGATCCTAATCTTTTTATAAGATGGTACGTAGGCAATGGGTTTATCCATCCAAACACCAAAATGTAAATAAACTTGTATATTCTTTTCTCATCTCTTCAATCATGTTTGCACAAACAAAATTTTCACAAGACAACAACCTTCACAAGTGTGAAAAGGGCTCCCTAGGAGTACCTAGGATGTTTTGGGTGCCTAACACCTTCCCATTACATAACCAACCCCCTTACCCAGATCTCTGTTTCTTTTACTAGTTTTTGTTAAAACTATTAGGCTTTTGTTCGCTTTCTAACCATTCCTTTGGATAAATAGAAGTGCGGTGGCGACTCGACTTGTATGATTTACCTTGGATTTAGTCAATATCTCTAATGGTAACGAATACCCCGCTATAGTCTAGTTTTGATGATAGCTTAGAAAAATCATAAAGAGTTCTTGAAATATGTGTATAAGTCAACCTAGTGTTAAATTGGGAGAAATGTCACTTCATGGTGAAAGAGGGCATAACCCTTCGAAATATAGTGTGCAAAAGAGGAATAAATTTGATAGATCTAAGATTAAGGTCATATATAAGTTGATACTTTCCACCACTGTGAGAGAGGTCAGAAGTTTCTCAGGTCATTTCGGCTTTTACTGTCGGTTTATCAAAGACTTCTCTAAGATTTTACATGCCCTTAACTGGGCTATTGATGAAAGATGTAAAATTAAACTTTAATGAAGAATGCCTTGAGTCCTTTTTAACATTGAAAAAGGAACTGATCTTCGTACAGATAATGCAACCTATTGATTGAAATATACCTTTTCAAATCATGTACGGTGACATCGACTATGCAATAGACACAATGTTAGGGCATAGGAGAGATAAGAAAATGTATGCAGTTTACTAGCTAGTAGAACTCTGGATAGGGCATAAATTAATTATGTGACCGTAGAGATTTGGTCATGGAATTTGCTATTGACAAGTTTTATTCCTAGTTGTTAGCTTCAAAAATAATTGTCTATATCGACCATGCGGCCATTAGATACCTCTTGAGTAAAGAGGATGCAAAACTGGGGCTGATTCGTTGGATTCTATTGGTACAGGAATTTGACATCGAAATAAGAGATAAGAAAGGGACAGAGAATGTGGCGGCTGAATAGTTTTTTAGATTAACTTATGTTAGGATGGTAGAGTTACCCATTGTTGACTATTTCCCAAATTATAAGTTGTTTGCATTAATTCAAACTAAAATGCCATGGTATGTTGACTTTGTCAACTACCTATATGTCGAAGTCCTACATCCGGATATGAATTACAAACATAAGAAAAAAAACTGTTTAGATATTAGGCATTACTATTGGGATGAGCCTCAACTTATTAAGAAAGGTTTAGACAAAAAAAATTGGAGGTGTATCCCGGAGAAGGAATTTAGAAGTGTTATGACTCATTGTCATGCTTCCGCCTACAAAGTACATGTGAGTACCGATAAAACTGTATCAAAGATTCTTCAGGCTTGCCTTTATTGGCCTAACCTCTTCAAATATGTGAACTCATTTATCAAGAAGTGTGACTAGTACTAATGCACTGGAAACATCTCTAAGAGGAATGTGATGCCTCTTAATAACATTTTGGAGGTTGAAATCTTTGATGTCTGGGGGTATACTTTATGGGAGACTTTCCTTCTTCCATGGGAAACCAATACATACTCGTAGATGTTAACTATGTGTCAAAATGGATTGAGGTTATTTCCTCTCCAATAAATGATGCATGAGTGGTGATTAAAATGTTTAAGAAAATATTTTTTCGAAGGTTTGGTGTCTATTGGTTGGTCATAAGTGATGAAGGGTCTCACTTTATTGCTAAGCAGTTTGAGATCCTTTTGAAAAAGTACGGAGAGAAATATGGGGTTACGACACCCTATCACACGCAAACAAGTGGCCAGGTGGAAGTTTTCAATAGAGAAATCAAAATCATTGTAGAAAAAATAATCTCCCTCTCTATGAAGGACTGGGTCTCTAAACTCGATGATGCTCTATGGGTATACTTGACTGCTTACAAACACCAATAGGAACCATCCCATTTAGGCTTATGTATGGAAATTATTGTCATTTTCCCATTGAGCTAGATCATAAAGCCTATTGGGATATCAAACCCTTAATATGGACTATAAGGCTGCAGGTGAGAGAAGGAATTTGCAGTTAAGTGAATTGGAAGAGTTAGAGCTTGATGCGTATGAAAATACAAAGCTTTATAGAGAGAGAACAAAGAAGTGGCATGACAAGTGTATGGTGAAAAGATAGTTTAGAGAGGGTGAGATTATATTGTTATTCAATTCTTAGCTTAATATTTTTCTAGGAAAACTCTGGTCACAGTGGTCTGGACCCTTTAAAGTGATTAGGGTGACGTTGTGTAGAGCAATTGAAGCATGGAACAAATCCACTGGATTGTTTAACGTGAACAGTCAGAGATTAAAACATTACATCACTGGAGATGTTGTGGAGCAAAGGGTAATTTTAACCCTAAGAGAACTCCCTTGAGTACTGGAAAATAGGACAATCGAACTGAATGACTTTAAACAAAGCGTTGTGTAGGAGACAACTCATGGGTTTTCGAGTTAATGGTTTCATTTGTTTTACTTATATTGTAGGAACAATAATGGGATTTTTTTCGCGTCGGATGAAAGCTTGCTTCGAAAGGATATTCTTGTGCAATTTTTGAAGAAATGAGAAAATATAAAGCCTCGTGAAAAATGGCATGCCCCAAAGTCCTCAAAACCACCAATTTCGAAAATACTAGTCACTTTTATGGGCAGGTCATACATTTTTTTACGACCGTAAATATTTTTCAAAGAAAAGATGGCTTTTTGACATAAGTTTTTATGAGTTGGCCATAAATCCACTTACGCCCGTATTTTCGTTAGCTTACAACTGTCATCCAGCATTATGCCCGTACATATTATCCAACATAAACCCAGGCACTTGAGGTGCATATAAGAAACCCGTAAGCCAAGCTTATGACCGTAAGTGCCAAAAAGGCATGTCTTCCCATATCTTGTAACATCCAAAATTTTCCACTTTTCCACCTTCCCACCAATCAGATTACCTTAAAATCCTTCATTTAAACTCCCAAATCATATTTTTATTCTTCATTATCTCAAATCACTTCTCTCTCGTCATTCAAAAGCTCAAACTCTCTCATATTCTCGAACTCAAAATCAAACCTCCGGCATTAACAAACCTTTGCAAATGTTCATACCCACACCCAAAGTCAAAGAAATTTCACACACAAACCTTCATCCTTACACATTCCTAGACTTTAACCACCACAAAAATCACCAAAAACCCCAAAATCACCAAAATAATTTTTTGCTCATTTAACAAAATATGCCTCCAAGAAGAATTCCACACATAGGGTCATCAGTAGCATGGAGTAGGGGGAGGAGAAATGCGTATGTGGAGTAAAATCCTCTAGGAATTGTGTTCAACAGTGAAGAGAAAAGAACGTGTTTTGATGTACTTGTCCAACATCGAATAGTCCCGAGCATGTATGTTGATGAACCCTCTTTAGAAAGTTTAGGTGTGTTATCTGGTATAGAATGGATGTTTGAGAAGTTAGGATGAAAACATATTTTACCTACTTAAACATAAAACTTACTTAGGCCTACTTGGGAGTTCTTAAGTTCTATTAAACTTTAGTTGGGACAGAGACTGCAAAATCATTTTGGCCTAGTCTCTTTTAGGTTGTTCAACCAAGATTATCAATTTAATTTTCCTAAAATAAATAATATGTTTATATTTTCTAACGGGGGAGGGAGAAAACCCCTAGCGGGTTGTACGATTTTGATCATGCCAACTTTTGGCATCATATCACAGGAGAATGGGTTAGCACCATTTAGGGGGAAAAGTCTTCCCACATACATAATCCTTGTTTTCGATATGTTCAAAAGGTTTTTGTGCATACTATTTTCGGTAGGGAAGATAATACCGATAATGATGGTGTGAAAGAGTTATATTTTCTCCACTGTATTTTTAACAACTTCAGGATTAACACAACCAACTTCATGATAGCACACCTAGAAAATGTTGTTAAGGCTAATAAAGGGGATATTATGGTGGGTGGTTTGATTACCACCCTAGTCGAAGCCTTAGTGCACGATAGGGAATCGATAAATTTAGAAGTTGTAGTGGGTAACATTGTGTTGGACATTTTTTCTTGTCTTACACATAATTTAATTACACGAAATGGCCCAAACTCGTTTGTTCTTATGATTAAAAATGACCATGTCCCAAAAGTGGAATTGGAAAACCCCACAATTACCAATATTCACTGTCGGGAAACTGGTTGTACATGATGGGTACTGATGTCTTCCATGACACACATGATGAGATGGACAGGAGAGAGCAAGGCTCACCATCTCCACCCCTCCCCAATATGAAAATGTGAAAAATGCAGGTGAGGAAGATGATCTATATTTAGGCGGTAAGATAGCCTTGTTTATGATATGTAATCCTCGTGGGAGGAAATAGAATACATGTGGGGAGCCTTTAAGGCCCCAAATGATGTTCTTCATGAGCATCAATAATTAGTGTGGCGCATCACTACATGATTCAACAATGTTTACCTGGAAAGTCGGCAGGGGTCACATTAACCCTTCTGACTCTGATGACGATTGATCCTTATATAATTTTTATTCACCCATCTTTATTTTTACCTTAAACATTGGGGAAAATGTTTGGTTTAAGTATGGAGTGTCTCTTATATTTATTTAGTTTATTTGATTTCCCGTGTATTCAGTTTGTTTGAGTTTATTTGTGCATCACTATTAAATACTCCCCAATTTAAACCGTTTAATTTTTTTTTGAATAATCTTGTGATTATGTCTTTGCTGTGAAAGTATATCGAGTCCAAAGGAGGAGAGACCTAGGTTAAGGACACCGATGTTTTTTTTTATAAAATCGGTATTATGTGAACACCTAAAGCCTCCTGAATTAGATATTGATTTAACTTATTTTGTACTATAGTCTCTGAATCCTTTCAGAAGTATTTTCTTATTAGTTCATTTAAAATAGTCTAGAAAACTTTTGGTTTACATATTATTTGTTAACTGAGGAAAGCAAAAGTAAACAAAAATTGAAAAACAAAAAAATGGGCAATAAAAGGAAACTACGCCTATTAAGTTGGGTAACCCTTACCCGATTATTCAAATCAACAGTGGCTGATCCTCAATGTCAAGAAAAAATGTGTGAAATTATCAGTGCAAATAAAAAGCAACTAATCAGAGTAAGTCAGGCCCACCCTTAAAAGGTCGTCATTTCCAAACATTAGCTCACTTATATGTTGTAAATAAGTTGAAATTCAGTAATAAATCTTCAGTTAACCTCGTATGTATGTGATGATTATAATTATTAATATTGCTTTAATTTGATTGTTCTGGACAAAAGGAAAAGAAAATCGGATGAAGAGATTTAGGTACAAACCCATAGTTGAATTGGTATTTAAGGAGGGAGATTGTGGCACTCTGTCATTACTTAATATTTATGAGTATTTTAGATAAAATCGATGAAATTTTAAGTAAAAAATGAGCTAAAATGATGAAGACGTGAGTAAAATAGCTAAGAGAAGAGATATTGGGAACTTAGAAAAATATGAAGAAAAAACAAAGGAAAAAAAAAAGAAAATGCCCCTGGAATTCTCGCGATCACGATGTAAAATTATCGTGATCGTGATACTATGCATCGTGGTTGCAATGATACAAAAGTATGACGCGTTTTGGAAGCTTTAAATAGAAAAATATGCTAATTTTTTAGGAGTTCTGGTTTTGATGGTAGAAAGTGACGACAAGGAAATTTTCAACACGATTTTGGAGAGCTTTGGAGTCATTGAAGGCATATTTATTCATTGATTTTGATGTACTCTTCATACCAACTCATGATATTTCATTGTTTAACTATGACTAGCTAGATTTATTTTGATTAAGTCTTAGAAGATGAACTTGATTTTACTCTTTTGAATCGTATGATTGTTTTGATGTTATTTGAATGTTTTTATTTTATAATTTCTATTCAATTGTTTTTTTATTAATACTCTTTGTGTATTGATGAATGCGTAAAGTGAATTTAGATGAGTATGGATTATTGATCATAAGTCTACCGACCAAAAATAGAGTAATTGTTCAACTTAGTAATTACCTAGGAATAAGTAATAACTTTTATCTAGAGAAATAAAACACGTTGACCGCCTAGTTTTACTTTGAATTCGCCTAAGAATTTGGGAGTTGTTTTCATAATTAGTTAGTTGTACACAAAAGAATTGGGTACGTTGGTATTTTTAATTCGCCATAAAATTATAAGTCAGTGCAATTCAAATAATACACAATCATCAACATGGGGAAATTAAGGGACTCTAATAAGATCTAATCGCTTTCTTACCATCTGAATTTTTATCAAAATTCTTTTGCATAATTATTTTCCCGTAATTACTTTTCGCGTAATTATTAGAGTCCCAAAATCAATTAAGGGACTCTAATAAGATTTGAAGTTTTATTTTTATTTTATTTTTATTTTATTTTCTTTAGTTATTGTTTATTTTTATTTTTTACTCTTATATAGTTTTGTTGGTTTAATGCTACTAAGGTATTTTATGTTTGTGTATGCAAGATTCGAGTTCAACGTTGATATTGTTAGACTCAGAAATAAAACAAAAAGTGCATGAGCAATTTGGAAAGCTAGAAGAGAAGCACAACAAGATAAAGAGGAAAAAGAAGAAATAGAAAATCCACCAAGACCAACAATGGGAGATAATTGCAGGAGAACAAATGTTGGACATATTTTTTAGATTTTTAACCTGATAAGCCTGTTACTTTTGATATACAAAAATGTTGTGCTTTCATGTTTAAGAGACAAAATGTTCGATGGGAAAGCTATCAGAGATCCCTAGGAGCATCTAGTTAGATTTTATAAAAACATGTTCGATGTGCAAGCCAAATGATGTGATTGAAGATTGGGTGAAATTATGATTATTTGGTTTCTCTCTGATAGGCAAAGCAAACGACTCGTTGCAATGTTTACCAAACGATACCATTCAGACTTGGAACGAGTTAGAAAACATGTTTCTAGAGAGGTTTTTCACGAACGCTCAGTTTATAAAAAGAAGAGAAGAAATGTTAAATTTTGACCAAGGTGATTCTAAGTCATTTTTCTGATGCATGGGAGAGATTCAAGTTGCTACTTGGAAGATGTTCGTATCACAATATGAGCAGTATGGAGCAGATGCAACATTTTACCAGAGGTATCAAAGCTCAAACAAGAATTCTTTTGGATGCCTCAGTTGGTGGTTCCATAAGGACTAAGAATGAAGACAAGGTAAAAGAGTTAATCGAAAGAATATGCCAGAATTAGTATCACTCAACAAGTGACGGAATAGTAAAACCAAATGGTGTGTTTGAATTAGATTTGAATACAATAGATCTAGCACAACTTGAGGTTACTTCAAAATAGTTAGTTGCGGGTGTTATTATTCAGGCTAATATTAGTCGGGTTCAGACATTCCGATGTGAATTTTATGGGTAGGGCATGCTAATGGGAACTGTGTTACAGAGGGATATATAGAAGAAGTGTAATATGCTGGAAAATTTTAAAGAGGTAACCCTTATTCTAATACTTATAATGAAGGTTAGAATGATCACTCAAATGTCAAATGGAGTAACAACCAATGAGCTTCTCAAGCCACTTAAATTCCTCAAGCACAACAAAAAGGGAAACCATCTCAACTTGAAGAGGCTCTAGCTCAATTTATGAAATCCACTCAAACAAGTTTTGAAGAAGTTAGAAAGAATCAGGAAGTAGTGTTTAAAACCCAAATGGAAATGACCAAGAATCAAGACACCGTGAATATTGAAGCTTCAATAAAAAGTTTAGAAATTCAAATTAGTTAATTGTCTCGACAAATGGAAGCGCAAGCTAGTTTAAGTTAGGGATTTATTAGAAACACGATTGACGGCCCGAATAATGAAAGTTGCAAGGCTATTCGGTTGAGAAATAGAGTGATACCTTCAAATTCAAAGGTTAGTGATGAGAGAAAATAACAAAAGTGAGGGTAAGGAAAATATTGAAAATGAGGTAGTAGTAGTTGGAAAAAAGGGTGAGAAAAAATAAGAGGGAGAAAAGTGAGGTAATAAGTGAAGATAAAGTTAAATGGGATACCCTTGACAAACGCATAGACATAAACTCGCCTTTGAGGAGAACAAAAAACAGATTTTAAATGAACTTAACCCAAAGCTACCTAATCACATCAAACCACCTTACTCGATCTTGAAAAAGAAACTAAAGAAAGAAATGGAAGTGGGTCAATTCAAAAAATGTATGGATATGCTGACAAAAATACAGGTTAACATTCCATTGTGAAGCTCTCGAATAAATGCTAGTTTATGCTAAATTCATGAAGGAAATCTTATCAAGAAAGCGTGAATTGAAGTATGAAGAGAATATAGATTTGGAGGAAGAGTGCAGTGAAATCATTCAACGAAAGCTTCCACTTAAACTCACTGATCCAGGTATGTTTACTATTTTGTGTTCTATTGGTTCACTAACTATTGGTCATGATTTGGTGATTTAGGAGCTAACATTAATCTGACACCGATGTCCATGATGATAAAGTTAAACTATAGTAAATAAAATCCAACTCAAATGCCTTTGACATTAGTTGATCGTTCTATCACTTATCCTTGTGAAGTTCTTGAAGATGTACTGGTGAGAGTCGATGATTTTTTCTTTCCATCATATTTTGTTATCAGTGATATGCTAGAAGCCTCTGAGACAACACTAATTTTAGGTAGACTACTCTTAACAATAGGTAGAGCTTTAATTTATAAGGAATTGGGAGAGTTAATTTTGAGTTTCAACAAAGAAAAAGTTGGGTTTAATGTGTTTGAATCAATGAAACATCATAAAGAGAATCCTCAGTGCTATAGAGTTGATGTAGTGGAAGATATATGTGAAGGAAGGTCAACGAAATATAAAAAAAATCCAATAACCTTGAGCAAATAGCCTCATCCATATTAAAGGCGAGAAATCTGACTAACTACATGCACAAGATCAAGTCTGATTTCAGACCAATTAGATATAATGATACAAGTTTGAAGGGAGAACCTAATTAGATAAGCACACGGTCAAGCTAAGGACCTTAACTAAGCGTTGCATGGGAGACAACCCACATATTGGTGTTATATCATTTTCATTTTTTTGTATGCTTTCCCTTTTGAATTCTAGTTTAATCAAGAGTATTAGTTGTTATGCTTTCCCTTATGAAAGGAACATGGTAACATAAGGAAAAGTAGGTACCTAACTTCAAAGTTTTAAGCCTCATATCCAAAAATATCCTACCCTGACTTAAGCCACATTACAAACTTTAAAAATCCTCAAAAGTGTGTGTTTAAATATGACTTTGATTGAATTTGTTAGAAATTTTGCAAACTTATGGTAAAGTGCTTTTGTACGTTGATTATGTGATTACCCTGTCAATTTGGGTGAACAAAGGTGAGATAAGAGACAGGTTGAGTACTTGTGATGTTGGAAAAACTTTTCATAATTATTTGGATTGAAGCAGGAAACAGACATGTTGATCATAAAATTAGAAATTCGATGTTCATTGGTAAGGGTAAACATTTTATTTTGTTGAAATTCTTAGTTTACATGCAAGTTACTTACGGACAATCAACAAAGTAAGTTTGGGATTGTGATGACACTCTGTCATTGTGTAATATTTACGAGAATTTTAGATAAAATCTATGAACTTTCTAGTAAAAGAGGAGCTAAAATGATGAACATCATCACTTACCAACTTTATATTTGGTCTAACACCCTTATTTGTCTTAGTCTTGAAATTAATATAACTCAAACGCTTAACATCAGTGTTAAAAGTATCCTCCATTCTTCTAAGTCGTCATTTAATATTATGAGGTTCACTCATCACTGTTGCACAACGCCTCTTAACTTTAACTTAATCCATATTCGTTGATATACAAGTATCATGCATTTATCCTGAATACCAACTTTTTGGTTCTATAGTTCTATAGTGGTTGCATTACCTAAGCATTTTCAAAATATTCACATATTCCCATTTTGAACTTACCAAAAACAAATACTTAATACTTTTATCAAAAGTTTCCAATTAGTCATTCTAGGAAATAATTTATCATCCTGACGTTCGTGCATCAAAAGTTAACACTTTCAGATAATCATTAAACATGTAGCTTCAATCTTCTTAATGTTACTCATAAAATCTCGAATCGTTAATGGGTTATCCCCAAAAAAATATCCTCTCAAAAGCATTATGTTATGTACAAGTATGAGTTGGAAGTCCCACATTGCTTAGAAAAGTGGAGGCTGAGCACTTTATAAGTGAGAGGACCCATACACTTATCACCTTAAGGTTTTAGGTGAATATGCGGTGTCTCTCTCACTTCTGTGTTTCTCTTGAACCAATGTGGATTCTCCTCATGATGACCCAACAGTGGTATTAGAGTCGATGGTTCAATTAAGGGACCGGTTCCTTGTATCGAAAGTCTTCTTGACAATATGGTGGTCAGACGACGTGTTTTGTTGTAGTACCCGCAACGATGATATAAGTGTATGTGGATTAAAGAGCTTCCTCTTGAGGAGGAGAATAGTGGATGGACTCTCACTTTAGGGAGAGGTTGTGTACAAGTGTGAGTTAGAAGTCCCATATTTCTTATAAAAATGGAGGTTTAGCATTTTAAAAGTGAGAGGATTCATACACCTATCACCTTACAGTTTTTGTGAATATGTGGTGTCTCTCTCACTTGTGTGTTGCTCTTGACCCAATGTGGATGCTCCTCATAATGAACCAATAGTGGTATCATAGCATATGGTTCAATTAAGGGACCTACTCCTTGTATTGAAAGTCTTCCTGACAATATGGTGGTCAAACGGCGTGTTCCATTGTAGTATTGCAACAGTGGTACAAGTCTATGTTGATGAAGGAGCTTCCGCTTGAGGAGGAGCATAGTGGATGGACTCACACTTAAGAGGGATACTTGTGTGTACAAATGTGAGTTGGAAGTCCCATATTGCTTAGAAAAGTAGAGGTTGAACACTTTATAAGTGATAGGATCCATACATATATCACCTTAAGGTTTTGGGTGAATATGTGATGTCTCTCTCACTTTTGTGTTGCTCTTGACCCAATATGGATGCTCCTCATGATTACCCAACTGTGGTATCAGATTTGATGGTTCAATTAAGGGATCGACTCCTTGTATCAAAAGTATTCCTAATAATATGGTGGTCAGACGGTGTATTCCGTTGTAGTACCCGCAACGGCGGTACAAGTGTATATGGATGAAAGAGTTTCCGCTTGAGGAGGAGCATAGTGGATGGACTCACACTTGAGGAGGAGATTGTTGTGTACACGTGTGAGTTAGAAGTTCCACATTACTTAGAAAAGTGTAGGTTGAGCATTTTATAAGTGAGAGGACCCATACACCTATCACGTTAAGGTTTTGGGTGAATATGTGGTATCTGTCTCTCACTTGTGTGTTGCTCTTGACCCAATGTGGATGTTCCTCATGATGACTGAACATGTCGCGCCTAAGGAATTATAGATAATTATCGACCAAAGTTGATTATTGCTTTAGGTTCTTACCATTCTCACTAATAAAGTGTTATGAAACACATTGTTTAAATTAAGAAACAATCAACTACTTAAGCATGCTTTATCGAGACAATCTACACAAGACCCAAAAGACACAAACAAAATGCTCCCACGAACTCGACTCTTAACCAGCTTAAGAAAACTAACTCATAATGTTGGAATTAATTTAATAATTAATTTATACAAGGCAAGCTTAAATACGAATATCAATTCTATAATCATAATTTAAGAAGAAAGCAAAACAAACATATAAGCATGCATACACATAACCTTATTATCTACGACATATTGATTTATTAAGGAGTATAGGAATACTTGTTACACTCTGACACTCTATCTCTATCTATCGTGTAACAGATAGATAGAGATCATCACTTACCAACTTTATATTTGGTCTAACACCCTTATTTGTCTTAGTCTTGAAATTAATATAACTCAAACGCTAAACATCGTTGTTAAAAGTATCCTCCATTCTTCTAAGTCGTCATTTAATATTATGAGGTTCACTCACCACAGTTGCACAACGCCTCTTAACTTTAACTTAATCCATATTCATTGATATATAAGTATCATGCATTTATCCCGAATACCAAGTTTTTTGTTCTATAGTTCCATAGTGGTTGCATTACCTAATCATTTTCAAAATATTCACATAATCCCATTTTGAACTTACCAAAAACAAATACTTAATACTTTTATCGAAAGTTTCCAATTAGTCATTCTATAAAATAACTTCTCATCCTGACGTTTGTGCATCAAAAGTTAACACTTTCAGATAATCATAAAACATGTAGCTTCAATCTTCTTAGTGTTACTCACAAAATCTCTTGTCGTTAATGGGTTATCCCCCAAAAATGTCCTCTCGAGAGAGTTATGTTGTGTACAAGTGTGAGTTAGAAGTCCCACATTGCTTAGAAAAATGGAGGTTGAGCATTTTATAAGTGAGAGGACCCATACACCTATCACCTTAAGGCTTTAGGTGAATATGTGGTGTCTCTCTCACTTCTATGTTACTCTTGAACCAATGTCGATGCTCCTCAGGATGACCCAACAGTGGTATCATAGTCGATGGTTCAATTAAGGGGTTGGTTCCTTGTATCGAAAGTCTTCCTGGCAATATGGTGGTCAGACGACGTGTTCTGTTGTAGTACCTGTAACGATGATATAAGTGTATATGGATGAAAGAGCTTTCTCTTGAGGAGGATCATAGTGGATGAACTCACACTTTAGGGAGAGTTTGTGTATAAGTGTGAGTTGGAAGTCCCATATTGCTTAGAAAAGTGAAGGTTGAGCACTTTAAAAGTGAGAGGACCCATACACCTATCACCTTACGATTTTTGTGAATATGTGGTGTCTTTCTCACTTATGTGTTACTCTTGACCCAATATAGATGCTCCTCATGATGACCCAATAGTGGTATCATAGCTGATGGTTCAATTAAAGGACCGACTCCTTGTATCAAAAGTCTTCCTAACAATGTGGTGGTCAAATGGCGTGTTCCATTGTAGTACTGCAACAGTGGTACAAGTGTATGTTAATGAAAGAGCTTCCGCTTGAGGAGGAGAATAATGGATGGAGTCACACTTAAGAGGGATATTGTTGTGTACAAGTGTGAGTTGGAAGTCCCACATTGCTTAGAAAAGTTGAGGTTGAACACTTTATAAGTGAGAGGACCTATACACCTATCACCTTAAAGTTTTTGGTGAATATGTGGTGTCTCTCTCACTTGTGTATTGCTCTTGACTCAATATGGATGCTCCTCATGATTACCCAACTGTGGTATCAGAGTTGATGTTTCAATTAAGGGATCGACTCCTTGTATCAAAAGTCTTCCAGATAATATGGTGGTCAAATGGTGTATTCCGTTGTAGTACCCACAACAGTGGTACAAGTGTATATGGATGAAAGAGTTTCTTCTTGAGGAGGAGCGTAATGGATGGACTCACAGTTGAGGAGGAGATTGTTGTGTACAAGTGTGAGTTAGAAGTCCCACATTACTTAGAAAAGTGTAGGTTGATCATGTTATAAGTGATAGGACCCATACACCTATCACTTTAAGGTTTTGGATGAATATATGGTATCTCTCTCTCTCACTTGTGTGTTGTTCTTGACCCAATGTGGATGTTCCTCATGATGACCGAACACGTCGCGCCTAAGGAATTATAGACAATTATCATTTAAAGTTGATTATTGATTTAGGTTCTTACAATTCTCTCTAATAAAGTCTTATGAAACACATTGTTTCAATTAAGAAACAATAAACTACTTAAGCATGCTTTATCGAGACAATCTACATAAGACACAAAAGACACAAACAAAATGCTCCCACGAACTCGACTCTTGACCAACTTAAGAAAACTAACTCATAATGTTGGAATTAATTTATACATGCATGTTTAAATACGAATATCAATTCTATAATCATAAGACGAAAGCAAAACAAACATATAAGCTTGCATACACATAACCTTATGATCTACGATATATTGATTTATTAAGGAGTATAGGAATACTTGGACGGATCTAAGATGAAAGCTTTGAAGGCACTGATAACAATAATCTTAAAATATAAAAAATGTAGAGACAAGTGACTAACATTTGTTGGCTTGTGGATCTTCCTCAACCGATACTCGTAATGCGTCAAACACTCTTCAGACGGGGAGAAGAGATAATATGCTTGTGTACGGTTTATTGGGCACCATAGCCTATATATAGTGTGATGGCCAATTAGGGTTCCCATTATTCCCAAATGGATCATCCTGACATTCACTCATATTTGAGCCCATATCCAATATTTAATTGATTAATTAAATAATTTCTAAATGAAATTTAATCAGCCTTTTAACTCTATTTGATCACTTAATTATTTAAGGAACTTAATTGATAAAATAGCTAATATAGTTAAATAAAAATATTTTGCCACATAATTATTAGAATAGTATGTAATACTGAATTATTAAAATATTCCAACAATCTCCCACTTGGCCAATATATTTTAATAATTATATCATAGATCTTTAGGCGCGCATCCAAATATTATTTATCTTTAGATTTCAACTTTACAATCTAGTCCACCTCATACATCAACAATGGAACCATTGTGGTTGTCGTCACTGATGTATAACTTGACAGAATCCCGACGACCATCACATCAATGTACTTGATGATATAGATCGATATGGATGAGTGACATGGAAATTTCATGTAATGTAATATCTGAATCATGCTTATTTCCAACTGGTCCAACTGAATTCTTTATTGAGATCAAACTGAAGTTTGCAAATTCAATATTTTCACAAACGATACAGAAATGATTATAACAATAATAACCTCAGAAACTTTATGTCAAGTCTTTGATTAGTAAGTCAGCTAGCATAAAATTTCTATCTATATGTTCTACTCTTCAACAACAACAACAACCTATAAATCAATAAACTTTATAAAATAGTTGTTGAAACATAATTCGACTGACTTATTTCACAATATAGCTCGAGTTGTCTTTCAAAAAAAATATTATTTGTTTTTTTATATGCAACCAAGTGACATAAATACTTATAGTCATTTAGGATGTCAATTATATATAGACATCCAAAAGGATCAGAGTCGAATATCCTAATGATCTCCAAATTATTCGATATCTAATATGTGAGCACAAGTTCTTTTGTTCTCTATAACAATCCTTATGGTTGCCTCATTTGAATAATTCAACTTTTGAATTTTCGTATCGGCCATATCTCATTATATATATGTTTATTCCGGATGCATATACATAAGATAATACATAAGATTTCCAAAACCGAAAAAGTATAAAAATAAACTTAATTTTCTAAATTTCCATATTCTTTTATTTTGGACAATGATAGTTTTGTGATAACCGGATGATACCTTGAGAATAATCTCTAAGTATCTAAATACCTAATACTTATAGTCATTTAGGATGTCAATTATATATAGACATCCAAAAGGATCAGAGTCGAATATCCTAATGATCTCCAAATTATTCGATATCTAATATGTGAGCACAAGTTCTTTTGTTCTCTATAACAATCCTTATGGTTGCCTCATTTGAATAATTCAACTTTTGAATTTTCGTATCGGCCATATCTCATTATATATATGTTTATTCCGGATGCATATACATAAGATAATACATAAGATTTCCAAAACCGAAAAAGTATAAAAATAAACTTAATTTTCTAAATTTCCATATTCTTTTATTTTGGACAATGATAGTTTTGTGATAACCGGATGATACCTTGAGAATAATCTCTAAGTATCTAAATACCTAATACAAAAGAGATGTGCCTAAGATCTTTCATCGCTAAACTTTGTTAGAGATTTATCGATTTCACACAACAATCATATATAATTCCTGACTAAATAAAATAAAATCGGTTCATTAAACTAGGAACATAAACTTACTCTCACTGGACTTGTAAAACCCAATAATTTTTCATAATAGACATCTCAAAACAAAACAATACAATTACCTTATGAAATATTGTGGTATCACTAATGAGACAATTTCATTACCTTATAAATAGATTTTATATGTTTGCAAACCATAAACTTTGTAAATATTTACACAAAATTTTCTCATGTTGCACCATATTGTATTTCTTAATGTCTCCATTAAGAAACACTAACATGATATCCATCTTATGAAGCTCCAAAATTATAACAAGTAATAAGTGTTAGAACTATCATAATAGAGTCTTTCAATCATACCGAATAGAATTTCTCTATTCAGTCAATTCTTTATGACACTTGATTCTCTAGTTCTTGAGGATGTTGAGTTTGATCTTCAAGAATTAATTTATTAATTTAATTGAGAGAAAGAACAATAATATTTGTACGAGGGTCCAAATTTGCTATATAAGTAACAACTACATGAATTGAGTTAGAACCAATTTTTTCCCACTCACTTTTATTCTTTGACCATATCTCTCCCCCAAACTCAATATTCTCAAGACACATTACAATATTTGTCTCAAAATATTATTTAATTTGGGACTAAAGTTTATATTTCTCGAACTTTTCAACAATTCTAGATTGTCACAAATCATGACTGAATTAACTATAATAATATTTGAATTTAAAAGACAAATTGAATTCATCATTAAAAAAAGAAGAAGTTATAATATTAAAAACAAAACTTTATTCATTCACCGAATTATCTTTTAAATATAAATTTAAGCTTATATTGACAATCTAAAATAATTTAAAAAAATATAAAAAAAATATCAATCTTCACCAAATTTGTCCGTTTTAAATTGACGTATCTTTCAACATCATTGAACATTTGTCAGTTCAAATCATATTTTCTTATTATTCTTTATTTGCCCTTATCATCTGAGGTATTTACCGAATGATCACTATTTTATTTTCTCTTGCTTCAATCTTTTCTTTATTGCACACTTTATGAAATTATTCTATTAAAGAATAATTTCTAACTTTAATAGTTATAAAATTAATTGTGCAAAGAGAATATCATATGCTAAATTTTCGACAAAGTCACTTAATTGATGAAACTATAGCGCTTTAACAAGATTAAATAGTTTCATAATGAGCCTATGATATTTTCTTTGTTTAATAATCTTAATGAAAAGTCATCACTCCAATGAGAGTTTGCATTTCGCTTTATTAATTTAGAAGCACTAGAATTTAAGCAAAGATAATTTGACAAAATTTATCTCATCTTAAATAACATCTCTAGTGTCTCTGGATTGCAAAACTCTAAGATCAAAGAAATGTGTAATTTGGAGTGTACTCACTTTTAAACTTGAGTCTCACTTTAAATATACTAAATTGTGAGATAATTTGAGTTTCTCCATCATTATGTAAGGTCACTTTAAATATCTCAAATTGTGAGATAATTTGAGTCTCACTTTAAATATATCCAAAAACATAATGTTCATATTTTATTCCTAAAATTTAGAACTTTTGAGAATCAAAATCTAACCTATTTTGCAAATACTTAAACTATATTAGTTTATAGAGAATAAAAAAATATACTCACCAAAATACTAAGTGCATCAAATAAACACTTGAAAGATTTACATTCATACAATATCATTATTGATATGTCAATAAATTATTATATAAACATTCATCTTTACTTATAAATTAAAAGACTCAAACAATCAGTCAGATAATTGATGTCTTTGACATCGATCATTACCCACATGGATAAAATTAATAATTAGTACATATTTATCATCACATGTATTCAATTGTTCGGCTAAATTGTGTCTTCCTTTTGATCGACATAACAATTCACATGAACAATTACATACCAAATCTTTAGTAAATTTGATTGAATCAAATTTACACAACAGAGGTTACTTTTGTAACTTATTGTATTAACCAACTCAATCAAAATTACAAGATATTTTAATAAATTAAATGGGGAGAGTCTTAAATTTACAAGGCACTACTCATAAATGTAGGTTATAATTATATAGGATGCTCTTAATAATAAAAATAATAATATTTATTGACAATTCTTAGTGTAAAAACAAATTCACAATAAAACATAAATTTATATATTTTTACAAATTGCATGATCAAAAAATAATATTATTGTATAAAACTTAATAACAATAAATTCAAATAACATAATCAAGCTAAATGTATAATTTCAAATCAGATAAATATTAAATATTTATATATCTAATAAATGTCAAACAAATTCACATATACAAGTTCTAAAAAGAGAAATTTATTTATTATTTAAATAAATTATTTTAGAATCAACAAAATAAGTTCTAAAAAGGGAAATTCAAAATATTCAAAAAAAATCCATAGATATTAAACAAATTAGTATTTGTCTTATCTCTCAAAATCTAAATTCATATGCAGATTTTATGTGAATCAAATTGTAAGATAAACAACCATTAAAATGGTTGTATTGTTGTTTCTAGTCTGATATGATTCAGAAATATTCAGATTTAAATTTTAGATTTACTGTAAAATTGAAAAAAATATATATACAAAAAAATAAATTATATCACAACGGTTTTTAACTTAACTGTTGTTATAAGTAGAGTGCACTATCTAAAATAATAAAATGCATGATTGGCGTTGTCGAGATTCGAACACAAGTCCTATAAATTATTTCACAACGATTGGTTAAATAAATCGTTGTTATAGGTAGCGCATTACCTAACTTATAACCACGGTCTCTCGCCCGTTATGGAAACTACCATACATACAACCACACATTACCTAACAATTGACGTACAATCGTTATTATGTGTTTCACAGGCATCATTATATATATATTTTTCGTAATAATGATTGCTCTAAATTCTTACCATTCTCCCTAATAAAGTGTTATGAAACACACTATTTCAATTAAGAATCAATCAACTACTTAAGCATATCATGCTTTATCGAAACATATAAGACACAAAAGACATAAACCAAATGCTCCCACAATCTCTACTCTTGATCAACTTAAGAAAACTAACTCATAATCCTTGAAAAAATCAAAACCAAAACTCTAATATCACACTATAACTCCCTCAATTTTTAATACCAAGAGTATATTTTATTTTCCTTTTAAATCCGCCAGAATTTACATAAATAAAATGTGATCTCTCTTTTCAAAATAAAAGTAGAGCAACATATATAAATTTTTAAGAAGAAACTTTTAAGAAGAAACGGCCATCAAAATCAAAGACTTGTCACATTTTATAAAAATAAGTTTTTACCACCATTCACATAATCATAAACAAAAACTCTCGGAGAGTAAAATATAATGATGCATATTTGGTTTATTTAGAATAAGTTCTAATAACTCTAATTAGAGAAGATTCTGATTAGAGAGGATTCACATTTGTATACTTGTTTAAGCCTTTTTCTAAATATATTCTTTTGAATATGTTTTTGCCTTTTTGTTCTCTTCTTTTCTCCCGGGCATGGAAACTTTCTTGTATAAACAAATGGACACATAGTATGCACCATTTCCATTTCGTTTATCTCAATATTTATCCATATAGAGTGAAGATATTCATTGCTAGGACGTTCTTCAAAATTGTTAGATTCTTGAAATGAAGTTACAATTATAGATCTTGAGAAAGTAGTCATTGTATTGAAGTACAAAGAGCCATTGACATTGTTGTTGACAATAGTGAGGTATATTACTTTACAGATTGTCATTGTACAACTTTTTGTGCTTTGGTGTTGATTTTTGTAGGTTAACCTAGATGCTATGGTGAAGTACTCCAACCACAGTATCATTTATATCATTGTTGTTTATTTCGTTTTGTTGGATCTTGTGATTGGACCATACTGAATATATAATTATTTTCTTGAAGAACTAGATTCGAATAAGTTTCTTGAAGAACTAGACTCGAATAAATTTAAATACACTGCAATGAACGCAATGATAATTGTCTAGTTAAGATTAAACGATTCTGATCTTAAAATAATAATTTTAAATTACAAAATATTAAATAAATTTGTTTTAAGAATCGTGCGATCAAGATCCAACGATTAATAACATTGTGATTGATGAGGTTTTTCAGACTTCAAAAGATTCATTAATATTATGTATTACTTATTCTTATAATTATTAGTAAAAGTTAAACAATTTGTTTGTATATGGTTAGTGGCACACCTATAACGACTTATGTTTCTAATATAAATAATGAATTAACAGTTGATATAATCTAAGATTCTTCCTGACTGAATGAGAATAATAGTTTAAACTATTATTAATCTTTCATTTAGTTTCTATATCGTTTTTAAAATAGAAAATAGAGCAATAGTGTTCAAAAACTAAATTAAGAATGTTTTATAAATTAATTATTATATTTATATAGTTCACATATTAATTTGACAAGAGAAACGAAACTCGGGTTTTAGATTCTAATACCACAAGCCAAATAAGCACATTATTTAGTTGAGATGATTATAAATTAAAAAAAAGGAAGAAATCACGGATTTGGCATTTTTGTCCATTGTTACCTTTTATTAGAAGTAATTCATATTTATTAATTATATTATTTTCTTAGCCCCTAAGTTTGTTAGAGGGTATTTTAGTATTTTATCCTATTCTAGTAACCCTAGTTTTAGTTTTAGCTTATAAATAGGGTGACAATCATTGTAACTTTTATCATGTTTTGTAGCCGTCATTCTCTTAATAGAATATTCATCTTTCAGTCTACCTTTGCACCAACAATTGGTATCTAGAGCTCCGGTTCGGATTCATTGGGAAACACGGGAAACACGAGTGAACGTGAGGTCTTGTGTGTTTGATTTTGATTCTTAGATTCGTGTTGAATCTTGAACAAAATCTGATCAGAATTTTTAATTCTGTGGGTTGGGAAACACTGTGTGAGAAATCTGAGTGTACTGTGCAAGGTAGAAAGATGAACGGAAACGGCAACATGAACACCAAACTTCCGGTATTTGACGGTAAAAACTGGAATCGTTGGATGATCCAAATGCGTGTACTGTTCGGTGCTCAAGATGTTCTAGATCTTGTCACTGATGGTTATGTTCCGGTAGCAGCAGATGCGACAGATGAACAGAAAAACGCGCAGAAGGAAGTAAGGAAGAAGGATCAGAAAGCATTGTTCTTCATTCATCAATGTGTTGATGTAAATGTGTTTGAGAAGATTGCAGATTCAACGACAGCAAAGGCTGCGTGGGACACACTGGTTAGATGTTATGGTGGTGACGCATCAGTGAAAAAGGTGAAGCTTCAGTCCTTGAGAAAACAATATGAGAATCTCAACATGAAGAATAATGAGAAAGTTTCTGAATACATCTCCAGAGTGATTCTGATCACTAATGAGATGAAAGCGTGTGGAGAAACTCTTTCTGAAGAAACAATCATGGAGAAGGTATTGAGATCTCTTACCTGTCAATTTGATTACATTGTGGTAGCAATAGAACATTCCAAAGATCTGAGCACCATGAGAATTGAAGAGCTGTAGAGCAGTCTAGAAGCGCAAGAGTTGCGTTTAACTGAGAGAACCTCTGAAAGGGAAGTAGAGCAGCAGGCTCTGAAAGCAACTTCTGATAGGAGGTATCAGAAGCAGTCAGAAGCCAGGAGAAGATCTGATGGTGGTCAGAAGTCAGAAAGCTCAACCTCTGATAGACAAAAGAATGCTCAGAAGGGAAAAGAGAAGTATGACAAGAAGAAAATCCAATGTTACTGTTGTAAGAAGTTTGGTCATTTTGCTAGAGACTGTTGGTCAAACAAGGAGAGAAAATCAGAAGAAACAAATATAGCCAGAAGTTCTGATGACGAATCTGTGCTATTGATGGCCTCTGAATCTGATGATATGGATCTGATAGACTGGTGATATATGGACACTGGCTGTTCAAATCATCTTACTGGAAACAAGAAATGGCTGGTTGACTTTGACTCTGAAAAGAGGACAAAGATCAGATGTGCTGATGACAAATATCTTAATGCAGAAGGTATGGGAAATGTCAGAGTGATTCTGAACAATGGGAAAACAGCATTGATTCAGAACGTGTGGTATGTACCTGGCATCAGAAGCAATCTGATGAGTGTGGGACAATTAATTGAGAAAGGTTTTTCAGTTACCATGAAGGACAATCTTCTGAAGCTGTATGACTGCAATCAGAAGTTGATTATGGAGTCAGAACAGGGAAGGAATAGAACATTCAAGGTGAATGTCAGAACTGCAGACTCAGAATGTCTTAGTGCAACAAGTGCTGAGAAGGAGAGTGAGCTGTGGCACAAAAGATTTGGTCATTTGAATTTCAGAAGCTTAAAACATCTGAATTCAAAGAAGTTGGTACATGGAATTCCTGCAATTAAGAAGCCTGAAAAGTCATGCAAAGTTTGCATGGAAGGAAAACAACCACGATTGCCATTTGCGTCAGAAACTGCTCCAAGAGCAAAACATGCCTTGGGAGTTGTACATTCTGATGTGTGTGGTCCATTTCCAGTAGCATCGATTGGAGGGAATAAATACCTTGTGTTATTTGTTGATGAATTCACAAGAATGACATGGGTATCCCTTATTAAGTTTAAACACGAGGTGTTTGATGAATTCAAGAAGTTCAGAATGAAGGCTGAGAATCAGAGTGGTCAGAAGTTGAAGATTCTTAGAACTGACGGTGGAGGTGAGTATAACTCCAAAGAGTTCCAGAAGTTCTGTGAGGAGAATGGAATTGAGCATGAGGTTACTGCTCCTTATACCCCTCAACACAATGGTCTTGCTGAAAGAAGAAACCGCACTTTGCTTGATATGGTGAGAAGCATGCTAAAGGAGAAGAAGCTTCCTCAGAAGCTCTGGGGAGAAGCTGTTGCCACTACAACGTATGTACTCAACCGATGTCCTACGAAGAAGTTGAAGGAAATAGTTCCAATACAGAAGTGGACTGGAGATAAGCAAAGTGTTAGTCATCTGAAGGTGTTTGGTTCTGTTTGCTATAAACATGTTCCAGAAGCCAGAAGACAGAAGCTGGATGATAGAAGCAAAGTGATGATTCTGATAGGGTACCACAGTACAGGTGCATACAAGCTCTATTGTCCAGAAACCAATAAAATTGAATTCAGCAGAGATGTGATTGTGAAGGAATCAGAAGTTTGGAATTGGGATAAGTCTCAATCTGATTCTGATGTTAGAACTTCTGAAGAAAGGTCAGAGTTAAGAACTTCTGAAGTTGGAGTAAACTCTGACATTGATTCTGATTCTGATAGTGATTCTGACTCTGGAGAAGACTCAGAAGATGAAGGTGACTCTGATGATTCAGACTCTGATGACCCAGACTCTGATGGTAATCCAGATTCTGGTGGCAATTCAGACTCTAGAAATATGTCAGCCCCTGAAGATGGTCAAAGCTCTGGAGGAAGTCAACCATCTGAAGCTAGAAACTCTGAAGCTCAAGACTCTGAACAAGTTCAGAGACCACAAAGAATCAGAAACATCCCCAGAAGATATGCAGAATTTGACATGCTGCAAGACACTGAAGTAGACTCTGAAAGAGAAGTTATTCAGTGTGCCATGTTAGTAGACTCTGAACCCATAAGTACAGAAGAGGCTCTTAAGCAGAAGCTCTGGCTGAAGGCCATGAAAGAAGAACTTGATGCTATAGAGAGAAACAAGACTTGGAAGCTGACAGAACTTCCAAAAGACAAGAAAGCCATCAGCGTCAGATGGGTTTTCAAGCAGAAGTTAAAGCCAGATGGTTCAATTGGCAAACATAAAGCAAGATTGGTAGCCAGAGGATTTCTACAGAAACCTGGGCTGGATTACTCTGAAGTGTTTGCACCTGTAGCAAGACATGAAACAATCAGAATGGTGATTGCAATAGCTGCTAACAGGAATTGGCCTCTGATGCATTTAGATGTAAAATCTGCATTTCTGAACGGTCCATTAGAAGAAGAAGTTTACGTGTCACAACCTCCTGGATTTGTGAAAAAGAATCAGGAAGGGATGGTGTACAGATTATACAAAGCTCTATATGGATTGAAACAAGCGCCCAGAGCTTGGAATCTGAAGATTGATTCATTTTTCAAGAGGCAAGGCTTTCAGAAATGTGAGATGGAGTACGGTGTCTATGTTCAGCATACTTCTGAAGGAAATATGACTCTGGTATGTTTATATGTTGATGATATACTGCTGACTGGAAGTTCTGAACAGGAGATAGCCAAGTTCAAGAAAGTTCTGATGAATGAATTCGAAATGACTGATCTAGGCAAAATGACATACTTTCTAAGGATGGAATTCAGATACTCTGAGAAAGGTATTATTTTGCATCAGCTCAAGTATGAATTAGAACTTCTGAAGAGATTTGAACTGGAGAATTGTAAGATTGCTGTCACACCTTCTGATACAAATCAGAAACTGGATTCTGACTCTGATGGAAAGGATGTGGACGCTACAACCTTCAAACAGTTGGTTGGTTCTCTGAGGTATTTGTGCAATACCAGACCTAATATTTGCTATTCAGTTGGGATGGTTAGTAGGTTCATGAGTAAACCTAAGTGGTCCCATTACCAAGCTGCAGTCAGGATTCTGAGGTATATCAAGGGAACTCTGAAGTATGGAGTATTATTTCCTTCTGGAAGAAAGGATGAGTCAGAACTTCTGAGTTATTCAGATTCTGATTGGTGTGGAGACAGAGTTGACAGAAGAAGTACGTCTGGGTACTTATTCAAATTTCTGGGAGGTCCCATTTCTTGGTGTTCCAAGAAGCAACCTGTTGTGGCGTTGTCAACTTGTGAAGCTGAATACATTGCAGGCGCTGTTACTGCATGCCAAGCTGTGTGGATTCTGAATCTATTGCAGGATCTGAAGATTAAAGTAAACAAACCTCTGAAGCTGATGATTGACAACAAGTCTGCAATCAATCTTGCCAGAAACCCCGTGTTGCATGGGAGAAGCAAGCACATTGAGACCAAGTATCATTTTCTGAGACATCAAGTTCAGAGGGGAGTGTTAGAAGTTGTACACTGCAGCACTCAGAAACAGTTAGCAGATGCTCTGACGAAAGCTATCAAGACTGATCAATTCCTCAGATTAAGGGATGGAATTGGTGTTACAAATTTTGATGGAATATGAATTAAGGGATGGTATTAGAAGTAATTCATATTTATTAATTATATTATTTTCTTAGCCCCTAAGTTTGTTAGAGGGTATTTTAGTATTTTATCCTATTCTAGTAACCCTAGTTTTAGTTTTAGCTTATAAATAGGGTGACAATCATTGTAACTTTTATCATGTTTTGTAGCCGTCATTCTCTTAATAGAATATTCATCTTTCAGTCTACCTTTGCACCAACATCTTTCACTAAATTGAATTAAATTAATATAATAAAAACAAAAACTGAAACATTCACATGTGGTTTGAACAGAAATGCAAAATCAGCATTTTATATAAAATTAGTACTAATAATCTCAACAAGGTATCCCAAGGTAGAGTAAGAAAAAAACGCTTCCCAAGGTTGCTCATAATTTAAACCTTTGCATGAATAACTTAAATTTTAGGAGTGTGATTGGAGGAAATATTTTAGTGGAGAAGAATAACTTTTTTAGAAAATTTAAAATAATTTTGTCAAAATTTACTATTCAGATAAAAAAAAAATTCAAATTATGAAAATCTATAAGATATTTTGAATAAGTTCAAATTTAAAGAATTTCGATTTTTTTCTCTCACTCGATTTATTTTTAATGTCAAATAAATTTATTATTAATCTTTTAAATTTTGCAAGTTGATCTTTATATTTTTTAAATATTCAAATTGATTGCTTAATTTTCAAAAATGGCAATTTAATCCCTAATAATTTTAAAATTTTACAAATCAACTTATTTAAATTTTCAAAAGTTAGAAATTAGTCTCTATTTTAAAATTTGATCAAAATTTATAAAAATAACTCAAAATATTTAAGAATGGATAATTTTAATATTTTGATCAAACAAAAGAATAAAAAAAATAAAAAAAAATTATTAAATCATTTGAATTTTTTAAAATTTAATTTTTTTAAAAAATTTAATTTTATTATTTAAACGCGGCATTAGGTGTTCTTTAAAGTTATTTAGACAAATATTTTATAAAATTTTATTATTTTAACAATTCTCTATATTTTTATTATCAAAACACACCATTGTAGTTTATTGTTTTTCTCTCTCAGTTTTATTTTTTAAAAATATTATTTTAAAACCAAAATACTAATTAAATATATTTTTTAACCGCATTTCATTTTATTATGAACTACTTAAACAACTAATTTTATTGATCACCTTAAACTATGTTGACTAGCTTTATCTCCTGTGAAATATTTTATTCCATAAGTTGACTAGCTGTATCTTCTATGAACTATGTTATTTAATTAAACCACATGTTCAGTTTAAATTATTTATTTATAAATGTTAACAACTTATTTATATTTATGCATAAATATAAATTAATACTATCATCAAAGATTGAATTCTATATTAATAATTTATATTTATTTAACTCAATTAATTATCTAGTACATCCACTCATTTATTCTAGACTAATTATATTTAATTTTTATTCTTCTAAATTAAACGTGGGGAATTGAACCATTATAAATTCTAAACTATGAGTTGTATGACTAAAAATAACATATTTGAGGATTTTTTACCAATATATCCCACATTTTCAATTAATTTCCCAAAATAACCCAGGTTTCAAAAAATTTCCCAATCTACCCCACTTTTAGGAGGAGGCGCCAATTGGATTGGCGACCCCTCTTAAAAATTACAAGGAGGCGCCAATCCAATTGGCGACTCCCTTAAAAAAGCCTCAAATGAAAAAACCTTCAACATGAAAGTTGTAGATCTTTTCAAGACAATGAATTTGGATATAAATTTTGCATCATTTGGATTTTTTATGAGAAAGTTATGGGCAGTTGAAGTTGGACTTCTGAGTTTTTCAACTGTAATCTGACCTATAATGTCTTGCATTATTTCATGTGTTTCTTTTAGAGTTATGAAATTTTGTCCAACATAACATTTGAAGTAGACATATTAAATTTTCCAATGCACTTGGTCCCACCTCAAAATAATTAAAAATGGGTCAAGTTCGCAGGGACATAACTCACTCATTTTTAATTATTTTGATGTGGGACCAAGTGCATTGGAAAATTTAAGATGTCTACTTCAAATGTTATGTTGGACAAAAATTCATATTCCTAAAAGAAACACATGCAATAATACAAAACATTATGACTCAGATACCAGTTGAAAAACTCAGAAGTCCAACTTCAACTGCCCATAACTTTCTCAAAAAAAACCAAATGTTGCAAAATTTATATCCAAATTCATTGTCTTGAAAAGATCTACAACTTTCATGTTGGAAGTTTTTCCATTTGAGGCTTTTTTAAGGGAGGCGCCAATTGGATTGGCGCCCCCTCTTAAAAATTACACATAGGCGCCAATTGGATTGGCTAGGGCAGGTGCCCTAGCCAATCCAATTGGCGCCTCCTTGCAATTTTTAAGAGGGGGCGCCAATCCAATTGGCGCCTCCCTCTAAAAGTGGGGTATATTGGGAAATTTTTTGAAACCTGGGTTATTTTGGGAAATTAATTGAAAATGTGGGGTATATTGGTAAAAAATCCCATATTTGATAAGAGTTATTTTATTATAAGTTTATAGTTTTTTTTCTCTAAGTTACAATATCTTCTCTTATAAACCACTTTAAATAACATTTAAACTAATTTTTATATATATATATATATATATATATATATATATATATATATATATATATATATATATATATATATATATATATATATATATATATATATATTTTGTTTTCGATTTTGAGTAATTAGCCACAAAGAAAATTATCGGGACGAGTCGTGTGCTAGGTCACTTTCTTTAAGACGTTTCGTTGTACTGTAAATAATTATGCAATGCAGTCGAGTTTCGACGACGTCTCCAAGATAAAACAGCACGTTCAGTTTTGCGATTATCACTTGCACTATAATGAATTGTTCGAAGAAATACACCTTCAAATGGTGTTTAAATTATTCGTAGTATCTGAAAAAATCAGTCGTTAATGGCACAATAAGCCACTAGAAAAATAAAGAAGAAAAGAAATAATTTGAGATGAAGAGAATAAAGAGAGACAAGAGAGATTCTAAAAATTCAGAAATCTGGAGTCATTTGCAAGTGAACTGATGAACCCTATTTATGGATAAGGGATTCAACTGAGTGAAGAGAAAATAGTGGGAGGGAGTTACTCAGTCAAAACTAGATCAAAACTAGGTTTTGATGAGTGACATATTATAATGATTACTTAATAATTAATTAATATTAATTAATTAGTTTCCACGTAATTAATTTTCATTAATTAATACGGATGACTCTTTCAAATTCACATCAAGTTTTCCAACAATCCCCTACTTGAATTTAAAAGGTTATTTTAGAAGTTACGTCAAACTTTTCTAAGATTGTGTATAAGCAAAGGTGTCTATGACTTGAACCTTTGTGTAGCAAGTAGGATTCCAATTCAACAAGAGTGACACAATTGTCTTGAACTCTATCTCAGACATCAGACTCGCACACAACATTTTCTTAAGGTGTATTCTAATAGCCGGTGCTTTAATGGCCATGCACGTGTATCCCGATTTAGTGAAGGCTCTAGGAATTCTGCCCTGAAATTTCATAGGAACCGGTCCAAGTTCCACAATCACAAAGGTGAGTTTATCAAGAGTACTCATGTATCCTAGGTACTTCCACATACAGAGTATAGATCTCATTAAGAGCTTCTATTATCTCATCCTCTTATTACTTTAGGATCCATGCTTCACTTGCATGATCATCTCATATTACTCATAATTTGTTATTACCCATCGAACATATTTCTTGGGATCTCCAATCATCTAGGTTAGGTTATCATCATGAGCAACTCATTTCTTTATAAGCATTAGTCTCGTCTTCTTAGATGTGTTGTGGACTTTCTCTCTAGCTAATACTTTCGTCAAAGGATCTGTTAAGTTTTCATCAGTGCATACACGATCCACTCTTACAGCTCCTTTAGAGATATAGTCTCTGATGGTGTTGTGCTTTCTTCTTATTTGACGTCTTTTACCATTATAATAACGACTCTCAATTTTTGCAATAGTCGCGGTACTATCGCAGTTGATCAACACAACTGGCATAGATTTTTCCCATAAAGAGATCTCAGCTAGCAAGCATCTTAACCAAGTTGCTTCTTCACTAGATGTGGCCAGTGCTATCATCTCAGACTCCATTGTGGATTGAGCTAGGATAGTCTGTTTCTTTGATTTCCAAGATACTGCTCCTCCAGCTATACTAAATATATAGCCACTAGTAGCTTTGGAATCATCTGATAAGGTGTTCCAATCTGCATCATTGTACCTTTCTAGTATAACAGGAAATTTCTGATAATGTAGGTTGAGATCCATTGTCCTTTTAAGGTACCTCATGACTCGCTCAATAGCTTGTCAGTGCTCGTTACTCGGTCTAGTCGTAAACCTACACAATAATCCTACGACATATGTCGGGTCTAGTACAATCAGTGGCATACCTAAGACTATCAATGATGCTCACATATTCTGTTTGTCTGACACTTTCACCAGTGTTCTTAAACTATTTCACACTTGGATCATATGGTGTGCATGCAGGTTTACATTCAAAGTATTTATATTTCTTTAAGGTCTTCTCTGTATATTGTAATTGATCCAAAGGAATTCCTTGTTCGGATCTCGTGATCTTGATACCAAGAATCACGCTTGCTTCTCCGAGGTCTTTCATGTCAAAGTTGGTGCACAATAATGATTTCACATCATTAATGGTCTTAATGTTTGACCCAAATATGAGTATATCGTCAACATAGAGACATATGATAGTGCAGATGCGATTCTCAGTTTTGTAATAAACGCATTTGTCACTTTCATTCACTTTATACCCATTCGATATCATTAAATTATCAAACTTTTCATGTCGTTGCTTAGGAGCTTGTTTTAGTCCATACAAAGACTTGTCTAACTTACATACCTTGTTTTCTTGTCCATAGATCACAAACCCTTCTGGTTGTTCCATATAGATTTCTTCTTCTAAGTCACCATTTAAAAAAGTTGTTTTAACATCCATTCGGTGTACTATTAAGTTATAAATAGAAGTTATTGAAATAAGTACCCTAATAGATGTAATTCTAGTGACTGGAGAAAAGGTGTCGAAGAAATCTATATTTTCTCTCTGTCTAAAACCCTTGGCTACAAGGTGAGCCTTGTATTTTCAATAGTTTCATCAGGTTTTAGTTTCTTTTTCAAAACTCATTTACAATCAATTGGTTTGCAACCAGGAGGCAAGTTTACTAAGTGTCAGGTCTTCTTAGTTTATATAGATTCTATCTCATCATTAATAGCATTTTTCCCATAAATCAGCATCCAGAGATGACAAGGCTTCTTGAATATTTATTGGATCTTCTTCTACATTATAAGCCGCATAATCGGGCTCATAGTCTTTAGTAATTCTTACTCTTTTACTTCGTCGAAGTTGTATTTCTACATTGTCGTTGTTATGCTTCTAATCACGGGAATGTGACTCGATTGAGTGCCCCCACTATTTCTCGATTTGAAAGGAAATTTGTCTTCATGGAATCCAGCATCATTTGATTCTATGGTCACTTATGCATTTAGGTCATAAAACCTATATGCCTTACTGTTTGCTGCATACCCAATGAATACACATTCATAGGCTCTACTAGCGAGTTTAACTCATTTTAGATTCGGAATTCTGACATAAGTCAGACATCCCCAAGTTCTCAAATAATACAAGTTTGGTTGTGTTTTATTTAATATCTCATAAGTAGAGATCTTAGTTTTGACTTGGGAACTCTATTCAGGATATAAAAAATAGTCAATAAAATTTCGCCCCACCTGTGAGGTGCAGCACCAGAATTCATTATAATTGCAACAACAAGTTCAGTAAGAGTTTTATTCTTTCTTTCTACTTTACCATTCATTTCAGGAGAATATGGAGCAGTCGTTTCATGTACAATTCCATGTTTACTATAAAAATCATTAAATAACCTCGAATCGTATTCAGTTCCTCTATCACTACAAAGTCTCTTAATCTTCTTACTAAGTTGATTCTCAGTTTCAGTTACATACATCTTAAACATGTCAAGCGCTTCACTTTTATTCTTCATTAAGTACACATAAGTATAATCAGAACAATCGTCAATAAAGGTGATACAATAACATTTACTATTTCTAGTTAAAGTTTCATCTAATTCGCATATATCATAGTGTATAAGATCTAGGGGATCATATTCTTTAATGATTGATTTATGTGAAGTCTTAGCTATTTTAGCTTGACTACAATATTCACATTTATTTGAATCATTGACATTTAATTTAGGGATTAGGCCTAAGTTGCTTGGATTAGAAATAACTCGCTTATTAACATGACAAAGTCTAGCATGCCAAATATTAAAATCACACAAAGACTAAACATAAGGAGAAATTTTATTCAATTCAACATTCAACTTAAACATGCCATCAGTGGCATACTTTTTCCCAACAAAAATACCATTCTTAGTGATGGTGTACAAATCTTCCCCAATAGACTGACTAAACCCTGCCTTATTTAAAAGAAAACTAGAAACAAGATTCTTCCTAATTTCAGGAACATGCATGACATCCTTCAAGATCAAAGTCCTTCCTGAGGTGAAGTTCAACTCAACATCTCCATTCCAGCAACATTAGTGGTGTGAGCATCTCCCAATAACACTTTATTATCTTCAACATTCGTGTATGTCTTGAACATAACATTGTAGCGGTAAATTCATGACCATTGAGCTATTGGTTAACTCAACATCAATAAAACTAGATTCGCCACCGCGCTTTCATTGTTTCCAAAGGAAAAGGGCAAAAGTATGAAGAAAACCCAAAGATAAGAAGTTTTCAAATCAAAACTAATAAAATGTCAGAGATTATAGGTAAGGGGTTGGCTACACAAAGGGAAGGTATTAGCATCCAAAGTGTCATAGGTACTCCTAGGGAGCCTTTTTTGTGTGTAAGTGCTTTAGTTGAAAAAGATGTTTGCTAAAAAAACAGAATGAGTGGATGAGAAAAGAATTCATTAATTATATTTTTGTGTTTGATAAGACCTTCGGTCTTATGCCTACGTACCAACATAGAAATGAGGGATCAAAACCTTGTAGTTTGTGGTAGAAATTTCAAAGAAATTAATGAATTGATTTTAACAAAAGTTTAAAGATCTTTTGTTATCAAAGGGAGAATACTTGACCAAACACCCACAGATAGTGAATGCTTTACAACATTTAAGAGGGAGGGCTCCAACTTGGATTCAATCAACAAGTATTCCACTAACCCCTAATAAATGGAAAGATTTATAATCAAATATCATGTAAATGGGAGAATTATATCTCAACCAAAGATAACTCAAATCTAAATGCTCTCTTTTGAAAAGGTTAAAAGAAAAAGGCACAAAATGTCCAAAAGGATTAGATGAGGTTATTAGTTCTTTTTGTCTTTTAAAATTAAAGTCAATATGATTAAGTTTATTTACAATTTTGATTTAAGAAAATGTTTTGAAATCACAAGCAAATAAGGTTTTGAAATGAAGGAGAGATTTTGAAATTAAATAAATGGGAGGAGATGATGGGACTATCCTAGACAGAAATTAAAAGTTTAGAGTTGAAAAGATCTGACCAATGGGATGCAATCCACAAGACAAGAATGTTAGATAGAAACCCATTTCCTTTGTACTTTTAAATAAGCAATAAGCATAACCACCCAAGTAATCAATATGAAGATCAGAGGCATCAAATAAAGATGGCCAACATCCAAGCAAGCACTCCAAAAGCAAGCAGTCTTCAATGTCTTCAAAATGCATCAAATGAAATATTCCTTGTGGAAAACTCATAGAAACAATCATCAGATATAAACAATAAGATCAAAATAACAACTTAAGCACAGAGACAAAGTAACAGATAAACCAAAGGGGGAGTTCTAGGCTTGTATCAGATGAATGGTATTGGCCAAGATAACTCTGTCTCAAATAATGGCATTGGCCAAGTTATCAAAGCATAGGGAAATTGCTTATTCTTAGTCCAAAAACTCAGATCAAATCAAGGGCAGAGGTTGTAAGACCCCAATTTTGACCCTAAGATCCCTCATGCAATTTCATCATAAGCATTAGCATTGGGATCATACCTTGGCATCCTCCTAACCCCTCTTTCATTGGGTTTGTTTTGGGAGAGATCTCCAAGCACCATGTGATTGTATAATACTTGTATATTATCATTTTACTAACCAAAATACCAAAAAATATGTCTTTGCATTTGCCTAACTCTTTTGTAGGTAGGGCATGATCACATTGATTTATCAAGTTCATATCTAGGGTTTGAGGCCCTCATGACAAAGAGCATAACCATGAATTTGATCCAAGAATGGTTATAAGCATCATATATGAGTCCCAATGATTCCTACATGTGATATTGATCAAGTTTTCTTCAAGAGTTTGGAAGTGATTTATCTTGGAAACCCTAGTTTGTCTGGGTATCTTGAGTAACTTCTCCAACAAGCTATCTTAACAATTGATCAAATTTCTCAAGGGACACTTCAAAATTCATCATATTATGCTTATATGATCTATCATGATCCAATAAAATCAAGATAATTGAAGGTTAGCAAGTTGGTTGATGGTAGTTGGCCAGATGAATTCATCTGATCAAAACTGGGTCTCCCTAGACACTATCTCCTAAACTTTTCACCATATGAAAATTATTCCAAGATAAATGTTACTCTAAATAACATTCCAAACAACTTTCATGTTGAGACCTAGAGCTAGTTTTGCTTGGAAAATCATTTTCTATGTTGAAACATTATAGGTCATTTTGTCTAAACCCTAATTTGGAAGTCAACTTCCCAAGGCCATAACTTGCTCAATTTTTATGATATTAAATATTTCTAAGTTGCACAATCAAATTCAAGATGTTTACTTCAACTTTGATGATTGGAGTGAGAGAAACTTCAACTTTTATGAGCATGTGATATGAGGATACATTATAGGTCATTTTTTACCTATACCATTGAACAAATGATTTTTCCAAACTTCAAAAATGCATAACTCTATCATTCTAAATCCAAATGACATAAAACTGGTGACGATTTTGAAGGTCTTTGAAATAGATACAACTTTGATGAAGACACTTTTCTAATTTAAAGCTCACATAAAAAGTTAAGTAAGGTGGAATATTGAGATATATGACTTTACACTTAGGAAAATTTTCAACATGTTGAAATTTCCAAACTTCCACCTCAAAATTCACCATGATCCAAGCTCCAAATGAAAAAGTGTTCAACATTAAACTGGTTCCCCTTGATCCAAGCTTTCCAAAGAACCCAATTTCATGCATTTTAGATGAGGTTTGCTAGGGCTGCGCATGGATTTAACAGAGCTGTATCATTGGAGGAAATCAAATGTACAAACTTCATTTCACATTGCCTTGCCAATCAAGCTTCATTCAGGCTTCAACATGATTGATTTTGGACCTTAATGCATTGCCATGGGCCTGTACATGCCCATGCACTCGTGTCATTCACATTGCTAAATTTGGACAAAATTTCAAGTGTGCAAATATCACTCCCTCATGCTATAAATACATGACCTCTGTGCTCAATTCAAAGACACCTTGCGCGCCAGCTTTGCCCCCCATTGAAACCCTCTCATTTTAAAGGAAAACCTGATAATTTTCAATCTATAAATTGAGTTTAAATCTCAACTATTGGAGATTCAAGAACTCCAGGATCCAAAGCCTTGAACCATTGCTAATCACTCCATGCAAGCTTCTCAAGTGTGATCAGATCGTGTTTGAAGCAAGCAACCTCAAGTTCTGCACAGCATTGAAGGTAATTTTCAGAAAACTTCATCTCTTCGATTCTCACTCAATTCTCATCAATTCTCTTGGATCTTTGGTTGTCTTAAGTCCTACCAATGTAGGCAAGAAGATTGAGTTGCTTAGAGGTCAAATCGAAGAAACTCAGTTTACACGCCTCAAAATTCAACTCCTCATATCTTTCTATATATGTGGAGTTAGTTAAAACTGAGGTCAGATTCATGCTCTACGCCAATGATTGCTTGAAGTTGGGGAATGGTATTCAACGGCTGATGAATGATCGTACAATTCTCTTTGAAAAGATTCCTAAGGGGGAAAACCCTGTTGAAGAAATATCTGTGATTGCTAGGTCCAAAGTTCCAGTGAAGATTACCGCTACTAGAGTACATGTGAAGATTACTGCTGAGCCCAAGGTAGCTCCCCTAATCATTACTGCACCTGGCCCAGTACCGTATTCCTCAAGCAAAGTTATTCCGTGGAATTATGGAGGTGATGTTTACATCCATGGCATAAAGCAAGTTGATAATTCTGCTAATCCTAATGACATTGTTGGGACTAGTAAAATTACTCGAAGTGGAAGGATCTTTTCTCCAGAAATCTCACCTCCCGTCCCCGAAACTCGAGGAAAGGAACCAGTAATCGATCCTTCTCAGTCAAGGACACCAGTCGAAGTTACTACCAAAGATGTTGCCAAACAGGAAATGGAAGAAATGCTGAAAATCATCCGCAAGAGTGATTTTGATGTGGTAGAACAGTTAGGGCATACTCCGTCTAAAATTTCGATGTTATCCTTGTTGTTACCTTCTGAATCTCATGCCAATGCATTGATAAAATTCTTGAAGACCGCTCATGTACCTCAGGAGACATTTGTCGATCAGTTCGAAAATTATGTTGCTAACTTGGCTATTGACAATGGCCTAGGCTTTTCCGATGCTGACCTGACACCAGCAGGAAAGAATCACAATAAAGCTTTGCATATCTCCATTGAGTGTAAGGGGATCACCTTGTCTCATGTGTTGATCGATAATGGCTCTTCCTTGAATGTGCTACCGAAAGTTGTGCTCGATAAACTTGACTGTAAAAGCATTGAACTGAAGCCTAGTGACGTTGTGGTGCGTGCTTACGATGGTGCGAAGAGTGTTGTCCATGGTGAAGTGGTTCTCCCTATCAAGATAGGACCTCTAGTCTTCAACACTACCTTTCACGTAATGAACATTCGTCCTGCCTATTCCTGCTTGCTGGGACGCCCCTGGATTCATGGGGCAAGTGTTGTAGCTTCGTCTCTCCATCAAAAGCTAAGGTATCCAATAGAGGGTAAGACTGTCACTGTGTGTGGAGAAGAAGAGTATATTGTCAGTAGTGTGCATACCTTCAGATACGTCGAGATGGATGGTGAGTTCTTTGAGACTCCTTCTCAGTCATTTGAAGTAGTTCCTCCGACCAGTCCTGTCCTTAAGCCAACTGCCCGTGTGCCCAAGGTTATTCATGCTCCTCCTGCTATGACTTCTCTGAAAGACGCTCAAGCCATGGTCAAAGATGGTGGTCGTACTGGCTGGGGTCAACTAGTCGATGTACCGTACAAGTCTGATAGATTTGGCCTGGGATTTAGCTCTGAAAAGGTAGTCAAAGATCAGATTAATGTTGTAGAAGATGCTGATAGTGATTGCGACTTGGATAGCTAGATTTTCCCAACAATTGGTGACGGACTCAATAATTGGAAAGCTGAAGACACTATCTCGATTTCCTTTAGTCAGGAGTAATTGTTATTGCTATTTTAGTGTTGCAAATTTTTTATTTTTACAATTGAACTTCTTAAAGCATTGTGTCTATGTCCGAGGCACAAATAGCTAATTTGTTAAGGGTTTTGTCATTTTCATAAGCATATTCACATTCAATAAATCAATGGACTTTTTTGCATTCAAATATTGCGCTCTTTATCTTTCCTGTCATCTTTTAAACAAGCTATGCTTTCTTACACACACTCACGTAACAAATTGCAGATCCATATCCACTCTGGATCCTGTTGATAATAATTCTGCTACTGTTCATTATGACTTTGAAAATCCGATCTACCAAGCCGAGGATGGAAGTGAGGAAGATTGTGAAGTACCTGGAGAGCTTGCCAGACTGTTACTGCAAGAGGAAAAGACTATACAGCCGCATGAGGAATCAATTGAAATTGTAAATCTGGGTACTGAAGTAGACAAGAAAGAAGTCAAAATAGGAGCAGGCTTAGGAAACAGTGTCAAAGAAAGATTGATTCAGATGTTACATGACTATAGAGAGATCTTTGCTTGGTCTTATGAAGACATGCCAGGACTGGATACTGATATAGTAGTGCATCATTTGTCAATGAAGGAAGATTGTCATCCTGTTAAGCAAAAGGTTCGTCGCATGCGTCCTGAAATGTCTGAGAAAATCAAAGCCGAGGTTATGAAACAATTTGATGCAGGTTTCCTGGCTATTACTTCTTATCCTCAATGGGTTGCTAATGTGGTACCAGTGCCAAAGAAGGATGGTAAGGTGCGAATGTGTGTAGATTACAGAGATTTGAATAAAGCGAGTCCCAAAGATGACTTTCCACTTCCGCACATTGATGTTCTGGTAGATAACACCGCTCAACATAAGGTATTCTCATTCATGGATGGATTCTCAGGTTATAACCAGATTAAGATGGCACCTGAAGACATGGAGAAAACTACGTTTGTGACGCAATGGGGCACGTTCTGTTACAAAGTAATGCCATTCGGTTTAAAGAATGCAGGGGCAACATACCAGCGTGCTATGGTGGTTTTGTTCCATGATATGATCCATCATGAAATAGAGGTATATGTGGATGACATGATAGCCAGATCTCATACTGAAGAAGAACATCTCGATCATTTATACAAACTGTTTGAGAGGTTGAAAAGATACAAGTTGAGATTGAATCCGAACAAGTGCACCTTTGGAGTAAGATCCGGTAAACTCTTGGGCTTTATTGTCAGTGGTAAAGGAATTGAGGTTGACCCAGCTAAGGTGAGAGCTATTCGAGAAATGTCAGTTCCCTGTACAGATAAAGAAGTCAGAGGTTTCTTGGGACGCTTGAATTACATTGCCCGATTTATCTCCCATTTGACTGCTACCTGCAAACCCATCTTCAAATTATTGAGGAAAAATCAAGAGATGATATGGAATGATGAATGCCAAGAAGCTTTTGACAAAATCAAGAAGTATCTCCAAGAACCTTCAATTCTGATGCCGCCAGTTGAAGGAAGACCTCTAATCATGTATTTAACCGTGTTAGAAAATTCAATGGGGTGTGTGTTGGGGCAACATGACAAGTCTGGTCAAAAAGAGCATGCCATATACTACCTTAGCAAAAAGTTTACCGACTGTGAAACAAGATACTCATTGCTCAAGAAAACTTGTTGTGCTTTGGCTTGGGCTGCTCGCCGACTAAGACAGTATATGTTGAATCATACCACTTTATTGATTTCTAAGATGGATCCTATCAAATATATATTTGAGAAACCTGCTCACTCCGGAAGAATAGCAAGATGGCAGATGATTTTAACAGAGTGTGATATCCAGTATACTACTCAAAAAGCAATCAAAGGAAGCGTGTTAGCTGATCATTTGGCTCATCAAGCAGTTGATGATTACCAATCTATGAATTTTGAGTTTCCAGATGAGGATTTCATGCTTGTTACTGATTATGAAGAACCTGGACCAGATGAAGGACCCGAACTGGGATCCCGATGGACTATGGTTTTTGACGGATCTTCTAATGCATTGGGCAATGGTGTTGGTGTTGTAATTATTTCTCCCAGGGGTTGCCATACGCCTTTCACTGCTAGACTATGTTTTGACTGTACCAACAATATGGTTGAGTATGAAGCATGTATTTTGGGACTCAAGGCTGCTATAGACCTGAGAATCAAGTTTTTGAGTGTGTACGGAGACTCAGCCTTAGTAATCAGTCAGATCAAAGGAGAATGGGACACTAAACATCCGAATCTCATCCCTTATTGAGAGCGGGTGTTGACATTAATCCCATACTTTAAAGAGATTACATTTGAACATATTCCACGAGAAGAGAATCAGTTGGCAGACGCATTGGCTACCATGTCATCTATGTTCCGAGTCAGATGGGATGATGAAGCTCCCATGATCACCGTTGAACGATTAGATGAACCAGCATATTGTTATGAACTTAATACTGAGGAAGTAGAAGAGAAGCCTTGGTTCCACGAAGTAAAAAGATATTTAGAAACTCAGGAATACCCTGAAGGGGCATCCATCAATGACAGAAAGTTTCTGAGGAAGTTCTCCGCTAAATTCTTTTTGAGTAATGGAGTATTATACAAACGTAATCATGATTCGACCTTGCTTCACTGTGTGGATAAAAAGGAAGCAGAAAAGATTATGGAAGACATACATGACGGTATTTTTGGGACTCATTCTAGTGGACATACGATGGCCAAGAAGATTCTGAGATCAGGGTATTATTGGTCTACCATGGAAGCTGATTGCCACCATCACTCCAGAACTTGTCACAAGTGCCAGATCTATGCAGACAAAGTACATGTACCTCCTGCTCCATTGAACGTATTGACAGCACCTTGGCCCTTTGCAATGTGGGGCATTGATATGATTGGATAGATTAAACCTACTGCTTCTAATGGACATCGTTTCATTCTTGTTGCTATTGATTATTTTACGAAGTGGGTAGAGGCGGCCTCATTTGCTTCTGTCACCAAGAATGTGGTGGCACGGTTCATCAAGAATAGTCTCATTTGTCGGTATGGCATCCCTGAAAGAGTTATCACTGATAATGGTACTAATTTGAACAACAAGATGATTACTGAACTCTGCACGCAGTTCAAAATAAAACACCATAACTCTTCTCCGTACCGGCCAAAGATGAATGGCGTCGTAGCGGCTGCTAATAAGAATATTAAGAAGATCATACAAAAGATGACAGTAACATACAAAGACTGGCATGAAATGTTACCCTTTGCTCTTCATGGTTATCGCACTTCAGTGCGCACTTCGACAGGGGCAACTCCTTTCTCTTTAGTCTACGGAATGGAAGCCATTTTACCAGTGGAAGTTCAGATTCCCTCTCTAAGAATTATGAAAGATGCAGGCTTAGATGAAGATGAATGGATCCAGACTCGACTCGATCAGATAAATTTGATTGATGAAAAGAGACTCGCGGTTGTTTGTCATGGGCAGATATATCAGAAGCGCATGACCCAGGCGTTTAATAAAAAAGTCAAGAGGTAGGTATATCAAATTGGCGACTTGGTAATAAAGCGTATCATTCTACCACAAGGTGATTCTAGAGGCAAATGGACTCCCACATACGAAGGGCCATTTGTAGTTAAGAAGGTATTCTCTGGTGGAGCCATGATGCTTGCTACAATGGATGGCGAAGACTTCCCACATCCCGTGAACGCAGACATAGTTAAAAAATACTACGCATAAAAGAGACCCGCTAGGTCGACGTATCTAGGCAAAAGTAAGGGCATCCCGGCGAACCAAAAGGGTTCGGGCAAAAATTAGGGATAAACATAGAAAAATGTACACCCGGCAAGTCGAAAACCTGAAAAGGCGGCTTGGGCAAAAAAGGGTATCCTGGTGGACTGAAAACCTGAAAAGGCGGTCCAGGCAAAAATTAGGGATTAAAGCGTATGACTATGTCCCGTTCTCGGTCAGCTTCACCCAAATCAAAGGGACTGAACAAGCCAATCACTTCTATCCGACAGCAGGAGATGAGAGGCTTGAAGACATAATGACAGTAGTGGAATTAAGATCAATAGGACTTTTTCTGCATAGCTTTTTCTTTGTTTTCTTGACAATCTCCTCTTACTAGGATTTCTGTCTCCTTGTACTCAAACTGCCTGTTTATAGGCCCTCTTTCAAAATCAATACAATTTTATTTCCAAAAAGATGCTTCTGTTTTACTTTCTCTGTTTTGTTTGCATAAACATCCATTGATTTAATTTGAATCAATATATGCATTTGAACATGATCGATGCTTATCAAAAATACATGCATAAAACAGAAATAGCAATTACTAAAAGACTTTGGGGTCGAGGATAAAGTCTAACCATGCTTTCCGATGAATCTAGTTGCTAATCCTATTCCCCAGCAAAACCAGTTATTTCCCAAAAGAAATTGGCATTACTAGACAGACTGGTCATCTCTTTTATCCCCCAGCCAGGTCCTGTGGAATATTTCTACCATCAGACAAGAAATCAGATATCCCCAGCTAAGAAAGGGTCATCAATACAAATATCTCCAACCAGAATATGGGGATTTATTTTCCCCTGGCAAAAAAAAAAAAAAATTCAGACGCATAATTCAGTCGTGCATCATTTCACATCATATACATGCATGCAATGTTCGCGTTTATTTTCACAAGCATAAAACATCTCATGCATCATGGCATGGCATGAGGCTAACTTTTTTTCAGGTTAATTATCCTCCAGATACAGTCAAAATAAAGGTTCATTCAGACGGACACCCTCATCGGTTACATTTGAGATTCAGATGCATCCTTCAGATATAATCCATATGAATGTTCATTCTGATAAACATTCTGACATCCTCCTAATGATGGCATCGTTAAGCCCATCCCAGACATTTATTGCAAATACAACATATACTAATATTATCAGATATAGCCTAACGTACGGTTCATTCTGATTCAGCCCAACATATGATTCCTTCAACTATTCCAATACGGTCTAGCGTACGACCCATTTGGATGTTCATTTCCTCAGATACTACCTAGCGTACGGTACATTCCGAGGTGTAGTCTAGCGTACGACTACTTTTTTGTGTCAGATACAGCCTAACGTACGGCTCATTCTGCAACTCAGGTACGATCTAACGTACGATCCATTCTGATCTTCTTTCCTCAGATACTACCTAGCGTACGGTACATTCCAAGGTGTAGTCTAGCGTACGACTACTTTTTTGTGTCAGATACAGCCTAACGTACGGCTCATTCTGCAACTCAGATACGATCTAACGTACGATCCATTCTGATCTTCTTTCCTCAGATACTACCTAGCGTACGGTACATTCCGAGGTGTAGTCTAGCGTACGACTACTTTTCTTGTGCCAGATACCGCCTAACGTACGACTCATTCTGCAACTCAGATACGATCTAACGTACGATCCATTTTGATCTTCATTCCTCAGATACTACCTAGCGTACGGTACATTCCGAGGTGTAGTCTAGCGTACGACTACTTTTTTGTCAGATACAGCCTAATGGACGACTCATTCTGCAACTCAGATACGATCTAGCGTACGATCCATTCTGATTCTTACTTCGTCAGATACAGCCTAGCGTACGGCTCATTCCGCAACCCGGATACGATCTAGCGTATGATCCATTCTGATTCTTATTTCGTCAGATACAGCCTAACGTACGGCTCATTCTGCAATTCAGATACGATCTAGCGTATGATCCATTCTGATCCTTTATCCCCAGTGAAGTCGACAGCCTAATGGATTACTCATTATACGGTCTAGCGTACGACCCGGTATGGCACCCATGTCTTCAAATTGGTCTGATGTACGACACACTCTGAAGCTCTCATCATCAAACTTCCTGGATGGCATCTTTAAGCCCATCTCCATCAAGACTAACTTTTAATTTACAGGTGCAAATTTTTGGGGCATTCTAAGTGTTCAATAATCTTCCACCTCCAGACCCCAAATGGCATACATACCATTCTAACTCTCTCGGTTTAAGAGTATTGAACGGGGGCAGCTGTCATACCCCAAAATTTGCCCGTTAATCTTACAAGACATTTTTCAAGGCACTCCAACTCATTTTTCAAGACATTGATCTTAAAGGAACAAAGACCCAGCCCACAGGTGGCCAAATCCAGAAAATGACTTAAACTGGCTTGCTCGCTAGGCGAGCAAAATCCTTCGCCTAGCGAACCCTTCACAGCACCACTCGCCTAGCGAAGCTTGCGAATGACAGAAATTTTGGGCTTCATTCTGAGCCCATTAGGTCACAAAAACTATTATAAATACCAAGACCTCATTCAGAAAAGGGGACGGAAAAAGAAAAAGGGAGACAAACCTACACAGACAGCAAACCCTGGAGGCTAACCAAGAGAATTCAGAGCAACCCTAAAGGAAACCCCGAAGGAAACTCATCTGCACAAAGGTTACCTCCGCCCAACTCAATTCGGCACCAACCCTAAGAGTGATCTGCCAATTCAACGTTGCAATTCAATTGCAAACAGGTTTGCACTACCGCTTTATGCTCCCAATTTACATGTGACATAATGATTGAATTTATAAATATATCTTAGGTTTTGCATGTGGATCTAAGTATGCATGGATGTCTTGAATGTTTAACCATGTAATTTCTGTAATGGATGCCATAGGGTTTGGAGCTTGCTGAAATCGTACTGTTATTAAAATCAAAACCCGCAGCCGTTCGCTAGCACATCGCCAGGCGAACATGTAGCGAGTGTTCACCAAGCCTTCGCTAGGCGAGGCAGTAGCGAACATGATAGTCGCTGATTTTTTTTTCTGTTATGTTCTGTGTTTATCTGACATGTCCTATCATAGCTGTGTATTATCTGCCTGACATTATTACTGCTGCGATTCCTTTGTTCGGTGCAACTATCGATTGCACCCCATTTGGTATTCTGACCTGTTTGCTGAATTTTGTGAGGGCTCACATATTCCCGAAGAAGGTAGCTTGCTAGGTATTCCACTTTATTTGTGGGATACCCTTATGGAGATTCATCCTAATTACCTAACTGATTACAAATGTTGCCTTTAAATATATGATCTTGGCCCTCTCTTTGTTGCCTTACGATATTACGGCCATGTCCCGCGAACGTAAAGATACCATTAGCAAAGACCCTTCGGTTAAATCATCATAGTCCCTCGAATGTTGCCTTCGAATACATGACTTTGTCCCTCGATGACCCTTCGTGGTAGCCTACGGTTAAATGATGATCGTCCCTTCGAATGCTAAGGTATCCTTACAAATGTTGCCTTCAATGACCAATCGACGACCCTACGATGTCCCTTTACATCCAAAGGATAAGACTACTTACTTTTCAATAGTAAGGACAGTTTTACCCTCCTAAGGATAGGAAATACCTATAAAGACCTTGGTTAAGTACAACTCTTAAATGCTTGCTCGCAGCTTAAAATACTTTTCACACCTCCCACTTTTCACAACATATTTTAGAAAATCACCACTTGGTATACATTCGCACCAGAATCATTGCCGAGTTATATTTTTCTAAACACCTTCCAAAATCAAACGAGATAAACACTTTGTATACATTCGTACAAGAATCATTACAAAGTTAAACTCTCTTTTCAAAACATTTTTCTAAACAGTTCTCAAACACTTTTTCGGACAAGAAAAACATAAGTGATCAAGCAATTGAGAGCCCATGGATAACCATGGATACAAAGGGTGCTAACACCTTCCCTTTGTATAATGTACCTCCCGAACCCAAAATCTAATCAAGGTCTTTCCTGTTCTTTTCCGCCTTTCCTTATTGGATAAAAGAAAAGTCGGTGGCGACTCTTGCTATCCACGACATTTGCTTTCCAAAGCAAAAACACAAAAGTCAGTTCACCGTATGACACATAACTCTATCATTCTAAATCCAAATGACATAAAATTGGTGACCATTTTGAAGGTATTTGAAATAGATACAACTTTGTGTAGCACCTCAAATTTGTACCTATCATTGTACATACATTCTCATATTAGGTCATAACATAACATGGTCCACTGCATAGCATTGCATTGTCCCTTTTGCCCAAGTGCAAGATCATCAGGAGAATTAGGTCAAACTGATCAGGAGATCAGTCAATCAAGCAAGCAAGCACAATTCTCATTGAGCCAAGGCCCTAGGGTTGGTCCAACATGTTCACATGACTTGGGGATCCATTTGAAGTGTTTTGGTCAAGGGTTGGATGTTCAGAAGTCATCAGTCAATGCACAGTCAGTCAGAAACCCTAAAAAGTCAAACTTGGTCAACTGTGACTGATTTTTATGGTTTTGATGGTTGGATTTGGTTTGAGAGAGCTTATTCATGTCCAAATAGGCCTCACATATCATGGCAAACATCATCATTGAAGAATTTGAAGCCAAATCAGAAATTTCCAAAAATAGAAACTGGACCTGTAATTGAAACTTGCCAAAAATGGAAACTTCTTGATCCCAAACTTACATCATGATACAAGCTTCAAATGAATTTTTGCCCAACATGAAAGTTGAAGATCTTGTTCTCCCATTTCCAAAAAGTCCAAGAACTCTCAATTCCCATGTATGGTTGGCAAGATATGATCAATTCATTTTCAAAAATTCTTGAACTTCAAAAGGCCATATCTCTCAAACCATTTGGCCAAATTTGGTGGGGTTTTTTCCAACAAGTCACATTTGATCCCCTCTTTCCAAAAATGTAACCATCATTCACCAAAACCTCATAGATCAAAATGGCATTTTTTGACTTACTTGAATTAATTTTAAGTAAAGTGGAAATTTGACTTTTTGATTTAACCAATTCCAATCCATTTTGCCATTTGAATAAGGTCTGAAATGATATTTGAGACTTGTTACAAGCCCATTTTCGTGCAGCACATACACCTCATTGCAAGCTTGGTTGTTTTTAGCAATTTTGTCATTTTAGCAAATTTTGGATTACCAAGTTCACAAATGATGATTAGCACCTAAAACAGAAGTATATATTGTCATTTTTCTGCCAATTGAAACCCTAGCAGCTACTAAAAACCAACAGAATTTCATCTCTCTCAAAAAATCACCATTTCTTTCATTTGGATTTTCTGTAAAAAAACTCCAAAGAAACACGAGCTTGCTTGCTTGTTCCATCCTTAACCAACATACTGGAAGCATTTCCTGGCCATGAATCTTAGCTGTAACCAAAGAAAACCACTGTTTCATTAGAGAACTCATCAATGGCAGTTCAAGTTTGAGGACATCCCAAGCATTGTTGAGCTAGAATATTTCAACCATTCTTCATTTGGAAGCTTGAGGAGCATCTGTTTCACTTCAGCATAGCCAAACAATCCTTGAATCTCAACTGTTCTTCAACATTGGTAAGATTTCGATCCTCACCATTTGCTAAATCGTGACCTGTTTTAGAAAGGCCTTTGCATGTTGATTTCATTGGTAGTCTTAGTTTTGAAAATGGTTGGATGATGATTGAGTTATGCTGTTTTAAAGTTTGCTGTTCATATTTATTTTTACTCGATTCATGATGCTTGGCCTGTTTTAATGAAAATGAGTGATGGATTCATGTTGTTTGATGCTTGCTGAATCGATTGATGTAGTCAATTTGTATTTCTGGGCATTTTAATTTTTCACGATTTGAAGTGATGAAGATGAAGCTCACTGTTCATATGAAACCCTAGTTCATCGTTGCCTTGCCCAGATTTGTCCCCTGTTCACGTTGCATGCTACTGTACGCTCATGCTAGCCAATCACGACATTTCCCCTGCATTGCCTAAACGCGGCGTTTGGTTTAGTGGCTCCAACAATTACAAAAATGCCACTCCGTTCCAATTATTTTAATTAATCTTGTTTTATTTCATTTCTTTTCTCAATAATTATTTCATTTTGTTACTCAACTTCTAAAAATCATAACATCATCATTTTTAATCCAATTTTAATGGGATTTTTTGCATTTGATTCATCATGATCTCTACTTAATTGTCATATTTTTTCCAGAATTTTTTGATGGATGGTTTTTAATTGGTATTAGGGTTTGTGACATGTGACAATATTTTGTACCTTTTACCAAATCATTTGTGAAATAGTGATGCATTATCCTATGCTCTTGAAATTTTTTGTGCATAAACTAGACCCATCCATGGTGATTTTGGTATAGAGTTCATGAATTTATCATCCCTGGTCATTGAGTTATGATTTTTTGAAATAGGGTGTGACAATTTGTGTCACACCATTGATGTGAAACTTGATGATTTTCACAGCCATGCCTATTGACCTCAAAATGGATTGAATTTTTGCATGATTGAGCTTGTGTATGTATAGTTTACATATGATTTTTTGTGGATTTGTTTATGGCATTTTCCATTTGATTGAGATTTTTGTCCCCTGTTTGATCACATGTTGACTTTTTGTGACACTTGTTCCCATTTCATTTGTGAAATCCTCATACTTTATTAGATGGACATGAAATTTGGTATGTGATTACTAGACATCTTAAGCTTTGTCATGGTTTTTGTCCCATTCATTTCTCATATTCCATCCCTGATTTATGATTTTTTCAAGTTGATGTATGTTTGGTTGACTTCTTTGAGCATGTTCAAAATTGTTTTGCCTTTCTGATTTTCATTGACTATCTTCTACTTGTCCAAATGAGATGAAATTTGACATGCTTACCATGCTATAGGTGGTGATTGATCATGATTTATTTGGTGATTTTTGGAAATGTTTGAGATTGCTTTTGATTCAAGTCTTGCTGTTGACTTCTATGAGCTTCTAAATGCCATGCTTTGATTTCTTTTGTTCATGAAATGATGATGATGATTGATATGAATGTGAAACCAATTGGTATTGTTTCTTGATTGTTTGAACATGATGTTGGATGCTTGCCACTTGCTGTTTTGACTTTTTCATTCCCTTTTGACCCTAGGCTTGCCCTAGTGGTTCTGTTACTTACAGTTGAGTTCATTTTTTCAGGTTAACCCACAATTATCCATTGAGACCAACATAAATTAGTTTTGTTTGCTTGTTTATCATGACTAACATGTTTTGTTTTGTAGGTTGCTTGGCTCACATGCCTTGAGCTTTGTGCCTTGCACATTTACTTGCTTATGATTGACTGTTGATCTGTTTCCTTTTGCTTTAATCTTGAAGTTGTATACTAATGTCTGCTTGACTATTTCAGGTGCTTTTAGTTGCTCAGTTCCTTGTGAACTTTTTGCTTTGCTTTGCTTGATAAGCAATTTGCATTGAGGTATACCTTCTAATCTTCATGTAGTCTGGAAGACCTGGCCTGTTACTTGGCCAGGCAACTGTCTGAAGTCCTCCTTAAGAGGCAATGTTTGTGGGTGTTTAAATTTTGTCCTTGTACATACTCAAAGTCCTCCTAAGTGAAGAGGCAATTGGCAGAACCCAAGGGATAAGCAATCTATCCCCTGCTAGTCTGTGTGTCACTCACCTTGCTCACACTACCTGTGTTGATGCATAGTGAGTAAAAGCCCAAGATCTATAGAGTCTAACTTGTGGAGAGAGTTCCTACTTTCTGAACTCCCACACCTTCTGATATTCGAATGCTCTCCCTGACCCGGGATAAGAGCAATGAGGCACACCCCTCATCTCCTTTCATCTGCTTCACCTTGGCTCTCAATGTCAAGGTTAAGAGCACTTTTAACCCAATTCCAGTGGTTTGTTTGTTGAGGTTGATATGACCCCTCGACTAAAACCTAACCTTGTTTGAGCCCCTTGCTTGTGTATAGTGTGTGCTATCTGTGCTTGCATGTTTGTTTGACTTGCTTCCTGTGCAAGTTAGGTTTAGTTTAGACTTGCTTCCTGTGCAAGTTAGGTTTTGCTTGACTTGCTTCCTGTGCAAGTTAAGTGTGTGTGTGGCTTGCTTCCTGTGCAAGTCATGTTTAGGATAGGTTGGCTCCCTGTGCCAATTAGCTAGAAACCTTAACTTAGGGATGATTTGCATGATAACATCTAGGCTCGAGTCGTAGTCTCCCTAGTTGTGTCTCCCTCTGTTATCTGGTTAGGCTAGTCCTTTTTCCCTGCGTAGGGGAACTACATCGCCCTGATCTTCATACCAGATGAAGTATGTAGGCAGGAGATTGAGCTGATCTCTCCGGGCGCCTTTTTTTTCTTTTTGTGTGTGTTGTTTGACAGTTGCTAGGCTCGAGTGCCTGACTCCTTAGCAATCTGTTGTCTGTTTGTTTGAGTGTGTGCTTGACAGTTATAGGCTCGAGTCCCCGACTCCCTATTAACATGTTGTGTTGTTGTGTGCTTGGGAGCTGATGTAAGTCCATCGAGTGGCATTTGGGTTCCAGTGTGTGTGTGTTTTGGTTCGGATGCTGATGTAAGTCCAGTGATTGGCATTCGGGCTCCATGTTTGCCTTTGCCTGTGTTTGTTTGTATGCGTGTCAGCCGAGCTACGAATGCTCTGATTCTCCTTCGTCCAAGGAGATACGTATGCATAGGATGCGATATCCTAGCGAGCATGTGTCGTTTCCCCAGTCCGAACTACTTCGACTCTGATGTCTATGCCTGATAGACTAAGTAGGCCCAGGATACGATATCCTGCCGAGTCAGTTTCAGTCTGTTTTCCTGTGTCTCTTTCAGCCAGTGTGTGTGTGTGTGTTTGAACAACGTTTTAGCAACCATTCTCCTTTCTATTGTGCGTGGATCCCGTCGAGTACGACGGATGCGTAGGGGTGCTAATACCTTCCCTTCGCATAACCGACTCCCGAACCCATTCTCTTTGGTCGCGAGACCATGTTCTTTCCTAGGTTTACTCTGAGCGTTTCCTTTCCCTCTTTTGGGATAAATAACGCACGGTGGCGGCTCTGTTGTTCTTGTTTTCCCGCCGGTTTTTCGCGTAATGCGACAACTGGCGACTCTGCTGGGGACATAGAGAAGTTGACATGTGCTGGTCCATCTTCCCTAAGCGAGTCTCTCCTAGCGCTCTCTAGGTTAGGGTTTTGGTTGCTGTGTGCTGTGTTTATTTATTGCATTCATTATTTACTGTTTGCATTCATTGTCTATTGTTTGCATTTATGTTTGTAATTATGTTTGCATTCATATTCATTATTCATTCTGCCTGGCTGGTTGTCTGTTTTTCTTTGTGGGGTGGGAGTCAGTTGAGGTAAAAGGTCCAATACCCAGACCATGAGTGAAATCTAGGATGATTAGGAATAGAGTGATTCATGGGAAGCGGGTGGTATTGCGCCACTTAGCGGAACATTGATATCACGAGCAGTTCAGACCCTGGTGGGGTATCGTCGTTACATACTTCGGGTGTGTATATGATGGTATTCTGCGAAAGGTTATTTATGCTGCGTTTCTCTCGACCTTACCCTGGCCTAGACTACACCCGTGAGTGGGGAAGGGTTGATCATTACAGGTACCGTTGGTGACTTTTGGTTCTGTTGGTGACTCTCAGTTCAGACAACAGTATATTCAGTTGACCTTGGGTTCTTAAGTTGGATTTGGGTTCTGATTTTGACTGAAGCTTCGACCTAGTGATCAGAGTTTGCACAACCAGCCAGTCCAGTCTGCATCATTTGCATCATAGCATATTTATTTTTCAAAAGAAACGCAATGAAAAAATCAATCAAAAAAAAAAGAGAAGAAAAAAGGAAAAGAAAAAAAACTAATCTCTGCATGCATATCATTTCTCAGGTACATTCCAGAGCTTGATCTACTGACAGAGATGGCAACAGTCCCAGAGCCGAAGCGGAAGACCTGTCCCTACAGTTTTCATCGTGAGACACTGACTTCACTGATCGAGTTGGGTAGTCTTGTGATTGATGATCGTCTAAAGAGTTTTGTTGGGCAGTATGGGGATCTCCTGACAGTGTTGAAGACAGTAGTTGATCCGGTGCCTCTGCAGACACTTCTTCAGTTCTATGACCCGGAGCTCAGATGCTTTACCTTTCAAGATTATCAGTTGGCGCCTACTCTCGAGGAGTACTCTATCCTGTTGAGCATCCCGATTCAGCATCAGATTCCTTTTTTGGACGTCCCAAAAGAGGTTGACTTCAGATTGATTGCCAGAGCTCTCCGGTTGAGTGTCAAAGAGGTTTGTGATAATTGGAAGCCCTGTGGGGAAGTTGTTGAAGGTGAGAAAAACAAGAAAGGGGGGTTTGAATTGTTTGAAAAATAAGCGCTTTTGCAAAATGAAATCACACAATGATTTTATACTGGTTCGCTTATAACACAAAGCTACTCCAGTCCACCCGGCCAAGGTGATTTCGCCTTCAACAAGGACTTAATCCACTAATCTTGAAAGATTACAAACAACCCCTAAGAGAAAAGAAAATCTCTTAGTCCTCTCAAGTCTACAGACTACAAAGAGTCACTTGAGGAAATCAAATAAAAATAGATACAAGATGTGTAATCTAGAGTGCTTCTAAGAAAGCAAATATTACAAACTTAAGAACAAATTTTTCACTTGATAAGCAAAAGCTTAGTGAAAATCTTTGAAGAACAAAGATGTTTTTCTTGAGCGTGATATGATTTCAGTATAGTTTTGGCTAGTGATTTCTTCGTGTATACTGAATGAGATTTCTTCTCTATTTATAGGAGTTGAAGTAGAGTTGAAGTAGCGTTGAATCTGTTGGATATTGAGATGTAATTACGCCATTCCATTTATAGCTTCTGCAGTAGACTTTTTCACTTAGAAGTGACTACTTACCACAATTAGTATCTTTTCTCTTGGAAGAGGAGATTAACGTCTCTTTTCTGATTGAGGAAATCCATTTGCAGAACTTTAACTTGGTTTAAACGTTACTTCATCATGATTAACAATTCTGATTAGAGTCTTTGTGTATCTGGAGAAACTTGCTTCTGATGTTATTTCTTGAATGTTCAGAAAGCGCTGATAACTTCAGAGTTTACAGAAGGCATTTGTTCAGAGTCAGAGCTTCTAGACTTTACTTCATGTTCAGATGCTTCTGATACTTGCAGTTTTGTCCAGAGTCAGAGCTTCTTAAAACGAGATTTCACTTTAGATGCTTTTGATACTTGAGATTTTGCATCTGATCTTGTTTTGCATCTGATGACATCATCAGATTTATTTCTTCTTTCTTTAGAACCCTGCACACTTAGAAACTTTTCGTTAGGGTACCACTTTTGGTTTCATCCTTTGTTATCATCAAAATCATGGAATCTATTGTAGAACTATTTTTGTTCTTACAATCTCCCCCTTTTTGATGATGACAAAACAAATAAAATTATTAGATGAAACATGAGAAATATTAGATCAGATAAACAAAAGCTCCCCCTGAGTTACTACTAGGGAGTTCAGAAGTTCTTACCAGAGCTTTCCAAGCAATAAGATTTCTGAAAACTTTCTGCAATTTCTTAATTTAATGTTAGAATTATTTAATCAGAGCTATTATTTACTCAGAGCTATTTATATCAGAACTATTTCTATAATTGTTGCAGAATGCTTAAGGTTTTAGACATAATTTTCATCAGAGCTATTTAATAATTTCTCCCCCTTTTTGGCATAATCAAAAAGGCATAAAACATAAAAAAATAGAGAGAAAAACACTTCATTAAAAGGCACAAAGGCAAAACAGCAGTCAAAAACAACAGATTCAAAGAAAATCAGAGCTAAAAAAGAAAAAGACAGAAGCAAAAACACTAGGCAACCAAGATAAATCCTAAGTGCCTAAGGGTTTGGAGGAGGAGGAAGTCTCTGTAGTAGCATGGCAAACATATTCTGGAGGTTTTCATTCAGAGCGTCTTGCTTGTCCATCCTTGCCCGGAGCTCACTCTGATCTTGCTTGATCTCTTTCTGATCTTGCTTGATCTCCTTCAGAGTGTTAAGAATCAGAGGGATCGCAGAGGAAGACTCCCCCTGAATTAGAGCCTGCTGAGCTTCAGCTTCAGCAGCAGCTTGGGCTTCTGCATCTGCCTTAGCCTTGGCTTCTGCTTCCTGAATTCTCAGAAGTTCTGCTTCCTTTGCCAGGCGTTCTTCTTCCAACCTCTTAGCTTCTTCTTCAGCTTCCTTAGCTAATCTTTCTTCTTCTAATCTCTTGGCCTCAGCTTCTCTAGCCAGTCTCTCTTCCTCTAATCTTCTGGCCTCAGCTTCTCTAGCCAGTCTTTCCTGGAGTCTTTCCTCAGAGTCTCTGATGTAGCCATTTCTGACTTGTTCAGAGATACTCTTCAGCCTATAAGACTCAGAGGTCATCCAACTAATAACTCTGTTCCAGTGTGTCCTAACAGATTTAGGATCATCACTGACTTCAGAATTTTTAGCCAGAGACTTGATCTTCTGGACTGAGGATTCTGCAACCTGTATAATGGCCTCCTCAAGGGTAGGTATGATAATTTTAGGTTCAGGTTCAGGTGAATGAGGTGGAGAGTTTTGAGGGCTGAGATGTAGAGGTTGAGGTTCAGTTTCTGGTTCTGGCTGGGGTTCAGATTCTGCTTCTGGTTGAAGTTCAGAATCTGGGTCTGGTTGAATACTGGGGGATGAAGCATAGAGTGGGTTTACATCTAATGGGTCAGAGTCTGGGCTAGGTACAGCGGGAATTAATGGTGGAGTGATATAAGGTTCAGATGGGCGAATTACAGATGGTTGAGTTTCAGAGGGTGTGGTGGTTGTTTGTGGTGGAAGGGAAGTTCGGAGGGGAGAGGTTACTTCAGTTTGTGTTTGAGTTTGTGGGGCGAAATTTTTAGCATAAATTTCAGCTATTGTTGGGGAGTTTGGGTCAGAGTGTTCTTGATCAGAGGACTCATGATCAGAGGACTCTTGGTTAGAAGAAGGGGAAAGGTAAGGTGGTGACTCATACTCAGAGGATGAGGAAGAACTGTGGTGATATAGTTGATTTGGGTCAGAGGTTGTTGTAAAAGTACGGGCAATTTTTAGAACAGGTGGAGGTTGAGAGGTTCTAATGGTAGAAGGTGGTATTTCTGAGGTTGTAAAAATTGGTTGAGAGGAGAGAGGGTTAGAGGAAGCCATTACAGATTCAGAAGAGACAGGAGGAATGGACTTACCAGAGGAGACATTCAGAGGTGCTGAAGCTTTGGTGCCAGAGGTTTCTCCAATTCTGGCTTTCTTTGCCTTCCTTGCTTCCTCAGCTATCTTCTTCTCAGAAAGGCCTCTTTTGTATCTGACCAGATCTTCTACAGAATCCAGACAGTCTTCTAGGCGAAAATCAGAGATATCAATGCCTTCATCCAGACGATCCTGAAGGTAGATAGCAATGGCATCTCTGGGTTCGTTCTTGAAGAACCTTTCAAGGCCATGAGGCATCTTCCTCTGATCCTTCAGAGCTTCCCAGGTCACATTCATAGTGGGCTTGACTCTGATGTCCTTGATGATTCCCATACTCCTCAGATTTCTGGCATTCAGAGGCTTTCCAACGTCAATTGCCAGATCATCCATGCATCTGGTCTTCTCCAGAGCATCTACCAGCCCATGCTCAATGAAGATGTCAGAGAGCAATCTTCCCAGAGGAATGTAGGATCTGGGCTTCATATTGTTCCTTGTTTCTCTGACTGAATCCCTCAGATATCTGAAGAGAAGAACAGGGAGGTTGATTGGAATACCCTTCTGAATACAGTAGAGGATGCACTTCTGATCAGCATTTATATAATCTGAAGAGTTGGAGGCTGGACGATGATGGATTGTTCCCAGAATAATCTTCAGCCAAACTCGGAGGTTCTGATGAAGCTCCTTATTCTTAGATGGGTTTCCTTCAACGTTTGCTTTGAAGATAGTAGGGTTAATGACTTCTGTGATGCGCTTGGACCTTGGAGGAATGTTGTAAATCCTTTTACCTCCAGTTCTTTCCATGTTTAGCAAGGAAGCAATTGATGCTTCTGTGATAATGATCTTCACACCCAGAACAAAAAAAACGATGAACTCATCATCAGCATCTGCACATCTCCAGAATTCTTTCACCAGAAGAGGATAGATTGGACCATACAATCTGTTGAAGTAGGTTTCCCAACCTTGCTTGCGAAGATCTTCAGTTAAATCAACGCCATTTCTTTTCAAATTCTCAAAGTCCACCAGCGATTCACACAGTACATCCAAACCTTCAAAGGGAGTAGAAAGATGAATGTGTTGTTCACGTTCCAAAATGTGAGGTTCTTTGTAAACTGGGGTTGTGGTAACATCTACAACCATGGGTGTTTGAGTGTTTGAAGTTTGGGGGTTAGAAGCAGCTTCCATTTGTTGGGAGAAGTTAAAAACAGCTTGTTCTTGAGGATTCATGATGAAGATTGATGAAGAAGATGAAGAACTGAGAAGGTTGCAGAGAAAACTTCGAGAGAGGGTTTAGGGTTTAAGAGTGAGTGAGAGTGATAAGTGTGTGAAATGTGAGAAAAGTGTTTATATACTAAGGGTAAAAACACATGCAAAACGACACACATACCAGCGTTAGCACAAAAACCAAAATAGCACGTTTGGGGAAAAAAATGATTACAGCTCATTAATGAATGTCTAATCCCAACAGTAAGCACACTGCTCAAGGAGATTTCAAGCGTTCTGACCTTTGATTTCTTTTGACAGCTGTCTAGAAGTTCTAAGGTTAGACGCATGTTCCCCACGTGTTGATGTTTCTGATCTTCAGGAAAACCAAAGGATTTCTGAAGATTTCTAACTCAGATATCTTCTTAACTTGGTAGAAGTATCAGAGTCAGAGGCAGAAGTATATTTGTTTTTATCAGAGTCTCATTTTACATGTTCAGAGCCAAATTTTACTCAGGACAATTTTTAATGTTCAGATTTTCTAAGATGAAACGAAATCTATCTTCAGCTAGAGGCTTAGTAAAGATATCTGCCCATTGATGTTCTGTATCAATGAACTTCAGCGTTACTATCCCTTTCTGAACATAGTCTCTAATAAAATGATGTTTTATTTCTATGTGTTTGGCTCTGGAATGCAAAATGGGATTCTTACTCAAACAAATAGCAGCAGTATTATCACAAAGGATAGGAATGTTACTCTCAAAGATTTGTAGATCTTCTAGCTGATGTTTCATCCAGAGCATCTGAGTTGTGCATAGTGACGCTGAGATATATTCTGCTTCTGCAGTTGATAGAGCAATTGTTGACTGTCTTTTGCTAGCCCAGGAGATTAAGTTGTTTCCCAGAAGCTGGCAATTTCCAGATGTACTTTTTCGTTCTATTCTATCTCCTGCATAATCTGCATCACAATAACCAGAAAGCCTATACTCTGATGTTTTCTCATACATCAGGCCCAGGTTAGGGGTTCCTTTCAGATACTTAAGAATTCTCTTAACAGCTGTTAAATGAGATTCTCTAGGATCTGATTGGAATCTGGCACAAAGACAAACGCTAAAGAGAATATCAGGACGAGTAGCAGTCAGATAGAGAAGAGAGCCTATCATACCTCGATAGAGCTTCTGACAAACCTTGTTGCTTACCTCTTCCTTCTCCAGAATGCAAGTTGGATGCATGGGAGTCTTTGCAGAATTGCATTCAGACATATCAAACTTCTTCAGAACGTCTTTAATGTACTTGCTTTGATGAATGTACGTGACTTCTGGAGTTTGATTGATTTGAATTCCCAGAAAGAACTTTAGTTCTTGCATTAGACTCATTTCAAATTCTGCCTGCATTAACTTAGAAAATTCTTGGCAAACAGAGATATTAGCAGAACCAAAAATAATGTCATCAACATAAATTTGGCATATCATGAGATCATTTTTATGATTTTTACAGAAGAGTGTAGAATCAACTTTCCCTCTGATAAAATTTTGTTCCAGAAGAAAATTACTTAAGCGTTCATACCAAGCTCTGGGAGCTTGTTTAAGTCCATATAAGGATTTCTTAAGTTTGAAAACATGTTCTGGAAAATTTGAGTTTTCAAAACCAGGAGGTTGATTAACATACACTTCTTCTGAAATATAACCATTTAGAAATGCACTCTTGACATCCATTTGGTATAATTTTATAGAGTGATTAATAGCAAATGATACAAGAAGACGAATAGACTCTAACCTTGCGACTGGAGCAAAAGTTTCATTATAATCAATACCTTCTTGTTGACTATAACCTTGAGCTACCAGTCGTGCTTTGTTTCTGACAACTTCTCCTTTCTCGTTCAGTTTGTTTCTGAACACCCATCTGGTTCCAATGACATGAGTGCCTCTGGGTTTAGGAACGAGATCCCAGACATCATTCTTGGAGAATTGATCTAACTCTTCTTGCATAGCTGCCACCCAATCGTTATCTTGAAGAGCTTCATCACAGGACGTAGGCTCAATCAGAGACACTAGTCCCAGAGGAATATCTTCAGAAGTTCTGAAGGTAGATCTGGTTCTAACAGGTTCATCTTTGTTTCCCAAAATCAACTCTTCAGATACGTTGCTACGACTCTTGACTTTCCTTGGAATTTCTGGAGATTTAATTTCTTCAGAGTCTGGAGTGACAGTTGCTTCTGGAGTTTTCTCAGATTCTACCAGAGTGATCTCTAAATCTGCAAACTTTTCAACTAGCTTTGACTTTTCAGGGTCAAGCTTATCATCAAATCTAACATGGATTGATTCCTCCACAATTTTGGTTTCTGTGTTGTATACTCTATAGCCTTTAGAGCGTTCTGAGTATCCTAACATAATACCTTTCTGTGCTTTGGAATCAAACTTGTTCAGATGTTCTTTAGTATTTAATATAAAGCAAATGCATCCAAAAGGATGAAAATATGAAATGTTGGGTTTTCTTCCCTTACACAGTTCATAGGGAGTCTTATCCAGAATAGGTCTAATAGAGATTCTATTCTGAATGTAACACGCTGTATTTATAGCTTCTGCCCAAAAGTGCTTTGCTACATTTGTTTCATTGATCATGGTTCTGGCCATTTCTTGGAGTGTCCTATTCTTCCTCTCTACAACTCCATTTTGTTGTGGAGTTCTAGGGCAGGAGAAATCATGGGATATTCCATTAGAATCAAATAGTTCTTCAAAATCTTTATTTTCAAATTCTCCACCATGATCACTTCTGACTCTAACAATTTTAGAGTCAAATTCTTTTTGCACTTTAGAACAGAAACTGGTGAATACAGAGTGAGACTCACTCTTGTGCCTTAGGAATTTTACCCATGTCCAGCGGCTGTAATCATCAACGATTACAAGTCCATACTTCTTTCCATTAACTGATGCTGTTTTCACAGGACCAAATAAGTCAATGTGAAGAAGCTCCAGAGGCTTGGAGGTAGAAACAACATTTTTCTTTTTAAAAGATGTTTTTGAAAACTTTCCTTTCTGACAAGCTTCACACAGAGCATCTGAAGAAAACTTCAGTTTAGGTAAACCTCTGACTAACTCAAGTTTAGTTAGCTGAGAAAGTTTTCTCATGCTAATGTGGCCTAAGCGTCTATGCCATACCCATTGCTCTTCGTGAACTGACATTAAACATTTAACATTTTGATCTTTTAAATCAGAAAGATTTATTTTATAAATGTTGTTTTTCCTCTTGCCTGTGAAAAGGACAGAGCCATCGTTCTGATTAATGGCTTTACACGTTTTTTGATTAAAGATTACATCATAACCGTTATCACTTAATTGACTTATGGATAACAAGTTATGCATTAATCCTTCTACATAAAGAACATCAGATATAGAGGGAAGAGTACCATTACCAATAGTTCCGGAGCCTCTGATCCTTCCTTTCTGATCTCCTCCGAAGCCTACAAAGCCAGCGTCTTTAAGTTCCAGGCTTTGGAACATAGACTTTCTTCCCGTCATATGTCGCGAGCATCCAGAGTCCAGGTACCATGACTGGTGTCTGAACTTTGCTGCATAGGATATCTGCAACATAGATAATCTTATCTTTCGGTACCCAGAATCTCTTGGGTCCTTTCAGATTAGTTTTCCCAGAGTTTCTTACAACTTTGGGTCTTCTAGCATTTTTAAATTTGTGTTCTTGTGTGTGTGTATAGTGGTATGAAAAAGGTGATTTAATTTGGTTACTGGTAGAAGTTTTATCAGAATCAGAATCATACCCAATTCCCCTTTTATTATTCTGACCTACTCCATAAATCATGGATGCCATAATACTCCTATTTATCCCATTCTTCAGAAATTGTTGAAAGGCTTCTTCATATTTATAAATAATTTCATTTGAAGTTTGTGGTGCTTGAGACAACACTTCTTCTAATTCTAAGCTTTTTGTTTTAGCTCCATCTCTTTCTAACGTTAAAGATTTGATTGTATCTTCATGTGCTAGAATTGTTGTCTCAAGTTCACTACATTCTTCAGATTTTGCTTTAAGAAGGCCTTTAATGCTTTTAACTTTTTGTTTTAATTTCTGAAGAGAGGTAAGAGTTTCTGATAAACATGATTCTAAGTCAGATCTAGAAAGTTCAGAAAATACCTCTTCAGATTCTTCATCTGAGCTGCTGGATGTGGTAGCCATAAATGCTACGTTGGCTTGTTCATCAGAGTCAGATTCTGATGATCCTGATTCACTGTCGTCCCAGGTGGCCATTAATCCCTTCTTTGTTCTGAAGGCATTTTTCTTGAAGCTTTCTTTCTTGGAGTTATCTTTCTTCAGCTTGGGGCATTCATTTCTATAATGACCTGTTTCTTTACATTCAAAACAGGTAATATCTTTATTAGGTTTACCTTTTGAAGTTGACTCTGATCTATCCCCTCTGGGTCTTGATCTTCTGAAGTTGTTGTTGTTCCTTCTTTTCCAGAGTTGCTTAACTCTTCTGGTTAGTAAGGACAGTTCTTCTTCATCATCAGAGTCTTCAGGTTCAGAGTCATCAGTGTCTGCAGTTTCTGCCTGGAGAGCTTTGGTTCTGTCTGACTTCCGTCTTTCAGGTCTGGACTTCAGCGCCACTGACTTGTTCCTTTTCTGAGGCTCATCCTCCTCTAGTTCTATCTCATGACTTCTGAGAGAGCTAACAAGTTCTTCAAGGCTGATGTTGTTCAGATCCTTTGATAGCTTCAGAGCAGTAACCATTGGTCTCCATTTCTTTGGCAGACTTCTGACAATCTTCTTAACATGATCTGCAGTCGTATATCCCTTGTCTAGCACTTTAAGACCTGCAATAAGAGTTTGGAATCTGGAAAACATAGCTTCTATAGCTTCGTCATCTTCCATCTTGAAGGCTTCATACTTCTGGATCAACGCCAGAGCCTTCGTCTCCTTGACTTGGGAGTTTCCTTCATGGGTCATCCTTAGAGAGTCAAGTATATCTTTGGCTGTCTCTCTGTTGGTGATCTTCTCATATTCGTTGTATGATATGGCATTTAGAAGTATTGTTCTGGCCTTGTGATGATTTTTGAACTCACGTTTCTGATCTTCTGACATTTTGCTTCTGGGAACTTCAGCTCCATTTAAGGTTGGAGGTTTGTATCCATCTGTGACAATGTCCCAGAGGTCAGCATCATAACCAAGAAAGAAACTTTCGATTCTATCTTTCCAGTAATCAAACTTTTCTCCATCAAAAACAGGAGGCTTGGCATTGTAAGAATCTTTCTCATTTGAGTGGGCCATTTGTTTTTCTCGCACTGGATCTCTCTACACGGTTAAGTGTTTGATTTGAAAATCAATAACAGAGCCGGAGCTCTGATACCAATTGAAGGTGAGAAAAACAAGAAAGGGGGGTTTGAATTGTTTGAAAAATAAGCGCTTTTGCAAAATGAAATCACACAATGATTTTATACTGGTTCGCTTATAACACAAAGCTACTCCAGTCCACCCGGCCAAGGTGATTTCGCCTTCAACAAGGACTTAATCCACTAATCTTGAAAGATTACAAACAACCCCTAAGAGAAAAGAAAATCTCTTAGTCCTCTCAAGTCTACAGACTACAAAGAGTCACTTGAGGAAATCAAATAAAAATAGATACAAGATGTGTAATCTAGAGTGCTTCTAAGAAAGCAAATATTACAAACTTAAGAACAAATTTTTCACTTGATAAGCAAAAGCTTAGTGAAAATCTTTGAAGAACAAAGATGTTTTTCTTGAGCGTGATATGATTTCAGTATAGTTTTGGCTAGTGATTTCTTCGTGTATACTGAATGAGATTTCTTCTCTATTTATAGGAGTTGAAGTAGAGTTGAAGTAGCGTTGAATCTGTTGGATATTGAGATGTAATTACGCCATTCCATTTATAGCTTCTGCAGTAGACTTTTTCACTTAGAAGTGACTACTTACCACAATTAGTATCTTTTCTCTTGGAAGAGGAGATTAACGTCTCTTTTCTGATTGAGGAAATCCATTTGCAGAACTTTAACTTGGTTTAAACGTTACTTCATCATGATTAACAATTCTGATTAGAGTCTTTGTGTATCTGGAGAAACTTGCTTCTGATGTTATTTCTTGAATGTTCAGAAAGCGCTGATAACTTCAGAGTTTACAGAAGGCATTTGTTCAGAGTCAGAGCTTCTAGACTTTACTTCATGTTCAGATGCTTCTGATACTTGCAGTTTTGTCCAGAGTCAGAGCTTCTTAAAACGAGATTTCACTTTAGATGCTTCTGATACTTGAGATTTTGCATCTGATCTTGTTTTGCATCTGATGACATCATCAGATTTATTTCTTCTTTCTTTAGAACCCTGCACACTTAGAAACTTTTCGTTAGGGTACCACTTTTGGTTTCATCCTTTGTTATCATCAAAATCATGGAATCTATTGTAGAACTATTTTTGTTCTTACAGTTGTGGGTCTGCCATTGAAGTTTCTTTTGAGAGTAGCTAGAGATGAAGCAGAGAAGGGGAATTGGGAAGTTTTTCACGCACAGCTAGCTGCCATGATCTATGGGATCGTCCTATTCCCAAGCATGCCTAATTTTATTGACTATGCTGCTATCACTATCTTCATCAGAGGGAATCCAGTCCCCACCTTGTTAGCTGATAGTTACTATGCCATCCACAGTAGGCATGGTAAGGGTGGAGCCATCAAGTGCTGTCTACCTCTCCTGTTCAGATGGTTTATGTCACTCCTTCCTGTCAGTGGACCCTTTGTGGATACCCAGAGCACTCTTAAGTGGACTCAAAGGGTCATGTCGCTTACATCCTACGACATCAGATGGCAATATTACCGGATGGACGTACGGAATATTGTTATGAGTTGTGGTGAATTCCGGAACGTGCCACTCGTGGGGACCAAGGGCTGTATAAACTATAATCCAGTTCTTTCTCTTCGCCAGTTAAGGTTTGTTATGAGTAGAAGACCACTTGAAGCTGAGATAGCCGAAAGTATGTATTTTGATAAGCAGAGTGACCCGACTAGATTGGAGCAGATAGGAAGAGCTTGGAGATCTGTTGGAGTGAAGGATGGATTCGTCTTAGGGAAGAAGTTTGCCATTGCAATGCCCGATTACACCGATTGGGTAAAGAAGAGAGTGGAAACCTTATTGCTACCCTATGATAGGATGGAGCCGTTGCAAGAGCAACCACCTTTGGTTCTTGCTGATAGTGTGCCTGCTGAGCACTATAAGCAAGCTCTGATGGAAAGTCGCCGTTTGAGGGAGAAGGAGCAGGACACTCAGATGGAGTTGTACAAAGCTAAAGCTGATAGGTTGCACTTGGCCCATCAACTCAGTGAAGTGCAAGGAGAGGATGCTAGCAGAGCAAGGAGCAAGAAGAGATCATATGAGGAGATGGAATCCATGTTGAATGCAGAGCATAGGGAGTGTTTGAGACTGCAGAGAGCAGAAGCCAACTATCAAAAGAAGATCAGAGACCTAGAGAAGCAACTTAAAGACAAAGACATTCAGTTGAAGAAGGAACTAGACTTGAGACAGAAATCAGAGGACTATCTTGGAGGAGAAGTCTTGGAGCTCAGAAGACAGTTGAAAGAGAAGATCACTCCTCTACCAGAATGTTCAGAATGCACACTGTTGATAGACCAGTGCCATTACCTGAAGACCCTCATTCCGGAAAGCCGTCTGTCTTAGTTTGTATCTTTGATGTATTTTTTTTTAGAATCACCTCCAGGCTTGTTGGATGGGATTCATTTGTTTGTACTCCGTCTTTTGGATCTTTGTTGTTGAGAATCACCTCCAGGCTTGTTGGATGGGATTCATTTCTTTGTACTCTGTTTATTCGAATCTTCTGTTGACTTGGTTGTATTGATCTTATTTATAGATAAGGTTGTCAGTATTTCCCTGTTGTTCTCTTTTTTCCTTGTACCTGTTGTTCTCTTGTTGCTGCAGGTTTGCCATCTTTTGGGGATGAGTCAGGCTCTTTGAATGCCTGAGAAATGAGCATATCATGTGCATCATACATCATTAAACATCATACTCATATCATTTGCATAACAGGTGTTCTTGTGCCGTCTTCTTACTTTGGTTCCTGTGTTCAAGCAGGATAGCTGATCAAAGACCGCACCGCTACTCAACGAGACTCAACCATCAGAGGAATATGGATCAAGTACAAGCTGAGTTAGCTGAGATGAGGGCTAACATGGCCCAATTCATTCATATGATGCAAGGGGTTGCGCAAGGACAAGAAGAACTCCGAGCTCTGGTTCAGAGGCAAGAAGCTACATTGCCACCAGTTAATCCACCTCTTCAAGAAGGAAACCCAGTTCATGACACTCCTGCTGCTGCTATTCCCGTCAACAACTATGCTGTAGGTGAAGAGTTGAGGGGTATCCGAGTTGATGGTCAACCTATTGCTCCAGATGCTGCTAATGCCAGAGTCATCCATGCTCCGGCCCGTAACAGAATTCCGATTGTTGACAGACAAGAGGATATGTTTACCTTACTCAGTGAAGACGAAGATATTTTGGGCAGAAATGATGCGAGAGATCGTAAAGTCGAGGCCCTTGCTGAGAAGATCCGGGCAATGGAATGTCAAAACTCCCTCGGTTTTGATGTTACAAACATGGGATTAGTTGAAGGTCTGAGAATCCCATACAAATTCAAGGCACCGTCATTCGACAAATACAACGGTACTTCCTGCCCTCGCACTCATGTGCAGGCATACTACAGAAAGATATCCGCATACACTGATGACGAGAAGATGTGGATGTACTTTTTCCAAGATAGCCTATCTGGGGCGTCGTTGGATTGGTATATGGAGTTGAAGCGGGATTCAATCAGATGCTGGAGGGATTTGGGTGAAGCGTTCCTCAGACAGTACAAGCATAACATGGATATGGCTCCGACCCGGACTCAGCTGCAGAGTCTGTGTCAGAAGAACAATGAAAGCTTTAAAGAGTACGCCCAGAGGTGGCGCGAGCTTGCTGCAAGAGTTCAACCCCCTATGCTGGAAAGGGAGTTGACTGACATGTTTATCAGCACTCTTCAAGGCGTGTATATGGACCGGATGGGAAGCTGCCCATTCGGAAGTTTTTCTGATGTCGTCATCTGTGGCGAAAGAACCGAAAGTCTGATCAAGGCCGGTAGGATTCATGATGCGGGTTCTTCTTCGAAGAAACCCTTCTCTGGGGCACCTCGCCGTAGAGAAGGAGAGACCAATGCTGTACAGCACAGAGGGGGTGTATATAGAGGAGGTGTGAGTAGAGAACAGTATCGTCCGGTAGCTGCAGTAACTATTCCTGCACCTCAACCTCGTCAACAACAACAACAAAGGGTTCAACAACCACAACCGCAACAACAACAACAACAGCAGCAACGTCCTTATCAGCCAAGACAAAGGTTGCAGGCTGATAGAAGGTTTGACCCGTTGCCCATGTCGTACGCTGAATTACTGCCCGAACTACTCCGGTTAGGGTTTGTTGAATTGCGTACCATGGCTACTCCAACAGTATTGCCTCCTGGGTATGATGCGAGCGTCCGCTGTGACTTTCATTCTGGGGCACCAGGCCATCATACTGAGAGATGCCGGGCTTTCCAGCACAAGGTACAAGATTTGATCGATGCCAAGGCGATCAACTTTGCTCCGGTACCGAATGTGGTGAACAATCCTATGCCTCAACATGGTGGGCATAGGGTGAATAATATTGAAGGGGGGGAAGCTGAAGACTTAGTTGTTGATGTCGAAAACGTTCAGACTTCTCTGTTGGTGGTAAAGGGCCGTCTGCTGAAGGGGGGTGTTGACCCGGGCTGTAGTGAAGATTGTTTGGGCTGTGATGAAGCTACCAATGGCTGTGACCAGTTGAAGGCTGGTATTCAAAGATTGATTGACGAAGGCTGCCTCCAGTTCAGTAGGGTTGTTAAAGATAATGGGTCGGTATCTACTGTCACCATTTACTTCAAGTCGTCTGAAGAACGAGGACAGAGGGTTGTTGGTACATCAGCAGCAAGCAGTGCTCCAGTTACCATTCCTGCGCCGGTTACTATTCCTGCTCCGGTAACCATCAATGCTCCGGCTACTATTGTGGCGTCTGGCAGAAGACAAGTTGAAAATAGTAGGGCTGTTCCATGGAGGTATGACAATGCCTATCGCAGCCATCGGAGGGCTGACAATCAGACTAGGCCAGCAGTTCAAGCGCCTGTTACTATCAGTGCACCGGTGAAAACTCCTGTGGTCGCAAGTCCTGTGGTGGACAATGTTGGGGGACCAGGAGGTTTTACCCGGAGTGGACGACTGTTTGCTCCTCAGCCATTGAGAGATGCTAATGCTGAGGCATCTGCTAGGGCTAAGGGTAAACAAGTTGTGGTTGACGAGGAACCGGCTCAGAAGGAGGCTGAGGGTTCTTTTGAAAAGGACGTCGAGGAATTCATGAAAATCATCAAGAAGAGTGACTACAAGATAGTAGATCAGCTCAATCAGACTCCGTCTAAAATTTCGATACTCTCTTTGCTATTGTGCTCAGAGGCACATCGTGATGCCTTGCTAAAGATGTTGAACATGGCATACGTACCGCAAGAGATCTCCGTCAACCAACTGGAGGGTGTACTAGCCAACGTGAGCACCAGGCATGGTGTAGGTTTCACTGACCTAGACTTGACGCCTGAGGGTCGTAATCATAACAAAGCCTTGCACATCACTATGGAATGCAAGGGTGCTGTTTTGTCTCACGTGTTGGTAGACACCGGGTCGTCCCTGAATGTCCTGCCCAAGCAAATTCTGAAGAAGATTGATGTTGAGGGAGTTGTGCTCACTCCCAGTGACCTTATCGTGCGCGCTTTTGACGGATCCAAACGGTTTGTGTTTGGTGAAGTTACCTTGCCGGTGAAAATAGGTCCGGAATTTTTTGATGTAATCTTCTATGTGATGGACATTCAGCCCGCCTATAGCTGCTTATTAGGGCGTCCGTGGATACACGCAGCTGGGGCAGTCTCGTCGACTCTCCACCAAAAGCTCAAATATGTCTGGAACGGTCAGATTGTGACCGTGTGTGGCGAAGAAGAGATTCTGGTGAGTCATTTATCCTCGTTCAAGTATGTCGAGGTAGATGGCGAGATCCACGAAACCTTGTGCCAGGCATTTGAGACCGTGGCGCTTGAGAGGGTAGCTTGTGCTGAGCAGAGGAAGCCAGGTGCTTCGATTACATCCTATAAGCAGGCTAAGGAGGTGGTTGACTCCGGAAGAGCTGAAGGTTGGGGCAAGATGGTTGACTTGCCTATCAAAGAAGACAAGTTTGGAATCGGTTTTGAGCCTCTTCAGGCAGAACAGAATGTGGGTCCGAGCACCTTTACCAGCGCTGGGCTGATGAACCATGGAGATGTCTTTGCTACTGATGGTGAAGATGTTGACAGTGATTGTGTTGTAGACGTCTGGGTCCGCCCGTGTGCACCAGGGGAGTCTATCAACAATTGGACGGCTGAAGAAGTGGTCCAAGTTACTCTTTTGGCAGAGTAATTTTCCTTTGTTTTTTTTCATTTTGCATGAAAACCCTACGTTCTGCCCAAGGCGTAGTGGTTCATTGTAGGGCCTCATCATGTTTAAATGATTATCATAAATAAAGGACGTTTTGCAATCAAATTTTGAGATCTTTGTCTTTCTATTTTTGTTTTCACTTTTTTCAAAACAATAAAAATGGCAATGTTTTTATTTTTTGTGACTTATTGAAATCTTTTTCTAAAAACAAAACATTAAACATGCAGAAGTGATCTTTTGGCATCCACTGTGAACAATCCTGTTATGGCTCAGTATGATTTTGATAATCCCATCTACCAAGCTGAAGAGGAGAGTGAGGAAGACTGTGAACTCCCTGCAGAATTGGTCAGACTACTGAAGCAAGAGGAAAGGGTCATCCAACCTCATCAGGAGGAGTTGGAGATTGTTAATCTGGGTACTGAGGACGACAGAAGAGAGATCAAGATTGGGGCTGCTTTAGAAGACTCTGTCAAGAGGAGGCTGATTGAGATGCTAAAAGAATATGTGGAAATATTCGCCTGGACATATCAAGACATGCCTGGGTTGGATACAGACATTGTGGTGCATAGGTTACCTCTTAGAGAAGAGTGTCCGTCGGTCAAGCAGAAGCTTCGCAGAACTAGTCCTGATATGGCTGTCAAGATCAAGGAAGAGGTTCAGAAGCAGTGGGATGCAGGTTTCCTGGCTGTTACCAGATATCCACCGTGGGTTGCCAACATTGTTCCTGTGCCGAAGAAGGATGGCAAAGTCAGAATGTGTGTCGACTGCCGGGATTTGAACAGAGCGAGTCCGAAAGATGATTTCCCATTACCTCACATTGATGTATTGGTGGATAATACGGCTCAATCCTCGGTATTCTCTTTCATGGACGGTTTCTCAGGCTATAATCAGATCAAGATGGCGCCAGAGGACATGGAAAAGACGACATTCATTACACCTTGGGGCACGTTCTGCTACAAAGTGATGCCATTCGGGCTGAAGAATGCCGGTGCTACCTATCAGAGGGCAATGACGACTCTCTTTCATGACATGATGCACAAAGAAATCGAAGTGTACGTGGATGATATGATTGCGAAGTCGCAGATAGAAGAGGAGCACTTGGTTAATTTGCAGAAGTTGTTTGACAGACTGGTCAAGTTCAAACTGAGGCTGAATCCGAACAAGTGTACGTTTGGGGTAAGATCAGGGAAGCTTCTAGGCTTCATTGTCAGTGAGAAAGGGATTGAGGTTGATCCAGCAAAAGTCAAAGCTATTCAAGAGATGCCTGAACCGAAGACGGAAAAGCAAGTCCGTGGGTTTTTAGGGAGGTTGAACTACATTACAAGGTTCATATCTCACCTAACCGCCACATGTGAACCAATTTTCAAACTACTCAGAAAGAATCAGGCGATCAAGTGGAATGATGATTGTCAGAAAGCTTTTGACAAAATCAAAGAGTATTTACAGAACCCTCCAATCCTGATTCCTCCAGTTCCAGGGAGACCGCTGATAATGTACCTGTCAGTTACCGAGACTTCGATGGGGTGTGTATTGGGGCAGCATGACGAGTCTGGTCGAAAAGAGCATGCCATATACTACCTAAGCAAAAAGTTTACCGACTGTGAAACAAGATATTCACTGCTCGAGAAAACTTGTTGTGCTTTGGCCTGGGCTGCTCGCCGACTAAGGCAGTATATGTTGAACCATACTACTCTGTTGATTTCTAAGATGGATCCAGTCAAGTACATCTTTGAGAAGCCGGCTCTCACCGGGCGCGTTGCTCGATGGCAGATGATTTTAACAGAATATGACATTCAGTACACGTCACAGAAGGCCATCAAGGGTAGTATTCTGTCAGACTACCTTGCCGAGCAACCGATCGACGATTATCAGCCTATGATGTTTGAATTCCCTGATGAAGACATCATGTATCTGAAGACGAAAGATTGTGAAGAGCCGCTTGTCGAGGAAGGACCGGATCCTGATGACAAGTGGACACTGATGTTTGATGGGGCTGTGAATATGAATGGTAACGGTGTCGGTGCAGTATTGATCAATCCCAAAGGTGCTCATATACCTTTCTCTGCCAGATTGACATTCGACGTCACCAACAATGAAGCTGAGTATGAGGCTTGTATCATGGGGATAGAAGAAGCCATTGATCTGAGGATCAAAACACTTGACATATTTGGAGATTCAGCTCTAGTGATCCATCAGGTCAATGGAGATTGGAATACGAACCAGCCGCATCTGATTCCTTATAGAGATTACACCAGAAGAATACTGACGTTCTTCAAGAAGGTGAAGTTGTACCATGTCCCTCGGGATGAGAATCAGATGGCTGATGCATTGGCTACTTTATCCTCTATGATAAAGGTTCATTGGTGGAATCATGTGCCACATGTTGCAGTAAACCAACTCGAGAGGCCTGCGTATGTGTTTGCAGCCGAGTCTGTTGTTGTGATTGATGAAGAGCCGTGGTACTATGATATCAAGAACTTCCTCAAGACTCAAGAGTATCCTGAGGGTGCGTCGAAGAATGATAAGAAGACCCTGAGAAGGCTAGCTGGAAGCTTTTATTTGAATCAGGATGACGTGTTGTATAAGCGGAACTTTGACATGGTCTTGCTCAGATGCGTGGATAGACACGAAGCAGACATGTTGATGCAAGAAGTGCACGAAGGTTCGTTTGGTACCCATGTTGGTGGTCATGCAATGTCCAAGAAATTGCTGAGAGCCGGATATTATTGGATGACTATGGAGTCCGACTGTTTCAAATATGCTCGGAAGTGTCATAAGTGTCAAATCTATGCTGATAAGGTGCATGTACCACCAAACCCGTTGAATGTCATGAACTCGCCTTGGCCGTTCGCCATGTGGGGCATTGATATGATTGGGAAGATTGAGCCTACTGCTTCAAATGGACATCGCTTCATCTTGGTTGCGATTGATTACTTCACCAAATGGGTAGAAGCAGCTTCCTTTGCCAGTGTCACCAAACAAGTGGTTGCCCGTTTCATCAAGAAGGAAATCATCTGTCGTTACGGAGTTCCCGAGAGAATCATCACCGACAATGGTTCAAATCTCAACAACAAAATGATGAAAGAACTATGCAGAGATTTCAAGATTGAACATCACAATTCTTCTCCTTACAGACCGAAGATGAATGGTGCTGTAGAGGCAGCTAACAAGAATATCAAGAAGATTGTGCAGAAGATGGTCGTTACGTACAAAGACTGGCACGAGATGTTGCCTTTCGCTTTGCATGGGTACCGTACCTCAGTGCGTACGTCGACCGGGGCAACCCCCTACTCCCTTGTGTATGGTATGGAAGCAGTCCTGCCAGTTGAGGTGGAGATCCCTTCTCTGAGGGTATTATTGGACGTCAAGCTGGACGAAGCCGAGTGGATTCGTACAAGGTTTAATGAGTTAAGCCTTATCGAAGAGAGATGGTTAGCAGCTGTGTGCCATGGGCAGTTATATCAGAGAAGGATGAAGCGAGCCTTTGATCAGAAAGTGCGTCCTCGGACATTTCAGATTGGTGATCTAGTTCTGAAGAGGATCCTTCCTCCCGGTACCGATAACAGGGGCAAGTGGACTCCTAATTACGAAGGTCCATATGTTGTGAAGAAGGTCTTCTCCGGTGGAGCCTTGATGCTTACAACAATGGATGGTGAAGATTTTCCTTCCCCTGTTAACTCAGATGTAGTCAAAAAATACTTCGCATAAATTGACCCGCTGGACAAAAAGAATAAAAGAATCCAGGCAAAAATGGGCATCCCGACGAACCAAAAAACAGAAAGAAAAGGTTCGGGCAAAAGTTAGGGATAAAATAAAAAAAAAATTGTACACCCGGTAAGTCGAAAACCCGCAAGGGCGGCTTAGGAAAAAATGGGTATCCCGGTGGATTGAAAACCCGAAAGGGCGATCCAGCCAAAAGAGGGATTAAAGCGAAGACTGCAGTCTGAGTTGTCTGTACTTCATCATGCTTCGTCAGCTGCCATCTCGAAAGATGTGATCGGTCCAGTCAGTCTTCTCAGAAAGCAAGGAATTGGGAGGAAACTGATGATCTATGAGTTATAACAGAGTTGGGAAACAGTGGATGCCGTGTTCACATTGCCATTAGGATAGTTTATTTTCCTTTTGTGTGCAATTACCTCTTTCTAGGGATTGCTTCCCAATGTATTTGCCTTTTCAGGTACACTTTCAATCAATAAAAGTCGTTATTCAGATAAATTGCTCTCCTGTTTTTACTTTTACTGTTTTGTTTGCAAAAACGTCCAAATTTTTGATAAACATTGCATCTAAAAAACATGAAGGCTAAACAATAACGTGCAAAAGATTAAAACATTTGAAAATCATTTTGAATGTTGAGGACACTTGAACGTATCTTGTCCACGTACCCCCTGGGGCATCTGTTGTTCCATTTTGCAGGTCGTCACCTGTGAGCATTCTCTAGCAGTTTATTTCCCAGAACGAAGCTATTTCTCCTAGCTACAGATTGGTTAAGTCTTCCCCAGCGAAGCAATCATTTCTCCAGCAGAGTTCATCCTACCAGTAGATTCGACAGGTTTCCATAGCAGGTCGATACCTGCACCCCCAGCTGAGTTGTTTCTACTTGTGAATTATGTGGGTCGTCCCCGGCAGAGTAACAGATATTTCCCAAAGCAGAGTTTATCGTACCTGAGGTTTGTAGGAGCCTTATCCCCGAAGAGTTACCGGTTTTATCTTCCCCAGCGGAGCAGTTATTTCCCCAAGCGGAGTTCTTGTGAATTGATTGGGATATCCCCAGCAATTTATTTTTGTCTGTAGCAAGCTGTTTGCTTACTCCCCAGCGAGTTGTTTTATTTTCCCCTAGCAGATTTGTATTTTTGGTTCCCCGGCATTTGTTTTCTTCTTCCCCAGCGGAGTTATTGAAGGTTCCTCAGCACAGTCGTCCTGTGTATTCCCCGGCGGAGTTTATATCATTTTGCATTGCATGTAGTGATCATTGCATCCTCAAAACTGCGTAGCATTTCCATCTCTATATGGAGCATTACGCCATAGAAAAATTCAAACATATGCATTCATGTGTTCGAAACCCCATCAGACTGTATCCCCGGCAGAGGCGGATCATTTTTATTCAACATCAGCACAACACGTCTGCTACAGTTGCTTTGACAAGCATTCAGAATTGATTATCCCCACAGAGGTTTATTTCCTCACCCGTTGGTGACAGAAAGTTTGTTTCTCCTCAGTGAGACTCCCAGCAAGTGATCAGCCTTGCCTTGACATATCTAAGATGTCGTTCTTGTAATACCAGTAAGTGTCATGTCAGCACCCGCGTGTGCTTTCACTTTTTGGTGTCGGTAAACACCATTGTTTCGGTGTCGGTAAACATCGAGTCTCACCCAGTCATCGGTAAATGTCTGGTCATTTTTGATGTCGGTAAACATCATCTTTCGGTGTCGGTAAACATCGAGTCTCACCCAGTCATCGGTAAATGTCTGGTCATTTCTTTTGGTGTCGGTAAACACCATTGTTTCGGTGTCGGTAAACATCGAGTCTCACTCAGTCATCGGTAAATGTCTGGTCATTTTTGATGTCGGAAAACATCATCTTTCGATATCGGTAAACGTCGAGTTTTCCCTCAGTCATCGGTAAATGTCTGATAATTCCCCAGCTAGAAATCCCCAGTAGAGTCATCTGTAAATGTCCTACCTGGTTTCCGGTTGCGAATATTTGTTTGTCTCTCCCCAATAAATTCTTCATCCCCAGTCATCGGTAAATGTCTGGTCATTTCTTTTGATGTCGGTAAACATCATCTTTCGATGTCGGTAAACGTCGAGTCTCATCCCAGTCATCGGTAAATGTCTGGTCATGCTTTGTTTTCTTGTTAATAAAATCAGTATCCCCAGAAGTCGTCGGTAAACGTCTTGTCTGGTTCCACTACAGAGATTTTGTTCCTCCCCAAGCGGAGATGCCATCGGTAAATGGCCTTGTTGAAGTTGATATCGGTAAATATCAAGTTTGCTCTGAAGCCACCATCGGTAAATGGTCTTGCTTCCTTTTTACGTCAAGTTTATTTTCCCAGCAGCCATCGGTAAATGGTCTTGCTGAAGTTGATATCGGTAAATATCAAGTTTTAACCATCGGCAAATGGTTTCGTTTTTTCAGAAGTTTGTTTTCCCAGCAGCCATCGGTAAATGGTCTTGCTGAAGTTGATATCGGTAAATATCAAGTTTTAACCATCGGTAAATGGTTTCGCTTTTCAGAAGTTATTTTCCCAGCAGCCATCGGTAAATGGTCTTGCTGAAGTTGATATCGGTAAATATCAAGTTTTAACCATCGGTAAATGGTTTTGCTTTTCAGAATTTGTTTCCCAGCAGCCATCGGTAAATGGTCTTGCTGAAGTTGATATCGGTAAATATCAAGTTCCCAGTTTTTAACCATCGGTAAATGATGTTGCTTTCCTGAAGTTATCGTGCAGTTGTCATCGGTAAATGGCGTGGTTCTTTTTGTATTATATCCAGTTGGTGCAAATTTCTACGGTTCTTTAGTATTCAATCCCTGTTTACCCTGAAAGTCTGACAGCCATTGCTATCATCCGTTCGGGTTCCCAACTGATTGAATAGGGGCAGCTGTAGCACCTCAAATTTGCACCTATCATTGTACATACATTCTCATATTAGGTCATAACATAACATGGTCCACTGCATAGCATTGCATTGTCCCTTTTGCCCAAGTGCAAGATCATCAGGAGAATTAGGTCAAACTGATCAGGAGATCAGTCAATCAAGCAAGCAAGCACAATTCTCATTGAGCCAAGGCCCTAGGGTTGGTCCAACATGTTCACATGACTTGGGGATCCATTTGAAGTGTTTTGGTCAAGGGTTGGATGTTCAGAAGTCATCAGTCAATGCACAGTCAGTCAGAAACCCTAAAAAGTCAAACTTGGTCAACTGTGACTGATTTTTATGGTTTTGATGGTTGGATTTGGTTTGAGAGAGCTTATTCATGTTCAAATAGGCCTCACATATCATGGCAAACATCATCATTGAAGAATTTGAAGCCAAATCAGAAATTTCCAAAAATAGAAACTGGACCTGTAATTGAAACTTGCCAAAAATGGAAACTTCTTGATCCCAAAATTACATCATGATACAAGCTTCAAATGAATTTTTGCCCAACATGAAAGTTGAAGATATTGTTCTCCCATTTCCAAAAAGTCCAAGAACTATCAATTCCCATGTATGGTTGGCAAGATATGATCAATTCATTTTCAAAAATTCTTGAACTTCAAAAGGCCATATCTCTCAAACCATTTGGCCAAATTTGGTGGGGTTTTTTCCAACAAGTCACATTTGATCCCCTCTTTCCAAAAATGTAACCATCATTCACCAAAACCTCATAGATCAAAATGGCATTTTTTGACTTACTTGAATTAATTTTAAGTAAAGTGGAAATTTGACTTTTTGATTTAACCAATTCCAATCCATTTTGCCATTTGAATAAGGTCTGAAATGATATTTGAGACTTGTTACAAGCCCATTTTCGTGCAGCACATACACCTCATTGCAAGCTTGGTTGTTTTTAGCAATTTTGTCATTTTAGCAAATTTTGGATTACCAAGTTCACAAATGATGATTAGCACCTAAAACAGAAGTATATATTGTCATTTTTCTGCCAATTGAAACCCTAGCAGCTACTAAAAACCAACAGAATTTCATCTCTCTCAAAAAATCACCATTTCTTTCATTTGGATTTTCTGTAAAAAAAAACTCCAAAGAAACACGAGCTTGCTTGCTTGTTCCATCCTTAACCAACATACTGGAAGCATTTCCTGGCCATGAATCTTAGCTGTAACCAAAGAAAACCACTGTTTCATTAGAGAACTCATCAATGGCAGTTCAAGTTTGAGGACATCCCAAGCATTGTTGAGCTAGAATATTTCAACCATTCTTCATTTGGAAGCTTGAGGAGCATCTGTTTCACTTCAGCATAGCCAAACAATCCTTGAATCTCAACTGTTCTTCAACATTGGTAAGATTTCGATCCTCACCATTTGCTAAATCGTGACCTGTTTTAGAAAGGCCTTTGCATGTTGATTTCATTGGTAGTCTTAGTTTTGAAAATGGTTGGATGATGATTGAGTTATGCTGTTTTAAAGTTTGCTGTTCATATTTATTTTTACTCGATTCATGATGCTTGGCCTGTTTTAATGAAAATGAGTGATGGATTCATGTTGTTTGATGCTTGCTGAATCGATTGATGTAGTCAATTTGTATTTCTGGGCATTTTAATTTTTCACGATTTGAAGTGATGAAGATGAAGCTCACTGTTCATATGAAACCCTAGTTCATCGTTGCCTTGCCCAGATTTGTCCCCTGTTCACGTTGCATGCTACTGTACGCTCATGCTAGCCAATCACGACATTTCCCCTGCATTGCCTAAACGCGGCGTTTGGTTTAGTGGCTCCAACAATTACAAAAATGCCACTCCGTTCCAATTATTTTAATTAATCTTGTTTTATTTCATTTCTTTTCTCAATAATTATTTCATTTTGTTACTCAACTTATAAAAATCATAACATCATCATTTTTAATCCAATTTTAATGGGATTTTTTGCATTTGATTCATCATGATCTCTACTTAATTGTCATATTTTTTCCAGAATTTTTTGATGGATGGTTTTTAATTGGTATTAGGGTTTGTGACATGTGACAATATTTTGTACCTTTTACCAAATCATTTGTGAAATAGTGATGCATTATCCTATGCTCTTGAAATTTTTTGTGCATAAACTAGACCCATCCATGGTGATTTTGGTATAGAGTTCATGAATTTATCATCCCTGGTCATTGAGTTATGATTTTTTGAAATAGGGTGTGACAATTTGTGTCACACCATTGATGTGCAACTTGATGATTTTCACAGCCATGCCTATTGACCTCAAAATGGATTGAACTTTTGCATGATTGAGCTTGTGTATGTCTAGTTTACATATGATTTTTTGTGGATTTGTTTATGGCATTTTCAATTTGATTGAGATTTTTGTCCCCTGTTTGATCACATGTTGACTTTTTGTGACACTTGTTCCCATTTCATTTGTGAAATCCTCATACTTTATTAGATGGACATGAAATTTGGTATGTGATTACTAGACATCTTAAGCTTTGTCATGGTTTTTGTCCCATTCATTTCTCATATTCCATCCCTGATTTATGATTTTTTTCAAGTTGATGTATGTTTGGTTGACTTCTTTGAGCATGTTCAAAATTGTTTTTCCTTTCTGGTTTTCATTGACTATCTTCTACTTGTCCAAATGAGATGAAATTTGACATGCTTACCATGATATAGGTGATGATTGATCATGATTTATTTGGTGATTTTTGGAAATGTTTGAGATTGCTTTTGATTCAAGTCTTGTTGTTGACTTCTATGAGCTTCTAATTGCCATGCTTTGATTTCTTTTGTTCATGAAATGATGATGATGATTGATATGAATGTGAAACCAATTGGTATTGTTTCTTGATTGTTTGAACATGATGTTGGATGCTTGCCACTTGCTGTTTTGACTTTTTCATTCCCTTTTGACCCTAGGCTTGCCCTAGTGGTTCTGTTACTTACAGTTGAGTTCATTTTTTCAGGTTAACCCACAATTATCCATTGAAACCAACATAAATTAGTTTTGTTTGCTTGTTTATCATGACTAACATGTTTTGTTTTGTAGGTTGCTTGGCTCACATGCCTTGAGCTTTGTGCCTTGCACATTTACTTGCTTATGATTGACTGTTGATCTGTTTCCTTTTGCTTTAATCTTGAAGTTGTATACTAATGTCTGCTTGACTATTTCAGGTGCTTTTAGTTGCTCAGTTCCTTGTGAACTTTTTGCTTTGCTTTGCTTGATAAGCAATTTGCATTGAGGTATACCTTCTAATCTTCATGTAGTCTGGAAGACCTGGCCTGTTACTTGGCCAGGCAACTGTCTGAAGTCCTCCTTAAGAGGCAATGTTTGTGGGTGTTTAAATTTTGTCCTTGTACATACTCAAAGTCCTCCTAAGTGAAGAGGCAATTGGCAGAACCCAAGGGATAAGCAATCTATCCCCTGCTAGTCTGTGTGTCACTCACCTTGCTCACACTACCTGTGTTGATGCATAGTGAGTAAAAGCCCAAGATCTATAGAGTCTAACTTGTGGAGAGAGTTCCTACTTTCTGAACTCCCACACCTTCTGATATTCGAATGCTCTCCCTGACCCGGGATAAGAGCAATGAGGCACACCCCTCATCTCCTTTCATCTGCTTCACCTTGGCTCTCAATGTCAAGGTTAAGAGCACTTTTAACCCAATTCCAGTGGTTTGTTTGTTGAGGTTGATATGACCCCTCGACTAAAACCTAACCTTGTTTGAGCCCCTTGCTTGTGTATAGTGTGTGCTATCTGTGCTTGCATGTTTGTTTGACTTGCTTCCTGTGCAAGTTAGGTTTAGTTTAGACTTGCTTCCTGTGCAAGTTAGGTTTTGCTTGACTTGCTTCCTGTGCAAGTTAAGTGTGTGTGTGGCTTGCTTCCTGTGCAAGTCATGTTTAGGATAGGTTGGCTCCCTGTGCCAATTAGCTAGAAACCTTAACTTAGGGATGATTTGCATGATAACATCTAGGCTCGAGTCGTAGTCTCCCTAGTTGTGTCTCCCTCTGTTATCTGGTTAGGCTAGTCCTTTTTCCCTGCGTAGGGGAACTACATCACCCTGATCTTCATACCAGATGAAGTATGTAGGCAGGAGATTGAGCTGATCTCTCCGGGCGCCTTTTTTTTTCTTTTTGTGTGTGTTGTTTGACAGTTGCTAGGCTCGAGTGCCTGACTCCTTAGCAATCTGTTGTCTGTTTGTTTGAGTGTGTGCTTGACAGTTATAGGCTCGAGTCCCCGACTCCCTATTAACATGTTGTGTTGTTGTGTGCTTGGGAGCTGATGTAAGTCCATCGAGTGGCATTTGGGTTCCAGTGTGTGTGTGTTTTGGTTCGGATGCTGATGTAAGTCCAGTGATTGGCATTCGGGCTCCATGTTTGCCTTTGCCTGTGTTTGTTTGTATGCGTGTCAGCCGAGCTACGAATGCTCTGATTCTCCTTCGTCCAAGGAGATACGTATGCATAGGATGCGATATCCTAGCGAGCATGTGTCGTTTCCCCAGTCCGAACTACTTCGACTCTGATGTCTATGCCTGATAGACTAAGTAGGCCCAGGATACGATATCCTGCCGAGTCAGTTTCAGTCTGTTTTCCTGTGTCTCTTTCAGCCAGTGTGTGTGTGTGTGTTTGAACAACGTTTTAGCAACCATTCTCCTTTCTATTGTGCGTGGATCCCGTCGAGTACGACAGATGCGTAGGGGTGCTAATACCTTCCCTTCGCATAACCGACTCCCGAACCCATTCTCTTTGGTCGCGAGACCATGTTCTTTCCTAGGTTTACTCTGAGCGTTTCCTTTCCCTCTTTTGGGATAAATAACGCACGGTGGCGGCTCTGTTGTTCTTCGTTTCCCGCCGGTTTTTCGCGTAATGCGACACTTTGATGAAGACACATTTCTCATTTAAAGCTCACATAAAAAGTTAAGTAAGGTGGAATATTGAAATATATGACTTTACACTTAGGAAAATTTTCAACATGTTGAAATTTACAAACTTCCACCTCAAAATTCACCATGATCCAAGCTCCAAATGAAAACGTGTTCAACATCAAACTTGTTCCCCTTGATCCAAGCTTTCCAAAGAACCCAAGTTCATGCATTTTAGATGAGGTTTGCTAGGGCTGCGCATGGATTTAACAGAGCTGCATCATTGGAGGAAATCAAATGTACAAACTTCATTTCACATTGCCTTGCCAATCAAGCTTCATTCAGACTTCAACATGATTGATTTTGGACCTTAATGCATTGACTCATGGGCCTGTATATGCCCATGCACTCGTGCCATTCACATTGCTAAATTTGGACAAAATTTCAAGTGTACAAATATCACTCCCTCATGCTATAAATACATGACCTATGTGCTCAATTCAAAGACACCTTGCGCGCCAGCTTTGCCCCCCATTGAAACCCTCTCATTCTAAAGGAAAACCTGATAATTTTCAATCTGAAAATTGAGTTTGAATCTCAACTGTTGGAGATTCAAGAACTCTAAGATCCAAAGCCTTGAACCATTGTTAATCACTCCCTACAAGCTTCTCAAGTGTGATCAGATTGTGTTTGAAGCAAGCAACCTCAAGTTCTGCACAACATTGAAGGTAATTTTCAGAAAACTTCATCTCTTCGATTCTCACTCAATTCTCATCAACTCTTTTGGATCTTTGGTTGTCTGAAGTCCTACCAATATAGGCAAGAAAATTGAGTTGCTTAGAGGTCAAATCGAAGCAACTCAGATGACACGCCTCAAAATTCAACTCCTCATATCTTTCTATATATGTGGAGTTAGTTAAAATTGAAGTCAGATTCGTGCTCTACGCCATTTTTTCTTTCAGATCATGTCCTTCTTTTTTATTTTTTTGATGGCTGAGGGTGGACCAGTCCGGTGAGGTCCACCGGAGAAGAAGACCGGAGTTACAGCTCCGGCGGTGCGTTGACACGTCTCCCAGCCACATGATCCATTCAATTTGTTTTAATCTTAGGCGTTAGTTTTGATTACCACGCGTGTGGCGCGCTAACTAGTTTCCATCATGGAACGCGCATTTGTGTCCACTTGATCTGCCACCTCAATTAATGAGGGAGATCAAGTGGTCCATATTTTTTTGATTTTCTGATTTTAATTTTTACTCCTTTGTTTTTCATTAATTCATATTAATTTTAATATTGATCCAAAAAATATGAGAGTTTCACCAAAAAATTTCAAATAATTTCCTCTTTCATATTTTGAATTAAAATTATTTTTTTGGATCATTATTAATATTTTTCATGATTTAATTGATTTTGTGATTCTTTTTAATTGTGTAAAAATACTTTTAAGTCTTTAAAAATTCTGAAAATTTTTCTCCAAGGTCCTTTGACCTTGTTTAACCTATGATAAATCTCATGGTCATTTCTTTGGTGTTTTGATGAGGTTTTAGGAATTTGACAAACCATATTTAATTTAAATGCCTTATTTTAGTATTTTTTAATTTGAATAAATGCCAAATAATTGTGTTGACCTATTGTGATGATTTGTGTAAGTTTGACTCATGTTGTTGGGCCTTGGTCAAGGTTGATTTAACTTTGTTAAGTTAATATCATTGGATTTAGGGGATTGATGGAATGTACATTCCATCTCCCAAAATGAATGAATGGTATTAATTTGGTAAAAGTCCTCCTTTGACCAATTTGAGTTTTGATCCATTCCCTCCCCTCTTCATCTCATTCCCCCTTTTTTATGCATTCATCTCATTTGGCCTATGATATCTCTAAGTCTTAAGGCTAGTTGATTGCAAAATCAATATAAGTATGGATGAGATTAGGCCACCATTTTTGCATATTCTTTTTGTGTGTGGTATGTTTCATGAGCATAGTCCATTATATTATGTCTCTAGCATGCATTAACACCAAAATTCTATTGCCCGACCTCAAATAGTTGTGACTTCTGCATAAGTCCAATTACGATTGCTTAACATAGCGCTAAATTTTTGACACAAAAGGCATAGCATTCTTGTTAGTGAGATTGTAAGTCTCCCCTCTTTCATGGTATTGTGTGGAAACTTGGCCTTTTTTCCTTCCTTTGGAAGATGTCTTGGCTCAAGGATTCATGCTTGTGATAAGTGGGTTGAGTGTTCTCCAAAGAATAACTTAAAATGAAAAGCAAAAGCAAAACAATACTAACCTCTAACTCATTAACAACTAACATTTAATTTCAAGTCCTTTATTTTAACGCGCTTTCATTTTTAAGTTCTATTTATTTGCCATTGTTCATACCATTCTAATTGTTTATGTTAATGTCATTTTCCCTTTGTCCATTTGGACCATATTGTGTGATATATCTTGTTTGTGTATATTTTGTTTGTTTGTGTGGTCTTGGACCATTAATGTACATAATAAGAGTAAAAACCCTAAAAAAAATTGTGTAGACTGTTGACTTGATCTTGGACAAATTGGACTTAGAATTTAGGCAACCTTCCTATGCTAAAGGACTTGGCCAATGCCAACTTTTATGAAACCAAGTGATTGCAATTTGAAACTTCATCTGATACATCATTCAAGATCCCTTTGAGTTCATCTGCAACATGATCATTGTGAAGCTGTTATTTTGAACCTGTGACTTGTGGAATTCATCTGCTACATGGGCTAATTTGAAGAAGATCATGGAGTGGCTAAGCTTGGATGTGGCTATCTTTATTTGATGCCTTGCTCTTTAAGTTAATATTGTATGCATTGTTTGTTGCTTGATTCTAATTGTCATACCCCAAAATTTGCCCGTTGGTATTACAAAGCATTTCTCAAGACCCTCCGACTTATTCTGCAAGGCACCGACATCAAGTGAACAAAAGCCCAGCTCACAACAGGCCCAATCCAAAAGGGGCCCAAAATAGCTTGCTCGCTAGGCGAGCAATCCCTTCGCCTAGCGAATGCTTCGTCATGGCACTCGCCCAGCGAAGCGTCAGATCCAGGAAAAGGCCCAGACCTAGTTTGCTCGCTAGGCGAGCAATTCCTTCGCCTAGCGAAGCTTGCGAAGTTTGAGATTTTTGGACCTCATTTTAAGCCCATTAGGTCACTACTACCTCTACTATAAATACCTGCTCCTCTGCTACGAAAAAAACACACACAGACGGACGAAGACGGACGGAAACACGCATCCAGAGGGAGAAACACAGAAACCCTGCTGATCCAAAGAATTCAGAAGGCGGAAACCCTGAAGGCCGTTTATTCACTCCGAAGCTACCGCCGTCCAACTCAATCCGGCTCGCCAATTCAAGGTTACAACTTGATTTGCAAACAGGTTAGCCTCACTATTATCACTTTAGCTTCTTAATTGGCATATGATTATCATTTGGTGTCCTTATTTTGCATGTGGTATCACTCTAGTATCTTAATTTGCATGTGATATCGTTTTGTATTTTCAATTGGCATATGGTACCACTTCATGTTCTTAATTTGTGAATTATAATCGAATTCATAAACATTTTGAAGTCTTGCATGAGAATTTAAATGTGTTTGCCTATTGTGAAACTGAACCATATAATTGTGTATTGGATGCCATAAGCCATGCTGCAGGTTGAGGTCATAATGTTCTCAAATTTCAAACCCGTGGCCGCTCGCTAGCTCATCGCTAGGCGAGCCCGCAGCGAGCCTTCGCTGAGCCTTCGCTAGGCGAAGCAGAGGCGACCGGGCCAGGGGCTGCTTTGCTTTTTGCTGCCTATTTCATGTTTACCTAATGATGATTCTGCATTATTTGGCCTAAATTCTTGGCTGCTATATTTATCTTATGATGCAAGTTCCAATTGTATTTTATGCTTTAATCCGTGTGTTCATGGTGTAAAGGCTAGCATACTTCCGAAGAAATAGCCGGTTAGGTACTCCGCTTTACGCATGGGAAGCCTTCATGGAGAGGGATTCTAAATTATTTCACTTTAATGTGAAGATTCATATTGATTGCCTAATTAATTTTACTATATGTAATGTTGATTTTAATGTATCGATTTAATGCGGTATCATCATAATTACCTAATGGACTTAAAACATGGACTTTAAATAAATGACATCGGACCTCTCTTTATTACCCCACGATTACAATATTACGGTCATGTCCCGCGAATATGGGGATATCCTTAGCAAAGACCCTTCGGTAAAATCATCATAGTCCCTCGGATGTTGCCTTCTAAAATACGATTTTGTCCCTCGATGACCCTTCGGTGTAGCCTACGGTTAAATGATGATAGTCCCTTCGAATGCTAAGGTATCCTCACAAATGTTGCCTTCAATGACCTATCGATGACCCTGCGATGACCCTTCTACATCCCCAGGATAAAATTACTTACTTCTCAATAGTAAGGACAGTTTTACCCTCATAAGGATGGGAAATGCCCAGAAAGACCTCTGACAGGTATAACCTTAATTGCTCATTCATAACCTAAAAATACTTTTCACACCCCACACCTTTCAAACGTCTTCTTTTGGAAAATCACCACTTAGCATACATCCGTACTAGGATCATTGCCAAGTTATATTTTTCTAAACTACTTTCAAAAAACTAAATGAGATAACCACTTTGTATACATTCATGCAAGAATCATTACAAAGTTAAATTCTCCTTTTCAAAACATTTTTCATACATTTCTCAACCACCTTTTTCAAACAAAGAAAACATAAATGATTGAGCAATTAAGAGCCCATGGATAACCATGGATACAAAGGGTGCTAATACCTTCCCTTTGTATAAAGTACCTCCCGAACCTAAGAATTTAAAATTAAGGTCTTTCCTGTTCTTTTCCACCTTTCCTTAAGGGATAAAAGAAAAGTCGGTGGCGACTCTTGCTAACCGCGACATTGCGATTACAAATCCAATAAAGTCCAGTTCACCGTATGACAGAACTGGCGACTCTGCTGGGGAATCTATTGAGAGGTCCATCTTAAAAAAATCATTTATGTTTTAATTTGTTCTTTCGTTTTAAGGGATTGTCTGAGTGAAAGATCCTACACCCGGATCTAGTGTACCTTAGGTAAGTAGCAATAGATCATCGCGACTATCCGGCGTATACTGGAATGGTTAAAATGATGGCTACGGTTAATGCGACACTTTGGTTGTCCTGATGTTCCTCATGTTACTTGAGGAAAAATTTGGCTTCCGCGTGGTGTCATCAAAACATTAACCAGACCTTTAGAACCCTAATTGACTCATCCTAGCCATTAGAAAGTAGTGAGATAACTGGCTCCGGTTCCGACTGAGGTTGGTTGATACTCGATACTACACTCTTTGAGATTGGACTTTAGGGAAGCTTCGGTCAACCACTTGGTGTTGCACTGAAGTAGACTTAAAGAAAGGTCGATGATTTGAGATCCTTCTAGAACCCGGTTACTATTCTAGGACAGGTTGAACCAACTAAACTTCAGTGGGGAGGGTACTTACCTATGGAACTCATGCAAGCCTTAAAACCTAGGAATGATGGTTGTGTGACTTGCTTGTGCTTGTTATTTATTTAACCTCATAACATCATAACATCATAACATCATGACATCATAACATTGTACTAACCATTTCAAGGACTTAGGGATTTAACTTTGCTCTGTTTTGTATGAAAAAAAACAAAAAAAAAAAACAAAAAAAAAACAAAACAAAAAAAAAAGTTTCCCTTTTCGGTAGTTTATGCAAAGTTAAATTCCAAAAGGCCTTGAAAACATTTCATGCATTGCATAGCATAACATAGCATAACAGGTACTCTAAAGGGATCAGTGTTCTCACGGTTTTCCTCCAAACAGAAAAATGGACCTCGAACAAACTGTCAAGGATCTCCATGCTCAGAATGCTCAACTCCAGGAGATGATCTTGAACTTATCCAGGGGGCAGGAGGAACTGAAAGCTCTCTTGCTCGAGAAAAAGAAAGACAAGAAAGCTGTGAGTTACATTAACCCGGGAAGAAGGCTTAAAGGACAGGCTGCGGGAATCAAAATCAGAATTCCGAAGGATCAAGAAGAGGAAACGGAGACAGATTCAGAAGATGAGAATGCTGATCCTTTCAACCCTGAGGATGACGATGAAGATTACGAGAATGAACAGTACTCTCCAAAAGATGGCAAGTACAAGTTGCTGGAAGAACGCATGCTAGCTATGGAAGGTCAGAAGGCGCCCGGTCTGGATTTTGAAAGTTTGGGTCTAGTCTCCGATGTGATCATTCCTCGCAAATTCAAGGTCCCCGCTTTCACTCAGTATGATGGGGCATCTTGTCCTCAGATGCATCTGAGAGCTTACGTGAGAAAGATTCAGCCGTATACCACTAATAAGAAGCTCTGGATCCATTTCTTCCAAGAGAGTCTGTCTGGCACACAATTGGAGTGGTATTATCAGCTCGAGAGCTCTGACATCCACACATGGACTGATTTAGCAACTGCTTTCTATAAACAGTACCAGTATAATTCTGAACTAGCGCCTACTCGGCTACAGTTGCAGAATATGACTATGGGATCTAAAGAAAGTTTCAAAGAATATGCTCAAAAGTGGAGAGATTTGGCTGGCAGAGTCAAACCCCCTATGACTGATCGAGAATTAGTGGACATGTTCATGAGCACACTGACTGGCCCATTCTACAGCCATCTATTGAGGAGTTCCTCATTGGGTTTCACTGAACTTATATTAACAGGTGAACATGTTGAAAGTGGCATTCGAAGTAGGAAGATACAGGCGACTATCTTTGATCCTCCGGAGACTCCTAATGGCATCACTGCCCCTCTGCCTAATCATGACGAGACTGTCAATGCTGTGGAAGATACTGATAACGATTATGACTTGGATAGCTGGATTTTCCCAACAATTGGTGACGGACCCAATAATTGGAAGGCTGAAGACACTATCCCGATTTCCTTTAGTCGAGAGTAATTGTTATTGCTATTTTAGTATTTCAAAAGCATTATGTCTATACCCGGGGCATAATAGCTAATTTTAAGGGTTTGTCATTTTCATAAGCATATTCATATTCAATAAATCAATGGACTTTTTGCATTCAAATATTGCGCTCTTTATCTTTCCTGTCATTTTTCAAACAAGCTATGTTTTCTTGCACACACTCACGTAACAATTTGCCGATCCATATCCACTCTGGATCCTGTTGGTAATGACTCTGCTACTGTTCATTATGACTTTGAAAATCCGATCTACCAAGCCGAGGATGGAAGTGAGGAAGATTGTGAAGTCCCTAGAGAACTTGCCAGACTGGTACTACAAAAGACTATACAGCCGCATGAGGAATCAATTGAAATTGTAAATCTGGGTACTGAAATAAACAAGAGAGAAGTCAGAAGTTTCTTGGGGCACTCGAATTACATTGCCCGATTCGTTCCACACTTGACTGCTACCTGCAAACCCATCTTCAAATTACTAAAAAAGAAAAATCAAGAGATGGTATGGAATGATGAATGCCAAGAAGCTTATGACAAAATCAAGAGATGGTATGGAATGATGAATGACAAAATCAAGAAATATCTCCAAGAACCTCCAATTCTAATGCTACCAGTTGAAGGAAGACCTCTAATCATGTATTTGACCGTGTTAGAAAGTTCAATAGGGTGTGCTGGGGCAACATGACGAGTCTGGTCGAAAAGAGCATGTCATACACTGCCTTAGCAAAAGGTACCGACTGTGAAACAAGATACTCACAGCCCGAGAAAGCTTGCTGTGCTTTGGCCTGGGCTGCTCGCCGACTAAGACAGTATATGTTGAATCATACCACCTTATTGACTTCTAAGATGGATTCTATCAAATACCTATTTGAGAAACCTGCTGTCTCCTGAAAGAGTTATCACTGACAATGGTACTAATTTGAACAACAAGATGATTACTGAACTCTGCACGCAGTTCAAAATAAAACACCATAACTCTTCTCCGTACCGGCCAAAGATGAACGGCGCCGTGGAGGCTGCTAACAATATCAAGAATATAACAGTAACATACAAAGACTGGTAGGAGATGTTACCTTTTGCTCTTCATGGGTACCACACTTCGACAGGGGCAACTCCTTTCTCTTTAGTCTATGGAACGGAAGCCGTTTTACCAGTGGAAGTCCAGATTCCCTCTCTAAGAATCATGAAAGAGGCGGGCTTAGATGAAGATGAATGGATTCAGACACGACTCGATCAGATAAATTTGATTGATGAAAAGAGACTTGCGGCTGTTTGTCATGGGCAGATATATCAGAAGCGCATGACCCAGGCATTTAACAAAAGAGTCAAGAGACAGGTGTATCAAATTGGTGACTTGGTGATCAAGCGTATCATTCTACCCCAAGGTGATCCCAGAGGCAAATGGACTCCCACATACGAAGGGCCATTTGTAGTTAAGAAGGTATTCTCTGGTGGAGCCATGATACTTGCTACAATGGATGGCGAAGACTTCCCGCATCCCGTGAGCGCGGACATAGTTAAAAAATACTACGCATAAAAGAGACCCGCTAGGTCGACGTACCTAGGCAAAAGTAAGGGCATCCCGGCGAACCAAAAGGGTTCGGGCAAAAATTAGGGATAAACATATAAAGACGTACACCCGGCAAGTCGAAAACCTGAAAAGGCGGCTTGGGCAAAAAAGGGTATCCTGGTGGACTGAAAACCTGAAAAGGCGGTCCAGGCAAAAATTAGGGATTAAAGCGCATGACTATGTCCCGTTCTCAGTCAACTTTCATCCAAGTTCCAGGGACTGACCAAGCCAATCACTTCTATCCGACAGCAGGGGATGAGATGCTTGAAGACATAATGGCAGTAGTAGACTTAAAATCAATAGGACTTTTTCTGCATAGCTGTCTCTTTGTTTTTGACAATTTCCTCTTACTAGGATTTCTGTCTCCTTGTACACAATTTGCCTGTTTATAGGCCTTCTTTCAAAAATCAATACAACCCTCTTTCAAAAAAGATGCTTTGTTTTTTTACTTTCTGTTTTGTTTGCGTAAACGCCCATTGATTTAATTTGAATTAATATATGCATTTGAATATGACCAATGTTTACCAAAATACATGCATAGAATAGCAATAGCAATTACTACAAGACTTCAGGATCAAGGAAAAGGTCTAATCATGCTTCCGATGAATCCACTACCAATTCTCTTCCCCCAGCAAGCCTGTTTTTCCCCAGAAGAAGTTGGCAGTATTCCCCGGCACAGCCAGCTATTCCCCAACAGAGGTCGGCCTCATCAGGCAGATTGATCATCTCATCCATCCCTAGCCAGGCTCTGTTGAATATCTCTACCATCAGACAGAAATCAGAACCCCCAGCCGAGAGAGGGTCCTCAACACGAATATCTCCAATCAGTAGATGGGGATTTATTTTCCCCAGTAGAGTCCCCAAGCAGAACTTCTCATACGCATAACTCATTACATCATTTCGCAGCATACGCCTGCATACAACATTCGCATTTATTTTCGAAAGCATAAAACATCTCATGCATCATGACATGGCATAAAGCTAACTTTTCTTTGCAGGTTAATCATCCTCCTGATATAGTCAAAGTAAAAGGCTCATTCAGGCAGACGCCTTTATCAATCACAGACAAGATTCAGATACATATTCCAGATGCAATTCAGGGGAACATTCATTCTGACAACACTTCGATATCCTCCTAGCGATGGCATCTTTAAGCCCATCCCAGACATTTATTGCAAGTACAACGTATACAGATACAGCCTAACATATGGTTCATTCTGATTCAGCTCAACATATGACTCTTTCAACTCAGATACGATCTAACGTACGATCCAGTCTGATCTTCAACAACTCAAGTATGGTTTGATGTACGACCAAGTTAAACCTCCATCTTCTCAGGTGCTACCTTCGGACAGGTACATTCCTGAATGGTAGTCTAGTATACGGCTACTCCCTTTCTCAGGTGCTACCTTCGGACAGGTACATTCCTGAATGGTAGTCTAGTATACGGCTACTCCCTTTCTCAGGTGCTACCTTCGGACAGGTACATTCCTGAATGGTAGTCTAGTATACGGCTACTCCCTTTCTCAGGTGCTACCTTCGGACAGGTACATTCCTGAATGGTAGTCTGGTATACGGCTACTCCTTTTCTCAGGTGCTACCTTCGGACAGGTACATTCCTGAATGGTAGTCGAATATACGGCTACTCCCTTTCTCAGGTGCTACCTTCGGACAGGTACATTCCTGAATGGTAGTCTAGTATACGGCTACTCCCTTTCTCAGGTGCTACCTTCGGACAGGTACATTCCTGAATGGTAGTCTGGTATACGGCTACTCCTTTTCTCAGGTGCTACCTTCGGACAGGTACATTCCTGAATGGTAGTCGAATATACGACTACTCCCTTTTCAGCAGCTTCAGCCTAACGTACGGCTCATTCTGCAACTCAGATACGATCTAGCGTACGATCCATTCTGATCTTTCATCCCCAGCAAAGTCATCTGCCTAATGAACAACTCACTCGGGTATTCAGGCACGGTCTAACGTATGATCCATTCTGATCCCTTATCCCCAGCAGTATATCATACTCTGACTCCCCAACGAAGTCAACAGCATAATGGAGGGTTCACTATACGGTCTGATGTATGACCCGGTGTGACACCCATGTCTCTAGATATCGTCTAATGTACGACACAATCTGGAAATCTCCTCAGCAAGTTTCTTGGATGGCATCTTTAAGCCCATCTCCGTCAAGACAAATGAACAAGTGCAAATTTTTGGGGCATTCTAAGTGTTCAATAATCTTTCACCTCCAGACCACGAACGGCACCTACCATTCTACTCTCTCGGTTCAAGAATATTGAACAGGGGCAGCTGTCATACCCCAAAATTTGCCCGTTGGTATTACAAAGCATTTCTCAAGACCCTCCGACTTATTCTGCAAGGCACCGACATCAAGTGAACAAAAGCCCAGCTCACAACAGGCCCAATCCAAAAGGGGCCCAAAATAGCTTGCTCGCTAGGCGAGCAATCCCTTCGCCTAGCGAATGCTTCGTCATGGCACTCGCCCAGCGAAGCGTCAGATCCAGGAAAAGGCCCAGACCTAGTTTGCTCGCTAGGCGAGCAATTCCTTCGCCTAGCGAAGCTTGCGAAGTTTGAGATTTTTGGACCTCATTTTAAGCCCATTAGGTCACTACTACCTCTACTATAAATACCTGCTCCTCTGCTACGAAAAAAACACACACAGACGGACGAAGACGGACGGAAACACGCATCCAGAGGGAGAAACACAGAAACCCTGCTGATCCAAAGAATTCAGAAGGCGGAAACCCTGAAGGCCGTTTATTCACTCCGAAGCTACCGCCGTCCAACTCAATCCGGCTCGCCAATTCAAGGTTACAACTTGATTTGCAAACAGGTTAGCCTCACTATTATCACTTTAGCTTCTTAATTGGCATATGATTATCATTTGGTGTCCTTATTTTGCATGTGGTATCACTCTAGTATCTTAATTTGCATGTGATATCGTTTTGTATTTTCAATTGGCATATGGTACCACTTCATGTTCTTAATTTGTGAATTATAATCGAATTCATAAACATTTTGAAGTCTTGCATGAGAATTTAAATGTGTTTGCCTATTGTGAAACTGAACCATATAATTGTGTATTGGATGCCATAAGCCATGCTGCAGGTTGAGGTCATAATGTTCTCAAATTTCAAACCCGTGGCCGCTCGCTAGCTCATCGCTAGGCGAGCCCGCAGCGAGCCTTCGCTGAGCCTTCGCTAGGCGAAGCAGAGGCGACCGGGCCAGGGGCTGCTTTGCTTTTTGCTGCCTATTTCATGTTTACCTAATGATGATTCTGCATTATTTGGCCTAAATTCTTGGCTGCTATATTTATCTTATGATGCAAGTTCCAATTGTATTTTATGCTTTAATCCGTGTGTTCATGGTGTAAAGGCTAGCATACTTCCAAAGAAATAGCCGGTTAGGTACTCCGCTTTACGCATGGGAAGCCTTCATGGAGAGGGATTCTAAATTATTTCACTTTAATGTGAAGATTCATATTGATTGCCTAATTAATTTTACTATATGTAATGTTGATTTTAATGTATCGATTTAATGCGGTATCATCATAATTACCTAATGGACTTAAAACATGGACTTTAAATAAATGACATCGGACCTCTCTTTATTACCCCACGATTACAATATTACGGTCATGTCCCGCGAATATGGGGATATCCTTAGCAAAGACCCTTCGGTAAAATCATCATAGTCCCTCGGATGTTGCCTTCTAAAATACGATTTTGTCCCTCGATGACCCTTCGGTGTAGCCTACGGTTAAATGATGATAGTCCCTTCGAATGCTAAGGTATCCTCACAAATGTTGCCTTCAATGACCTATCGATGACCCTGCGATGACCCTTCTACATCCCCAGGATAAAATTACTTACTTCTCAATAGTAAGGACAGTTTTACCCTCATAAGGATGGGAAATGCCCAGAAAGACCTCTGACAGGTATAACCTTAATTGCTCATTCATAACCTAAAAATACTTTTCACACCCCACACCTTTCAAACGTCTTCTTTTGGAAAATCACCACTTAGCATACATCCGTACTAGGATCATTGCCAAGTTATATTTTTCTAAACTACTTTCAAAAAACTAAATGAGATAACCACTTTGTATACATTCATGCAAGAATCATTACAAAGTTAAATTCTCCTTTTCAAAACATTTTTCATACATTTCTCAACCACCTTTTTCAAACAAAGAAAACATAAATGATTGAGCAATTAAGAGCCCATGGATAACCATGGATACAAAGGGTGCTAATACCTTCCCTTTGTATAAAGTACCTCCCGAACCTAAGAATTTAAAATTAAGGTCTTTCCTGTTCTTTTCCACCTTTCCTTAAGGGATAAAAGAAAAGTCGGTGGCGACTCTTGCTAACCGCGACATTGCGATTACAAATCCAATAAAGTCCAGTTCACCGTATGACACTAATATCCAAGGAAATTTGGGGTTTCTATAAGACATTCTTGTCTATTGGATTGCTACCCATCGGTCAGATCTTTTCAACTCTTAACTTTTAATTTTGTGCATAGGATTAGTCTCTTCATATCCTCCCCATTTCTTTAATTTCAAAATCTCTCCCTCCTTTCAAAAAAACTTCTTTGTTTGAACTTGTTATTTTTCTAAATTTTTTACCACTTTGCAAACTAGAAACTTTGGCCTTATGCCATTGCATTTTCAAACTTTTTTTCTTAATCAAACTTGTAAATAGACTTAACTATACTTGACCTAAACTTTCAAAAGCAAAAAAAAAAGAACTAACTCATTCAAACCATTTTCTAGGCCCTTGTGCCTTTCAAACTTAATTTTATTAAAAGCAATGCATCCACTTTGAAATTTGTATCACGAACTACGAGGTTTTGATCCCTCATTTTTATGTTGGTACGTAGACACAAGTCCGAAGGTCTTGTCAAACACAAAAATATAATTAATGAGTTATTTTCTCATCCCCTCAATCTATTTGTTTGTAAACATCATTTTTGTACAAAATACATATGCACACAAAAAAGGGCTCCCTAGGACACTTTGGGTGCTAACACCTTCCCTCTGTGTAACCAACCCCCTTACCTGTAATCTCTGACATTTTATTAGCTTTGATTTGAAAACTTCTTACTTTTGGGTTTTGTTCGTACTCTTTGCCTTTTTCTTTGGAAACAATAAAAGCGCGGTGGCGACTCTTGTTATTTGATGTCTAGCTTATCCATAGCTTGATGATCATGAATTTACCGCTACAGAGGTCTAACAGTCCACCAACATATTTTTTAGGGTTTTTGTTGTTATTAGGTATTTTAAGGTCCTAAGACCACAAACAGAACAAAATCACAAGCACGCAATATATACAAGCACAAAGATATGGCTCAAGTGAGCAAAGTAAAAATGACTGAAACATAAACAAGTTGCATGAAATGTAAATGGCAATGAATGATAAAGGTACCCAATTTTAAATTGCATTAAGTAAATAACATTAAAGATAAAGCAATAATAAAGAAATGTTAGACAAATGTTAGCGAGGGAAACCATGGTTTAAGTCATTCTTTGGATAACACACAACCATCCACTCACAAGCATGAAGACATAAACCAAGACATTATCTATGAGAAGGGCTCCAACTTGGATAAATCAACAAGTATGCCACTAGCTCTCACAAATGGAAAAAAGGTTAAGTCTTCACACAATACAATGAGGAATGGGAGACTTACAATCTCACTTACAAAAATGTTATGCCTTTAGAACAAATTTAGCTCTATGTTAAGCAATCGTAATTGGACTTATGTAGAAGTCACAACTATCTGAGGTCGGGCAATAAAAATATTGGTGTTAATGCATGCTAGAGACATGGTACAAAGAACCAAGCTCCTAAAGCATACCACACACATAAAAAAAGGGATGGACCTATCTCAATCAAGCTCATGTTGATTCATCTGACACAAGGTCATTGATGAATCAACTAGCCTTTGATTATCCGAGAAGTCATTGGTTAAAGAAGGATTTGGGAAGAAGAGGGATGAAGATGAAGAAATGAAGTGAAATAGAAAATGAAATCCCAAATCGATCAACGGAGGAATTTCATCTGATCAATATTATCCATTCATTTTAAGGGATGAAGTTCACACTTCATCAACCCCCTAAATCCAATAGTATTGATCAAATGGAAGTTCAAATCAACCATGATCAAGGCTAAACAGAATATGAAACAACCCAAGGTCAACCAAATGGCTCAACAAAATTTTCAAACAATTAATCAATTAAAAACAATTTTTAAATGAATAAAAAAGAATTTTTAAATGGAAAAACCTCAAATCCACTCAAATTACCAAATAAATGGCCAAGGGATTTATCCTTAGTCAAACAAGGTCAAAGGACCTTAGACAAAAAATTTGGGGATTTTTGGAAAGTCAGAAGTATTTTAAAATAATTAAAAACAAGAAAAAACTATTAAATTCACAAAAAATATCAAATCTAATCCAAAAAATGATTTTAATTCAAAATATGGAAGAGGAAATTATTTAAATATTTTTGGTGAAAGTCCCATATTTTTTGGATTAAAATTGAAATTATTATGAATTTAACAAAAATGAGTCATTTAAAATATTAATCAGAAGAAAAAAAGTAGAAAAAATGAGGGTCATCAGATCTTCCTCATTAATTGAGGTGGCATATCTGATGATCATTCGCATGCACTCCATGGTAGTCATCAGTCAACGCGTTGCAAATGAGGTAATCAGAACCAAGGGCCAGGATTAGAAGTTATGGACCAGATCGGATGGCCTGGATCACTCCAGCGCACCACCGGAGCCCTAGCTCTGGTCATCTTCTCCGACGACCTTCACCAGACTGGTCTAACCAAAAACTTCACCAAAATGAAAGACCCACATATGGTTTTAAAGAGAAAATCAAGGGGAGCACAAATCTGACCTCCATTTCTTCCAATTCTCAATATACAAAGAGATATGTGGAATTGAAAATGAGGTGGATGAACTGAATCGCTTTGATTTGACCTCAAAGCAACTCAATCTTGTTGCCTACATTGGTAGAACTTCAGCCAACCAAAAATCAAGTGAAATTATGGAGAAATGAGGGAGAATCGAAGACTTGAAGTTCAAGAAAATACACATTCTGTTTGCAGTGATGGAGCTCGATCTCAATTCCAATTCACTTGGCCTTGCTTTTACTTGCTTGCAGGAGATGATTTGGATACAAAAGGCTTTGAATCCTTGGAGTTTCAGTTCCAAAACTCGATTTCAATTTAAACCTTCAAGGTATTCTATCAATGGAGGTTTGGGATTGATGAGCAAAGCTTGGGAAAGGGCCCCCCTTCATTCTGAGGTCAATGAGTTCATTATATAGGCATGACAAATTGTTATTCATACCATTTCAAATTGAATCCAAAAATAGCAACTCATGTGCATGGTTGCATAGGCATGCATTCAGGCACAAATGATGATTGTAAAAGGCCCAAATTCATGCACATTTGTTGTTGAGATCACTTCATGAAGCCATGCAAAGTTGTGTGAAAATTAAGTTCAAAAGTTTCCAAATAGAGCCATGCAATGTACCCATGCGCAAGTCCCTCAAATTTAATCCAAATGCCATAACCTTGGACTCTTTAGAAAGCTAGAATGAATGGGAACAACTTTAATGTTAGAACTTTTTTCATTTGGAGCTTGGATCATGATGAATTTTGGTGTGGAAGTTGGAGGAATCAAACATAGTTGAAAATTTTCTAAGTTAAAAGTCAAATGACCCATTTTTTCCACCTTGAATAAATTTTGCTATGAGCTTCAAATGACTTTGGTTCCTTCTTAAAAGTTGTATCTATTTAAATTATATTCAATTTGGTCACAAATTTGACATTATTTGGACTTTTCATGATGGAGTTATGGATTTTAGAAGTTGAGAAAAATTGCTTGTTCAATGATGATGGTCCAAAATGACCTATAATGTTTCCTCTTGGCACTTGCCCTTACAAGTGGAATTTGACCTTTCTCAAAGAAGAAAAGTTGGATAAGACATATGGAAATTAAACATGAAACTTGTATGATCTTCATATCATAAAAATTTAGCAAGTTATGATCCTTGGAAGTTGACCTTCCATCTAGGGCATAAATAAAACGACCTATAATCTTTCACCATAAAAAATGACTTTCCAAGAAAAATTAGCTCTTGATGACAAAATTAAAGTTGTTTGGAATGTCATAAAGAGTAACGTTTCTCTTGGAAGCATTTTCATATGACAAACATTGTAGGAGATAAGGTCTAGGGAGCCCTAGATTTGATCAGTTGACTTCTCTGGTCAACCTCTTTGAACCAACTTGCAAACTTGAAGCTCTTTTGCTTTTTGGAGCTCATGGAGGATCATATATGCTTATGATGAAGTACAATGGAGTATACCTTGATAATATTGACCAATTTGTTGAATAAACTTGCTAAGGAAGGCACACAAGATATTCAGATGAATTAGGGATTCCTTGACAAACAAGCTTCAAACTCTTGATGAAATCTTGATCAACATGACAAATAAAGAACATGGGGATCCATATATGATGTTTAGAATCAATGTGAACCTTTCTTTGATTGATCTCTTGCACTGAGGGTCTCAATCCCTAGATGTGAGCTTGATGAGGCATAGGTGGATGCACACACTACCTATAAAAGAAATAACACTACACTAGACATATTTTTGGTATTTTGATTAGTAAACAAAGAAAATAAATTATGATACAATCACAAATGCTTGGTGATCTCTCCTAATGAAACCCCAATAAATAAGGGGTGAGAAGGATGCCAAAGTGTGATTCCAATGCCAATGCAAATATGATGAGATGGCATGAGGGATCTTAGTGTCAAAATTGGGGTCTTACAAACATGATCATAACAGACATGACGTGAGACACCAGTGTCTATCCACCAACCATCACTTCCACCAACCATGTTGATTTCGGTGATCATAGAAATGAATTGCTCATTAGTCAAGTTAACCTGTGCATTAGAGCCAACAAGTTTAGGCTTGCTCTTATATTTCCTAGCCATATGACCTGGTTTTCCACAATTAAAGCAAGTGAAGACCGGAGCGTCATTTCTCTGAGGTGGTTGTTGTTGTCTAGCAATCGGAGCATATGGGGCCCTTGAGGTATTCCCATTCTTAATTCGGTTCATAGTATTGCAATTCTGATTCTTTAATGATTTTTCTGTAGCTTCAGAACTGCATAAAATCTCTTTTTGTTATTAGTAACAACTAAGACTTCATCTTTCTGATCTTGTCTCCTAGCTTCCTCTTCAATTCGGAGGTGAGTGATCAGACTCTCGATTGAAAAATATTTTGTTTTGTGCCGAAGCAAAATTTTGAAATCTTTCTAACCAGGGGGTAGTTTGTCAATTATAACAGCAATCTGAAATTGTTCATTAAGGGGCATACCGTCAGTTATGATTTCATGAGCAGTTTTTTATTTTGTGGCTTTGAGCTTCCACAGACCTTTCATCCACTATCTTATAGTTAAAGTAGCGGCTGGCAACATATTTTTTTGCACCTGCTTCTTCAGTATCATATTTCTTCTGCAGAGCTTCCCATACCTATTTAGCAGTCTTACAATTACTGGAGTAATCATATAGATTGTTAGCAAGGCTCTTCAAAATGTAATTTTTGCAGAGATAGTCACTCTCATGCCATAAGGCAATTTCTTCACTAAGCTGTAAATTACTCGCAGATTCATCGATTTTAGCAATTCCATCTGGATCTGCAGAGTTCTTACCATTATTTTGCTCGGGTGATCCAGAAGGAGCAACAGGGATATCTTCAGTCAGAACGTGGGCAACCTTTTTTAAAGTTAAGAAAATTTTCATCTTAGCTTGCCAACGTTTGAAGGTTCGTTTGAAGTGAGAACCCTCAAACTTGAATGGTTTGTCAGAGACAGCAGCGGCCGCAGTAGTTCCAATAATTTTCTCAGTAGCCATGACTGTGAAAGCAACATCTTAAAATTGTTGTTTTCGATTTTGAAAAATTTGCCACAAACAAATTTATCGGGACGAGTCATGTACTACGTCGCTTTCTTTAAGATGTTTCGCCGTACTGCCAATAATTATGCAATGCAGTCGAGTTTCGACGACGTCTCCAAGATAAAACAACTCGTCTAATTTTACGATTATCACTTGCACTGTAATGAATCGTTCGAAGAAATACACCTTCAAAAACCACTCGTAGCATCTGAAAATATCCAATCGTTGATGGCAAGATAAGCCACTAGAAAAATAAAGAAGAATATAAATAATTTGAGATGAAGAGAATAAAGAAAGAGAAGAGAGATTCCAAAAATTCAGAAATCTGAAGTGATTTGCAACTTAATTAAGGAACCATATTTATCGGTAAAGGATTCAACTGAGTGGAGAGAAAATAGTTGAAGGGAGTTACTCAGTCGAAACTAGATTAAAACTAGATTTTGATGAGTAACACATTATAATTATTAATTAATATGGATTATATATATATATATATATATATATATATATATATATATATATATATATATATATATATATATATATATATATATATATATATATATATATATATATATATATATATATATATATATATATATGTGTGTGAGAGAAAATATATCATTCAAAATAGTTTAGAGTTTTAAGATGCTCTATTTAGTGGCCGTAAATTTTAGACTATAAATAACATTAGTTCATCTTGCATGATTTAAAGACGGTGATATTCTTGTATTATTTTAACCTAAACCATTTGTTAGTTATAATTGTAGTTAATATCATCTTAAATTTATTTTAATTATAAAGTATGTTCTGAAACTTAAAAAAAGAGTTCTAAAATGATACATTTACTTTTAGCAAACAATAGATTGTAAACATATAAAAATATTTTATTTTTATTTTTATTTTTTAAAATTATTAATTTATAAATATTAACAACTTATATATATTATTGAATGAATATGATAACTATTACAACTATATTATTATCTAAAAACTTACCAAATAAATTTTATTACTATCATATATCAATTGAACTACTTCATTTATCAAATAAATAAGATGTTACATATTATAACTTGCATATTTGCTCTAAACAGAATTAGTTTGACGAAGTATAATATTTTATTAAAATTTAATAAAAAATCAAAAGAGCCTATATTTAAACCTATTTGTAAAGGTCCATATTAGATCCATCTTATATATTTATAATTAAAATATTACTAAATGGACCCATATTATTATTATATAATTGTTATTAAGTTTTCATATTGCAAAATTTACATTTACTCATATTAAAAAATCACTTATTATACATTTTTTTTAAAATTATTGATATATAAATATATAACTTTATTTCTTATATTAATACGTATACATATAAATAAATGAGGTTAATTACTATACACTATTAATGTAAAAAGTTTTACACTGTCGATTTATCATCATCATCCGTTTGTATTACTTTATAGATTTTTAAAATAAAAATCAAACTTCTTTTAATATCCGATGTCTATGACTAACTGACGGTGTAAAATTCTTTTAAACTATCAGTATATTTCAATTAAACTCTAAATAAATTACGCAGATAGAAATTTGAATTATACATAAGCCGTTTATTACACCCATTTTATTGATTAATAACCATGTGTATTCCATTAAATTTTTTTCAAAGAATCAATTTTACTAAATAAATATGTTTAGTATTTTATTGACTTTCACAATTAATAATTTTCTATAAAGTAAAAAATTAAATTTAAACAATTTTTTCAAAATGTTTTTCAATACAAACTAATTTAATGATAAGAAAAAATCTAGATAACATTAATAAGTTTTAAATAATTAAAAAATGAAATTCAAAATATATTAGACATTAATTATTATAATTTTTATCATTTAAAAATATATTTTATATTTATTAATAAAATATATAATTTTATCATTAAAAAATATATTTTTATATTTATTAATAAAATATATAATTTTATCAAACACTTCGATTAACTTATTCGCGTGATTTCCTCCTAAACTTTATCAAACATAGCTACATTTTATACATTTTTATGCTACTTTTATTGTGCATTCTAGATATTGCAACATTACAATTAACTGAGATACACATATTATAACATGTGTATTCAGGGCATTTGTTAAGGACATCAATGTAAATTTATTAATTGAATAGCAACATTTCAATTTTTTTTAAAGTTTAAAATTGATCATTTTGACATCATCTTCATCAAATTAATTTTAAATAAATAAATTATTTATAAAAATTTTAAACTAAAAAGTTATAAATTATAAATTATGTTATCATCAATTCTAAAGATAATATCAATTCTACTTAAAAGTAATATTAAATATATTAACAAATACTCCACTTATGAGAATAATCATTGCACTTGTAGTTTAAGAGAATACTTAATTTATAAAAGAATTCTATTTAAAAATATTAAGATTGTGTTTGATTCGGCAATTAAAAATAAATTTAGTTAAAAATAGATTGAAAATAAAATAATTTTTGTTTTAATAAATTATTATAAAATTGAGTTGATCCATAATTTTATATATAAAAATTATGTTTAGATTTTAAAAACTATAAATTTTAAATTCTAGAAGAATCAATTCTAAATAAGATAATCAATTCTCCAATAATCAATTTTACTTAATATATGGATGATTTTGTGATGACGAAAATTAATTCTGAGTAATTTAATTTTATAATATTGATTTTGATTAAAATTGAATTAGATGTAAATTAATTTATATATAAATATATTTATGTAAAATAAGTTTAACAACAAATTTCAATGTAAAGTTATGTTTAATTTTAAAATGAATAAATTTTAAAGATAAAATCAATTATCATTTTTTATTCAAAAAAACCAAACACCTCATGCTTGTTCCAAAATCAATTATACACCTCTACATCACTAAAATTGTTTTTTACTATTCCAAAATCAATTATAATTGTTACAACCTTAAAACCAAACATAAATCTTCAAAATCAATTTTCGATGTTCAAAGCAAGTAGCAACCAAACATAGACTTATTTTGTTTGTTTTTGATAGAGATGTTACCGTTTTGGCTCCAAATGAGATCATTACTGTCTTTTTCAACGTAAATAACTCGCCTTGCCATTCACACTCTCCACCTCACCACCGCCCTCAACTCCGCCGCACTTCCATTTTCCGGCATCCCCGCCGGAAATGGTTAACCTTTAAAGCTTACACCTTTAAAAAAAACCCAATTCATTTTTCATCATCATTCCTCTCTTTCAAACATGGGTCATGTTTTTCTAACTCTTTTTCAGTTTCTTCTCCTTCACCCCTTTCTCTTCACCCTTCACGCAAATGCCATCAATCCTTCGATTCCCAAAGACGCATTGTCTCTTCTCACCTTCAAACACTTCGTCTCTTCAGACCCTTCGAATCTTCTCTCCAGTTGGACCTACCGCTCATCCTCCACATTCTGCCGCTGGCATGGCGTCACTTGCGGCGGGAGACGAAACAGAAGAGTGATTTCGCTTCATGTCACCGGTCTACGCGGCGGTGAACTGGCTTCTTCCATCGGAGAGTTGTCGGAGCTTCGAGTTTTGTCAATTCCCGGAAACATGTTCTCTGGCGAAATTCCGGTGAGTTTGATGAATCTCCGGGGACTTGAGGTTCTTGAGGTTCAAGGTAACTACTTTTCAGGGAATGTTTCTTTTCAGATGAGTTATCTTGAATCGCTTAAACTTGTTAATCTCTCTGGTAATGCTTTTTCTGGTTCTATTCCGAATGGGTTTATTTTTTCTAGGAATGTGGAAATTGTTGATTTGTCTGATAATGAGTTTTCTGGTTCGATTCCTGTGAATGATTCTGTTGGTTGTGATTCTTTGAAGCATTTGAAACTGTCTGATAATTTTTTGACTGGTGAGATTCCACCTCAAATTGGGAAATGTAGAAACTTGAGGACGCTTTTGGTTGATGGGAATATATTGGAAGGTAAAATCCCTCTTGAGATTGGGCTTGCTGTTGAACTTAGAGTTCTTGATGTTTCGCGAAACAGCCTCACCGGTAGAATCCCGAAACTGTTAGGTAATTGTTTGAAGTTGTCTGTGCTTGTTCTTACTGATTTGTTTGATGATCGCGGAGATTCTGACGCGGGAAGTTTGTTTGAGGATAAATTTAGAGGTGAATTCAATGCTTTTGTTGGGAATATTCCTCATGCAGTGTTGTCGCTTTCGAGTTTGGAGATTTTGTGGGCCCCGAGAGCGAATCTCGCTGGACGGTTACCTGCTGAATGGACAGATTCATCATGCTCTCTTAGAATACTTAATTTGGCTGAGAATTATGTTACTGGTGTCGTGCCCGCGAGTTTAGGGATGTGTCGGAATTTGACTTTCTTGGACTTGAGTTCTAACAATTTAGCGGGAAATTTGCCGTTGGATCAGCTCCGTGTTTCTTGTATGATGTATTTCAACGTAAGCAGGAATAATGTCTCTGGCTTGCTTCCAGATTTTCGGAAAGAAACGTGTCGATCGAGTAGTAACGCCTTTGCTGCACTAGAATCTGTGTTTCTAGAATTGGATGGTTTGAATGATAAATACTTTAACGTCCGTGTTTTGAGATTTCAAGAGAAGGCTTTTGTCGGATTAGGTTTCGAAGATTCTACTGTCGTTATTCATGATTTCAGCTGGAACAGTTTCGTTGGATCTTTACCGTTGTTCTTTGTTGGAGGTAATCTTTTTACCGCAAATCGCAAAGTATCGTACATGCTGTCTTTGAATAATAATAAATTCAACGGAACTCTTCCGAATCAGCTAGTTTCAAACTGTAATGACCTCAAGATATTATCGGTTAACATCAGTGCAAACCAACTCTACGGTGAGATTTCTCAAGCATTGTTTCTGAACTGCCCGAAGTTGATGGATTTTGACGCAGCATACAATCGAATCGATGGATCAATTGGACCTAGTATAGGTGAATTGGCATTACTTCGGCTTCTTGATTTGACAGAGAACAAACTATCAGGAGCGCTGCCGAATCAGTTGGGAAATCTACAAAACATGAAATGGTTGCTTCTAGGAGGAAACAATTTAACCGGGGAAATTCCTTACCAGCTTGGTAGATTGACTTCCCTTGTTGTTTTGAACCTGTCTCACAATTCTCTAATGGGAACAATTCCAGAAACTTTGTCGAATACGACAAGTCTTGAAACTATGTTGCTAGATCACAACAACCTTTCTGGGGAAATACCTTTATCTGTTGCCGCTCTTCCCAATCTTGTTCAACTTGATGTTTCTTTCAACAATCTTTCCGGTCATATTCCTCATCTTCAACACCCGATTAATTGTGACTCGTATAAAGGCAATAAATACTTGCACTCTTGCCCTGATCCATACTTCGGCTCGCCTGCTCCTCCCGCAGTTCCTATTGCAGACGATAATTCGGAGAGTCGTCGTAAAAGGAAGAAAGCAAGGACCGTGGTTATTGTGGTGGCGGCTTCTGCTTCTGCGGCTCTATGCACCCTTTTGGTAATAATGCTGGTGATTTGCTTTAGAAGGAGAAAAATGGCTCGGCGAAGCAGCATTAGAAGGCAAGAAGTGGTGACTTTTCAAGCTGTTCCAATTGAATTGAGTTATGATAGCGTTGTCAGAGCTGCCGGAAATTTCAGCATCCGTCATCTAATCGGCGCTGGTGGGTTCGGGTCAACTTACAAGGCAGAGCTATCACCAGGTTTTTTTGTTGCCATTAAGCGGCTTTTGATAGGTAAATTTCAAGGCATACAACAGTTTGAAACGGAAATCAGAACGCTCGGGAGAATTCGACACAAGAATCTTGTGACTCTAATTGGCTATTATGTTGGAAAATCTGAAATGTTGTTGATTTACAATTACCTCTCTGGTGGAAACCTTGAAGCTTTCATACATAATAGGTCAGGTAAAAAAGTGCAGTGGCCGGTTATTTACAAAATAGCGAAAGGTATTGCCGAGGCCCTTGCTTACCTTCATTACTCTTGTGTTCCCCGCATAGTTCACCGAGATATCAAACCCAGCAACATTTTACTCGACGAGAACTTTAATGCCTATCTGTCTGATTTCGGCTTGGCACGCCTGCTTGAGGTATCCGAGACTCACGCCACTACCGACGTGGCCGGCACGTTCGGTTACGTTGCACCTGAATATGCCACCACTTGCAGAGTTTCTGACAAAGCAGACGTTTATAGCTACGGCGTCGTGCTTTTAGAATTGATATCGGGAAGAAGGTCGCTCGATCCGTCGTTCTCTAATTACGGAAACGGATTCAATATAGTACCATGGGCAGAGCTTCTAATGACCGAAGATCGATGTTCTGAGCTTTTTTCATCCGCGTTGTGGGAATCAGGGCCAAAGGAAAAGCTGTTCGAGCTTTTAAAAATCGCGTTAACCTGCACAGAAGAGACTCTTTCTATTCGACCGTCGATGAAGGAAGTTCTTGAGAAACTTAAACTGCTGAAAAGTTGAAAACTTTCAGCATATTGTATCTAACAGCAAAGGAAATGCTTTTGGTTGCTCGAAAATACCGATAGAGGTAAGCGCAATCCAACATAATCTTTCTCCTATCACATACATCTAAATAATCACTTTTTTTATAATCAATAGTATCAACCATTAACAACAAAATATCCTCATGATTATGATTCGATTCGAGACTCATTGCGTGAACTCGAATAGAACTGTCATACATTAATATCATGAAATTACCAAATGCATAAGGATCTGTTTGGTTAGTTAAGCACTTATTGATTCATACATTTTTGTGATGCAGGACAGATTATTACATACAAAAGTTTAGAGACTGATGATGACAATTAGGATTCTGATTCTGATATCATAGTGACAAGAAACTTGATAGCTGTTGATACAAAAAAACAAAAATAAAAGCATTGTTGTTGATTTCACATATTTTGATACCATCTGAATGTAATTAGTGGATCATGGTAAATGTGATTATGAATGAATTAATTTTAGACAAATTTGGAAGGTGATTTTTGATGTGACCCACATGGGAAGTATGGAAAAATCTAAAATTCATTAATTAGTTGGTGACAAAAGATTTGTGATTGTTGTTGAAAAATGTTTGGTTTTGAGATGAGTGGTGTGTACAAAAGTAATGCCAAAATTGTGTAGTGTCTTGTTTGTCGAAATCTACCAAAAGATGTGAATGTAGATGTCACATTCATTCACATACTTTTTCATGTTAAAAACATTGGGCCAATTAATGATCTTGTGGGGACAAAACAATACTTTTTTTTTTAAAATTTGTTTATCAACTTTTTTTCTCATAGTTTTGGAAAAGTAACATAGGGCTGAAAAATATATATCGAGGTTTAAAGCAAATTTTGAAGTGGTTTTTTTATTCAAGTAGTTTAGTAATTTATCATTTAAAGATGAATAAGCGAGGTGCTTTGGATTTAAATCTGTGATTCTGATGTCTTGGATTTAAATCTGCGATTCTGTATCTGATGTTCATATATAGCTTTTGTATCTGATGTTCATATATAGCTATCAACTAAACTGACTTATTTTTAAAATGATTATTTTTATTGTAAAGTTATCTTTGTTATTTAATTGAAAATTAATGATTAATTAGTTTTCAAAAGTGTACATATTAAATACAAAAATAAGTTTTGTCAAAAAATAAACCTGATTAGAATTTCAATATTATATATAATTAGAACTAATTATTAAAATAAACCCGACTAGAATTTCAATATTATATACAATTAGAACTAATTATTAATACGTTGGACGATATCATCGGGATTACAAACTTAATATTAAAAGTTGTGTGAATTTGTAATAGTTACCATCTTTGTTTTTCCTTCAATCTAACTAGTAACCATCCTTTCAAACTAGATTTTAACAATTTTTTTAAATAATCATTATTTTTAAATTAAATATTAAAATAATTATATTTTTAAATTATTTATCAAATTAATCATTTTTCAAAAATATATACATAATAAGAGCATGCGCTTTTTTGCACTAAAGCGTCACTGTCTATGACACATGCATGCAAAAAGACTAATATTGTATGCATGCGTCACTCCTCCTGACGTCACTATCTATTACTTTTTATCAATATTGTATGCATGCATCACCATTTCTGACGCATACTCAATAGTCTTTTGCATGCATGCGTCACTCTTCTTGACGCCTTTCTCTAATAAAATATTAAAAATAAAAATAAAACAAAGCATGCACCCGTGGCAGTGGTGTCTGCTCTTACTGAATCACGTGCATGCATGCATCACTAGGATTGACGTCTTAGTGCAAAAAAAATATGCACGAGTCACTAGGATTGACGTCTTAGTGCAAAAAAAATATGCATGAGCCGCATGTAGTGGTGATTGCTTTTACACGATAATTTTTTTTATTTGAAAAATGATTAATTTGATAAATAATTTAAAAATATAGTTATTTTAATATTTAATTTAAAAATAATAGTATTTTAAAAATAAATTCTAAATTTCAATATGGCACTAAGGTTTTTTCTTTCAAATAGAAAAATGTCATTCAGTCACACCCTACAACTTTGTTTCTATTTCTTAAACTATTGGGGGAATTATAATTCTCACTTGGGCTGTTTATGTAACACTTCAATTCGAGAATCAAACTCATTCATAGTAAAAAAAGCCATTCAGATTGAATCGAATCGAGTGGCTTCAATTTATTTAAAATCAAACCGTTTTGATGTATTTGTTTAATATATCAGTTTGAAAATTGAAAGTTTATCAAATTGTTAGAATATAAATTCTTTTAGATTAGACCGTTTTTATACCTCACTTTTTGTGTTGGTTTTAATCCTTAAAGTTAAACCAACACAAAAATGAGAAATACGGATTCAAATTAAAAAAATAAAAAATCCATATATTAAAATAAAAAATTTGTTAATTTACCGGAACCAAACCAAAAATTATGAATATTTTACATCTTACACTTATTTACTTTCTTGTTCTACATGATCCAAATTTATATCCACGTTTAAAAGTAAGAAAAAGTGAAAATCAAAGCCCTATGTCACATAAATGGTCCAGTCAACCTATAGTAGAAAGTTTTGCAAAATATATTTATTAATGTGTGATCTACAACTTACATAACTAGATCTAGCACTTGTAAAAGTTTCAATTCTTAAATAGAAGATTTTTTTTAAAAGAGAGGATGGATAGTAAAGACCGGGTTCTATTTTTGAGAGAGGGATATTTGTGATAATGAAAAAGTTATGAGAGGGTTGATATTTTAAATTTTTTATTTTTTGATCGTCTTTAGATAGTTGATATTTATAAATTTCAAGATTTAAGAATTGTCTTTTTTAAATTGATGTTGACTCAATAATCGTATCACTTATCGTGATTGATGTTGGATTAATTTGATATATGTATCGTTATCTGATTGATGTTTGATTGATTGACTTGAAAAAAATAATTTTGTTTGTTGGTTTTTGTTCTAGAGGTTGTTGGTTCGTCAATGAGTCCATATTGACGGTTGATTCTTAGTCTTCTTGAAAAGTGAAGGCTTAAACAAAACTTTTTTTTATTTGGTTTCACACTCGTATGCAGATTCGTTGGAGTGCTGATTTGTGTGTGTATATTTGATTTAGTTTAATTCAAACCATTTTTATTGTATTTGATATATTTGTATACTAAATTTTTTAGGTTGATTTCGTGGTTTGACTTAATTTGACTTATGTATAAAATACTATATTTTCTTTATTTTTATTTTATATATATTTGGCTTATTAAAAAATATTAAATAATATAAATTTAATTGTGTCATTAATTGTGCTCTAATCCAACCATTACATAAACTCTTTAAACTTTGTGAAATAAAATAAATAAGTACTCTCATCATTAAAATATTTCAGTACAGTGTAAATAAATTATTCCCGACTGAAAATTTGATTAAGCCTTTTAAAAATGAATTTAATTAAAATATATTTGACCATCTAAAAAAATATTACAATCATATACTCAGAGATATTTAGAAAGAATTTAACTTTTATTTTAACCATCTATTAAATAATATAAATGAATGATAATGATAAATTAATAATGCAAATGATATCTATAATAATTAATCTATTTAAAAAATATATAACGAGTTGGAATTTTCACTACAAACTATATATAAATTATCTAAATAAATTTTGGCGGAAGTTAGTTAAGCTTTAAACAATAGTTGCAATTTCAACTAATCTACGTAAAATCAATATTTAAAGGGTTTTGTTAGGATACTAACACTTATTTGTATAAAAAACAGTGTGTTTTAGCAATCTTTAACCAAAAAAAAAAAACTAGATAAATACACCTAGAATGCATGTTACTAAAGCAGTCCTTCTAAAAAAAAATGAATGTATTAGGTATTTTTTAAAATACATTTTTTTTAAAGAAGTGTGTTATGTTGAATTGTAATTCTTTGTGTCGAAGCAGATTGATCGATAAAAGTAAGAAAGTGTCGAATCACCTAGTGTGTCGAGTTGTACTAGTGTGTCGAAGTGTCGAAGCATGTTGCTTCACACAGGATTTCGACTTAGGCATTTTTAGTAGTGTTAACTATTTTGATTTTTTATAGTTTTGGGCTTTGACTTATGGAGTAAGTTAACCTAAATCTATAAATAGAGGGAGTAACCCTTATTCTTGTAATGTTGAATTCATAACATTGTATTCACAGAATTTTGTTGTTGCAAAGTTAATAAAGAAGTTTTCCACAGGTTGTGGGAAGAGAGAAACTCTGCAGAAAATATTCTTCTTCTCCATCGTTCTTTCTTTTCTTTCTCAATTATTCTTTTCTTTTCATTGTAATTGTGTGGGTGATAACAATCTTGTTCATCAAGAGTGATAGAAATTCTCCATAGGTTGTGGTGGATTTCCAACATCCGGTATCAAGAGCTCCGATTTAAACGATCCGTGGAAAGAAAATCATCACGGCAATGAATCATTCAAACATGAATTTTCCAGCAAATCTCCCGATTCTCAAGAACAATAATTATGAGAATTGGTGCAAGCAGATAAAGATTGTGTTCTATTATCAAGATCTTTGGGATCTTATGAAGGAAGGAGTAACAAAGCTTGCAGAAAACGCGACGAATCAAGAAAGGATTGCACATAAGGAATTGAAGAAGAAAGATTATAAATTTCTCTTTATAATACATCAATGTGTTGATTCAGATAACTTTGAAAATGTTAGTGATGTAGAGTCAACGAAAGAAGCATGGGAAATTTTGGAGAAGTCGTTTGGAGGCGCGGAGAAGGTGAGGTTAAAAACTCACAAAAGGACGTATGAATTGCTTCAGATGGAAGACAATGAAAGCATAACGGATTTATTCACCAAGGTTACGAAATTGGTGAATCAAATCAAGGTATGTGGAAAAGTGTTGACATCAAGATCTGTTGTTGGAAAGATCTTGAGGTTGTTGGCTCCAAAGTTCGACCACGTGGTAGTAGCCATAGAAGAGTCGAAAGATTTTTCAAAACTGACAAAGGAAGAGCTTCAAGTGACGCTTGAATCTCATGAACAAAGAATGGCTAAAAGAGCTGCAGGAAAGTCGAAGAGTGATATGGCTTTACAGGCACAATCAACAAAAGAAAGAAAAGACAAAGGAAGTTGGAATGGCAATAATGGCAGAAGATGCTACAACAATTCGACTGGTCGAAATCAGCAAGAAGGAAACTTGTCGAATCAGAGAAAACCCTAGAACCAAGGCAATCAAAAAGGGGTGATCCTGGTAGAGGAAGAGGTGATGGTCAAAATCCAAACAAGAGTCACATTCAGTGTTACAATTGTCCGAAGCATGGTCACTATTCTAGTGATTGTCCAGAAAATCATAAGAATAAAGAAACTTATGCAAAGTCGACGAAACATGAAGAAGAAGAGATGTTGTCGATGGTTACAATGAGAGATGAAGAGAGATTCAATGACTAGTGGTACTTGGTACAGGATGCTCATCACACATGTCTGGAAGAAAAGATTGGTTTATCAACATAAACCCCTGAATGAAGAACATGGTGACATTTTCAAATGACAACACTCTAGCAGTTGAAGGTGTTAGTGATGTTCTGATTATAAGGAAAGATGGCAAGAGGTCAGTAACTTCAAATGTGTTATGCATATCAGGCACGAAGAGCAATTTTCTCAGCATAGGGCAGATCGTCGAAAATAACTACAAGGTGTCGATCAAAGACAAGATGATGAATGTTCTCAACTCGAATGGAAGGTTGATCTTGAAGGCTCCAATGTCTCAGAATAGAACCTTCAAGATTGAGCTAAATGTGATGGAGCATAAGTGCCTTCCAACAGCAACTAGCAGAGATGAATGGATATGACATTATAGACTTGGCCATCTCAATTTCAAAGACATCAAAGATTTGAAGAGAAGAAATATGGTTTCAGGATTACCAGAAATCGACATTCCAAATGAAGTGTGTGAAGAATGTGTGCAGGCAAAAAAGCATAAGAACAACTTCAGTAAGGATGCATGAAGTAGGTCGAAGGCAATTCTTGAAGTCATATACTCTGATATATGTCGTCCTATCTAGGTGGATTCGATTGGAGGTAACAAATACTTTGTTACATTCATAGATAATTTCAGTTGAAAACTTTGGACTTACATGATCAAGAAGAAAAGTGAAGTGATCGAGGTATTTGCCTAGTTTAAATCTATGGTCGAAAGATAAAGTGGTCAAAAGACCAAGATTCTGAGGACTGATGGTGGCGGAGAATATGTGTCGAAAGACTTCGACGCATTATATGTGAAAGAAGGGATTGTGCATGAGGTGGTGTCACCCTAAACTCCACAGTAAAATGGAGTCGCAGAAAGGAATAATAGAACCATCATGAATATGGTTAGATTTATGTTGAAAGGCAAGCATCTGCCCAAAGAATTATGGGGAGAAGTTGTGTCGACTGCAATATATATCCTGAACAGATGCCCGGCGAAGAAGCAAGAAGGAATCACGCCGGAAGAATGTTGGTCTGGTGTCAAGCCTAGCTTGAGTCATCTGAAGGTGTTTGGATCTATAGCATATAGACATGTGCTAGATCAGTTGAGAATAAAACTTGATGGCAAGTCGAGTCAGATGATCCTGACAGGATATCATTCGACTGGAGGATACAAGTTGTTCGACCTAGTAAACAAGTAAGTGGTGATCAACAGGGACATGATCATGTATGAGCTTAAGGAATGGGATTGGACTGATAATTTTAAGAAGGATTAAGTGAGAATCTTATGTGATGAACCAGCTAGTGACGTCGAAAGGAAGTTTTACAAGAAGTCAGATGTGAAGACGACCCAAGCATACCTCAAAGAACAAGACATATGCCTGCAAGGTTGCAAGAATGTGTGATTACATCATATGATATGGTCAATGAAGAAGGTGAGATGGTACACTGTGCTTTCTACGTAGATGTCGAACCAGTCAATGCAGCTGAGGCATTGAAAGATTCTAAGTGGGTGAAAGCAATGAACGAAGAACTGAAGTCAATCGAAGTCAACAACACTTGGTCACTTGTTGAATTGCCCCAAGACAAGAAGGAAATCGATGTGAAGTGGGTATACAAGGTGAAGTTGAATCCCAAAGGATAAGTGACTCGACAAAAGGAGAGACTTGTGGTGAAAGGATTTCTTTAGAAATAAGGAATTGACATCGACAAAGTTTTTGCACCTATTGCTAGGATCGAAACAATCAGGTTGGTTGTTGGTCTAGCAAACATAAACAACTGGAAGATGTGTTAGATGGATGTGAAATATGCATTTCTGAATGGCCCCTTGGAAGAAGAAGTTTATGTTGCACAACCAGTTGGGTTTGTGAAACAAGGCGAAGAAAGAAATGTGTACATGCTGCATAAAGCAATGTACGAACTTAAACAAGGTCCAAAAGCTTGGAATAAGAAGATATATGGATTTCTAAGGGAGAAGGAATTTGTGAAGTGCACAACTGAACATGGAGTATATGTAAGAAGAAGCAATAGTGAATTTATTATACTATATCTCTATGTCGATGACTTGCTGATAACAGGTAGCTGCAAGAAGGAGATGGAAGACCTCAAAGGTGATCTCAACAAAGAATTTAAAATGTCAGATCTGGGTGACATTTCATATTTCCTTGGCATCGAATTCCATAAGAGTGGTAGAGGTTTGATGATGCATCAAATAAGGTATGCAGGAAAAATACTCAAGAGATTTGAGATGCAAGATTGCAACCTAAATTCGACTCCAGCTGAACCCAGATTACAACTGTCGAAAGATTCAGATGAAGATGATGTCGACCCAACCCAATATATAAGACTTATTAGGTCACTTTGATACCTTTGTCACACAAGGCCCGACTTAGCATACGGTGTATGTATGGTGAGTAGATTCATTCAGAAGCCAAAGGTATCACATCTAGCAGCAGCGAAGAGGATACTAAGGTATCTGAGAGGAACTCTCGGCTATTGCATTTTGTTTCCTACAACTGATGAAGGAAAAGAATGAAAATTACTGGCATACACCGAATCAAGTTGGTGTAGTGATGTTGAGGATCGAAAATCCACAAATGGCTATGTGTTTATGCTAGGTGGTGCACCTGTTGCTTTGAGTTAGAGAAAGGATCCAGTAGTGGCATTATCGTCATGCGAAGAAGAATACATAGCCGATTCTCTTTGTGCATGTCAAGCAACATGGATGATGAATCTGTTCGAAGAAATAATAGCGAATAGTCATGGAGCAATTACCATGAAGATCGATAACATGTCAGCTATCAATCTGGCGAAGAATATGATAGCACATGGTCGAAGCAAACACATCGAGATGAGGTTCCATTATCTTCGAGAGCAGGTAGCAGATGGGAAGATGAATGTGGAACAATGCATAACTGAGAATCAGATTGCAAACATTATGACGAAAGGAGTGCAGGTCGAAGTGTTCAGAAGACTAAGGACTATGATGAATGTAGATAACTTAGACACAATGAATTAGGTGGTATATTGAATTGTAATTCCTTGTGTCAAAGCAGGTTGTTCGACAGAAACAAGGAAGTGTCGAATCACCTAGTGTATCGAGTTGTACTAGTGTGTCGAAGTGTTGAAGTGTCGAAGCATGTTGTTTCACACAGGATTTTGATTTAGGCCTTTTTTTAGTAGTGTTAACTATTTTGGGCTTTTATAGTTTTGGGTTTTGACTTAGGAAGTAAGTTAACCTAAATCTATAAATAGAGGGAGTAACCCTTATTCTTGCAATGTTGAATTCATAACATTCTATTCACAGAATTTTGCAGTTGCAAAATGAATAAAGAAGTTTTTCACAAGTTGTGGGCAGAGAGAAACTCTGTAGAAAATATTCTTCTTCTTCGTCGTTCTTTATTTTCTTTCTCAATTTTTTTTTTCTTTTCATTGTTATTGTGTGCGTGATAACAATCTTGTTCATCAAGATTGATTGAAATTCTCCATAAATTATTGTGGATTTCCAACATATTAGCAATTAATAACTAGAAATTCATTAAATACATCCTAAGATATATGTTGTTAAAACACTCTTTCGTAAAAATAAATGGATGTATCCTAGCAAAACTCATACTTAAATATTTATCTCACCGATGATATATAAATTCAGCAGAGAGCATATTAATCACCATTTGATTACACAATTAAAAAAATGTTATGTGTGTTAGTCCATATAATTAACCTTTGAAACAAAATTTTACTATTATTCAATCACATGAAACATTACACAACTTTTACAATTTAGTCCAAACAGGTCCATCGTATAATATCACAACTTTTACAATTTAGTCCAAACACCTCCTAGTACATGCCAACATTACACAATCCAGGACATGCAAAATATTTACTAGAATAATGTTCATCTTTGTATTCATACTCCATAAAAACTTCATGTTTTATATTTTTCAATTGAAATACTAAGGATATGTCACATTTCTAATATCTCTATTTTACACTTCACTAGTTAACCTCAAATTTATTGGCTGATCCCAACAATTTTAGAAAGACTAAATTCTTATCTCTTATCTTTGTAGCATTCTAGTTAGTCTCTTGACAATTATCATTTTTTAAAGATGAGTCATTAATTATTGAAACAAATGTGATTTTAAGAAAGATGAGAGAAGAAGAGAGAAAAGAGATAGAAATTGAATTGCAAAGAGAAATATTATTGAATGAAGTTGTTGATTTACATCATATAATGTCCTATATATAGGAAATTAAAGTCCATACCTAAAGTTGTTTGGCCTTTGTTTTAGCTTGTAAGCTCACTTCACATTAATCGACTTCTTGATTGACTCTTCGACAAGCTCCTAGGTCTTGTTCTTATCAATTGCCATGAGTTCTTCTTTCATGGATGCTAACCAATTTGAATCATTCATGGCTTACTCCAAGTTGATTGGTTCTGCTTCAACCATCATCATCGTTTCTTCTATTAAGTCACCATTTGCATCAACTGCTTGATCTGGAAATATCTCATATCTAGCTAGCCTTGTCGACTTAGTTTTTTGCTATAGTAGATCTCCTAACATTCTGCTCGGGTGGTTCTTCATTTCGATTGGTTGGAACTTCAGTTTATTGGTCTTCTTCAAACACAGTTGTGACTATATTTGATTCCTGTCAAACTAACCTTGACTCCAGTCTCACCCTTTGCTTTCATCTACTAGAACATCTCGACTGATCACAAGTTTATCATCATTTGCTGAATATAACTTGTATGCACCAGTCGAATGATAACCTATGAGCACCATAACCTGACTTCAATCATCTAGTTTCTTCCTCAATTGTTCAGGTACATGCCTGAAGCACATTGATCCAAACACTCTAAGATGATTAACATTTGGCTTCATACATGTCCAAGCCTTGTAAGGAGTCCTCTCGACACTACAATAAATAAAACTTTTCATGATAAAGCTTTCACCTCGAACAATAGAAAATCGAGGTATAAAGCCAATGCGCACTATTTTTTATTATTTAAAAAATAAAAAACCATACATTCCCTCAATTTTTCATAACACCGATGTGAAAAAACAACTCAGTACAAGCTTTGATTCCCAGCTAACACAGTTTATGATTTTATTTGTTTATAGGTGTAAGCAAAATGTTCTAACCCTTCGGTTTTCTATTTAACCGAGATGTTTAATAATCATATTTTACTATAAAAGCACTCGGTAAACATATTTTACCCTAAATTTTTACCATAAGATTTTTCTGCCCTTGCAATCTATCTCACGTAATGATGTTGATGTTGTTGTTGTATTTTTGTAATAAACTTCCTATGTTGTTAATCAAAGAAAGCTTTGAGAAATTTATTGCTTTCCTCGGTTGACAACATTGAGAAACGTATTCCTAAAAACAATTATCCATTTCTCTTTCACGTTCCCTGTTGTAAAACCTCAAAATTTGCCCTCCTCTTCTTGAGACTAGCTTGACACATTGCATTTCATGCTTAGGGCATTAGGCATTGCATTTTGCATATCATATGGAGATGAGAAGGTCATCCTCCAAGGTCTTTTCAAAAGATGGAGAAGTTACATGATTCAAGCCTGAGGGTTTCTATGAATTGATGATCATCCATCTGAGGGCATGGGCTTCAGTTAGGGTTTCTTGATCCTTCAAAGGTTTTGAGCATCATCTTTTTTACAAGGATATATTACCATCATCATGGTTCTATCATCATCAAGGGTTTCATTGTTCATTCTCAAGTTCCTTTGGATTAGGGTTGTGACCTCTGGTCAACCCTAATCAATGCCATTCTTCCAATCAGGGCTTCTAAAAGAGATGAGATATTTTCTTGGGATGAGGATCACATGATTGTTATGTAGAGCTTACATGTGCTAAGGTTTCACTTTTGAGCAATTTCCCTAAGTGGTGGAGGCTCAAGCTGATCAGGCATTTCAAGGTCATCTGAGGACCAAAAAGTCAACTATGCAGTCAACTGAGGGCTATGAGGTGGGGAAATGAGTTGAGACACCTCAATCATGTTCAAAAGAGGTCCATTTGTCATTCTAAACATCTATCTTGAAGATTTTGAAGTCATGGCAAAAGTTTCCAAAAATGGAAAATGACCTGTAATTTCAAGTTTCCAGAAATGGCAAGTTTTTGGTCCACATTCAAATTGACTTATCAACATAAAAGAAGTTTCAAATGGATTTTTGGTGAACATGAAAGTTGTATATCTTTGTCTCCCCTTTCTAAAAAGTCCTAATTCATGTCCATATGATGAATGGTTGAGAAGTTATGGCCATTTGATCACAAGGTGTGCATGGAAGTTCAAAGTGACATAACTTTTGATACAAAACTCCAATTTGGTCCATTATTTTTGCACAATACTCCTGATGACCAATACTTCTCAAAATAAGCCTTGCCATGCATGGAAAAGGTATGTATGATCATCATTCCTCAAGTGATCATTTTGGAGGGAAATTCCATAATTCAAAATTGGCTTATGATACAAGCAAATTACCAATCCCATGATGATCCTTACTTGATTTTAAGTGGATTCAAGCCTTGCATGAGTATTGTTCACGTGTAGCATGGCCATGTGTTGAAAGAGTATATCTTTGGCAAATATTTTTGTATCGTATCCACAGAGATTAGGTGATATTACCGCCGTTCGATAATTCAAATGTTTTAAGTTTAGAAAGTAACAGGGTTGTTTTGTTTGGAGACATATCTTGTTAATAAATGTTAACATAAACTATTAAGTGGTTTTAGACAAATATAAAAGCTTGGCAAGATTGGAGTTCACTATTTCAAATATCTATGATTCCCTATGACGAATAATTAGATTCAAGATTATTGATGATGTTCAAATATCCTCTCAAAGTCATTTATGTCTAAATGATATCGTGATAGTTATTATATTGATCCTTAGACGATCTCTCCACCTAACTATCAATATAGCAACCTTTAATGTTCAATATCAAAGAATAGTAATGAATAAATCTATCTCTACAACTTATTCATTACTTGAAAATCTGTTTTATGTCTAAACTCGAGTAATCTCTCTCGACAACTACTCAAATCTGGTTTTCAAAGTAAAGCAAAAACAGTTCCAATACATCAACAATCTTTATCTCATATATAAATCAAAGTGAATACATAGATAGATGAGAATAGCTACTACCTTCAATCTTGACAAAAGGGAGTTTAGCTCCTCATCACCATTGTTCAAAGCAGAATGTAAAAGATGAAAAACTCTGTTTTTCTATATCAAAAACTCTCAAGAACAATGTGTGAATGAATGGAATAAATAATCCCTAGAATAATGTATTTTCTCTCCTAAAAGAGTTGACATTTCCTTAATTGGTCATTCTCATCCAATGCAGAAAAGCAATTCCAAGGCAGACCCAAAATGGCAAAAACAGCTGGCCTTCAAAACAGCACTTTTGACCCAAAAATCAGTTTGCTGGATTCGCAGAGTTCGCGGGGCGAACTGGTCCTGTCATGCAGTTCGCGGGGCGAACTTTGTTCGCGGGGCGAACTGAAGCTGCCTCAGTTTCCTTGTTTTGCAAGCTTCATCCAAAATCTTCCATATTATGATGCTGCAATCCAAAGCTTTCTCATCCAAAAATTCTACAAAACTAGCAAATATGTGAAATAACTATTCAAAACAAAATAAATTAAACCTAATTGCATTTATACAAAATAGTGAGAATAAAAGTGTGTAATTACATCAAAACTTGGTAAAAGGGACCAATAAAATGGTATAAAAAGTAGTACTAATTGGTCCCTAACAACTCTCCCCAACTTAGCATTTTGTTTGTCCCTAAACAAAAGTTTCCACCCTTACAATCAAAGCAATGACACAAAAGATTGAAACAAGGATTTACCAAGAACATTCAAATGGTTCAAAAGTGTTTGGCATTTTCTCAATTCACCTATCTCAATTCTAGACAAAATATGAATAAGGGAAATGGTAAAGTGCAAAAATCATTCCAAGGAATTCTAAGCCATATATGTCAAAATTGAATCAAGCTTACACACACATCATAATAATGATGAATAACATGAAGGGTTACTTTCACTCATCCAAGCAATTAAATCAACAACAACTCAAATCATGCGGTTATCACAACAAGTACCAAATCATGTGAAAAATGAGAATCAAGAGGTCTTTCAAAGGTTGTAATGTGGCTTAGGTTACAAGAAAGGATATGATTAAGACAATTCAACCAAATTGCCTATCCTAAGGGAGCATTCCCAAAGATTCACTCTACACAATTTCCCTTTCTTTGATCCCTATCTTTTTCTTTTTCTTTTTCTTTTCAAATCCACACAACCATGAGCATTTCCTTTGCTTTTCTTTTTCTAATTTTTTTTCTATGCTCTATGGTTTCAAGGGTGATTTCTTTTTCTTGTTTCTTTTCATATTTTTACCCTTTCATAGAAACTCACTTTTCCAAGTTTCTAATCAACTTTTCACTTTACTCTCCCCAACTTTAGATTCCAAAACCAAATTCATTCAATAATGCTCCCTACTTAGACATAAGCAAAAGGCAAAATTTTGCAAACAACTCGGTTTGAGGTTTCAACTGATACGAAAGAAATTAGGATTCATTTATTCCACAATTTCAATTGATTTTACAATGATCAATCAAATGAATCCTAAATTAAGCTCAAAGGGGGTTAACTAAGGATTATTCCTCACAAGGTTAGTTGATTCAAACTTTTTAGTCAAGTGGTTTTTCTCACAAACAATGCCTCTATTATTTTCAAAAATTTCACACAAAAATGGATTGATGCATGATTTAGCATGATAAGAATAAGTTAAAACAATGCTCGGTTTCCCGCTTTTTAGTGTACAATGGAAAGTCTCCTCACAACTGGCTAAGTCCTATTTTGATTCAAAAATGACATATACTTCAATGAATTTATGACATGGAATTTGCACACACCATCAAACTACTCATGTTAAGTCTAGAAAGCGATAAAGTGTACCTTGAAATGCCGACACTAATTCTTATCATCACCACTCGAAGTGTCCTATGCTTCTTTCTTTGCGATCATTTCTCGGTTGCTTAAAGCTTGACTTATGAGTAAGAACAATTAAACAAAAATGTTGGCAAACCAATATTTGATTAAAACACACTTAAATTTCAAAAAGTATTCATGCAATTATCAAGACACACTCTAAAATTCAACAAACTCCTCAATCTTCCTTCAACTCATCGCCATGGCTTACACCACCTCCTGCACCCCCCAAAATTTTGGCCTGCCCTCAGGCCACTTAGCATAATCAACAAAATCCTCTTAAGAAAGGAATGGAAAGGGAAAGTTTTGAAATTTGGAGGTTTGGATGTGGAGTAGCGAGGTTGTTGAAAGAATCTCCTAAGTTCGTGAAAATAGGAATGAAACAAAAATGACATAAAACAAAAGTTTTTTTTTTTTTTTTTTTTTTTTTTTTTTTTCCAGTTCGCGGGGCGAACTTTGTTCGCGGGGCGAACTGAAGGAAATTTCAAAAAAAAAATTAGTTCTGTTTTTTACTGTTCGCGGGGCGAACTGGTCCTGTCATGCAGTTCGCGGGGCGAACTTTGTTCGCGGGGCGAACTGTAAAAACCAGAACCCAATTTTTTTCAAAATTTAACACAGTAAAAACTCACACAGCAGAAAAAAATTAAAATACAGACTTACAACGTTGGGTTGCCTCCCAACAAGCGCTTTGTTTAACGTCGTTTGAGCTTGACGGTCCACTGATTAGCCCGGTTTAAATAGAGACACGACATCCACATCACGATTTATGTCGCCACCATGGTAAACTTTGAGTCTTTGACCATTTACGGTCCAACTCTCTTGTGACTTTGGATCCTCGATTACAATGGCTCCATAATTCCGTACTTCCTTGACAACGAACGGTCCTGACCCTTTTGGCTTCAGCTTACCCGGTAATAACTTGAACCTTGATTTGAAAAGCAGTACCATTTGTCCGACATGAAACTCCTTGCGACGGGCCTTTCCATCATGGTATTTTTCTTCAATTGCATCATTTCGGAATGAATCATGTTTGTCATGTGGATGCTTCATAGCTTTAAAAAGATTAAAGGTCACCTCTTCGTCTTGCACTCTCACCTTCATTAGTCCATCATCTACGTCAATCATCATCCGAGCTGTTTTCATAAAAGGTCTTCCAAGAATTAGGGGCACATCACGGTCCTCATCCATCTCCACTATTACGAAATCTACCGGAAACAAGAATTTGTCCACCTTCACTAACATGTCTTTAGCAATTCCGTATGGTAAAGTGGTAGACTTGTCGGCTAGTTGTAAAGTCATTCTCGTCGATTTAATCTCAACATTCCCTAATCTTTTAACAATGGAGAGAGGGATTAAATTTATACTAGAGCCCAAGTCAATCAAACCATTTCCAGTGTATGTGCTTCCAATGGTCACCGGTAGAACAACCCGGCCCGGATCGGACTCCTTCCTTGGGAGAGTCTTTTGGATGATAGCACTACACCGTGCATCAAGCAGTATGGTCTCGTCTTCCACGTGTCTCCTTTTCTTTGTAAGAATGTCCTTCATGAACTTGGCATACCGTGGCATTTGTTCTAATGCATCAGCAAATGGAATATTGATTTGAAGCTGCTTGAAGATGTCCATAAACCGTGCATAGTGTCTAGCGTTATCCTTCTTTGATGGTGCGTGTGGATATGGTAGATGTTGAACTGGAATGACATTCACTCCTTTGTCTCCTTTTTTCTTATTTCTTGGTTCGATTTCCTTATTCATTTCCGCTTCACACCGCTGCTCTTCCATCAGTTGTTGGTTCTGCTGTTTTCGCGGCGCGAAGGGAGATCGCGGCGCGAACTGAGCAGTTTCTACCACTTTCTTCTTCCCACAAGCCACATCCTCATTTTCCAGCACAGCATCCATATCATTCTCAACTGTAATTTCCTCACCTTTTTTACTTGTCAACTCTCTACCGCTTCTAGTAAAATTGCTTTGCAATGCTCCTTTGGATTAGTTTGAGTATTAGCGGAGAAAGAAGATCCTGCAGTTTGTTCCGACAGCTGTTTCGCAAGTTGACCTATTTGATTTTCCAAATTCTTGATTGCTGCTTCATTACTCTTCTGATTTGCCATGGAAGCTTGCATGAATTGTTGAAGAGTGTCCTCTAGCTTGGAACTTCCTCCTTGCGATTGTTGGCCTTGAGAATTGGGGTGTTGATAAGGACTTTGCTGCTGAAAATTTTGATTGTTGAACCTTGTTGGTTGGTAACCTTGATTGTTCCTTTGATAGCCTTGATTTTGATTGTTCACATAGCTCACTTCTTCTAGCGGAGGGCAAAAACCAGTAGGATGATCTCCTTGACACAACTCACAACATGCTACTTGATGCTGAACTTGAAAACCTTGAATCTCTTTTATTTGCTGTGGAAGCTTGGCCATTTGTTGAGTAAGAAGCTCCACTTGCTGAGAGAGTAGCTTATTCTGTGCAAGGATGGCATCATTGGTATTCAACTCTAAAACTCCGGGCTTACGTTGTGAAGGGCTACGATCATGTTGACCTTGATGATCATTACGGGCCATCCGTTCAATAATGACTTTAGCTTCCTCCGCAGTTTTTGATATAAGCGAACCACCCGCAGTGGCGTCCAGAAGTGTCTTATGGGTTGATTGGAGACCATTCAAAAAGATGTGGATTTGAGTAAGCTCATCAAAACCATGTCCCTTACACTTCCTCAACATTGATTTGAATCTCTCCCAAGCTTCATTTAGAGATTCGTTTCCTCCTTGAGTAAATACAGCTATAGCCGTCTTGGCTTCCATGAATCGGGATTGAGGGAAGTATCTTTCTAAGAACTTTTCTTCTAATAGATTCCAATCCGTCATCACTCTTGATTCTTGATCAAGGTACCACTCCTTTGCTTTTCCCACTAATGAGTGTGGGAACATCCTCTTGAATAACGTCTCTTCACCCGCCTCGTCTATTCCCGTAGAACCCGCAATCTCATAGAATTTGATGAGATGGGTATACGGATCTTCGTGATCCATTCCGGTGAATGGAGTTGCATAGAGAAGTTGGAGGATTCCGGTCTTCATCTCCGTATTTCTTCCTCCACGGGCAAATTGAGCATTCCTTCTTGGACTATTAGCGGACATTTCAGTACGATTATCCTCCGCCATGTTTCCTTCACAAGCTTCTACAACCACTTCTTCGATTGGAACAAGTGCGGAAGTAGATGCTTCTTCTCTCCGGTTCCTCTCTTCGGCTAGTTTCCTTCTTCTTCGTGTTTTGCTATTGAGCTTCCGAAGTGTTCTTTCAATTTCAGGATCGAATTGAAGTTGCTCCTCGGTCACTTTTCCTCGCATGCACTAGAATCTACAAAACTAACAAACCAAGTGAAACAAAAGAGGGATAACAATAAAAGTAACAAAACTTAAAAACAAAGAATTATTGCAATGCTTGTAATATCGACACCAATCCCCGGCAACGGCGCCAATTTGTTGAAAGAGTATATCTTTGGCAAATATTTTTGTATCGTATCCACAGAGATTAGGTGATATTACCGCCGTTCGATAATTCAAATGTTTTAAGTTTAGAAAGTAACAGGGTTGTTTTGTTTGGAGACATATCTTGTTAATAAATGTTAACATAAACTATTAAGTGGTTTTAGACAAATATAAAAGCTTGGCAAGATTGGAGTTCACTATTTCAAATATCTATGATTCCCTATGACGAATAATTAGATTCAAGATTATTGATGATGTTCAAATATCCTCTCAAAGTCATTTATGTCTAAATGATATCGTGATAGTTATTATATTGATCCTTAGACGATCTCTCCACCTAACTATCAATATAGCAACCTTTAATGTTCAATATCAAAGAATAGTAATGAATAAATCTATCTCTACAACTTATTCATTACTTGAAAATCTGTTTTATGTCTAAACTCGAGTAATCTCTCTCGACAACTACTCAAATCTGGTTTTCAAAGTAAAGCAAAAACAGTTCCAATACATCAACAATCTTTATCTCATATATAAATCAAAGTGAATACATAGATAGATGAGAATAGCTACTACCTCCAATCTTGACAAAAGGGAGTTTAGCTCCTCATCACCATTGTTCAAAGCAGAATGTAAAAGATGAAAAACTCTGTTTTTCTATATCAAAAACTCTCAAGAACAATGTGTGAATGAATGGAATAAATAATCCCTAGAATAATGTATTTTCTCTCCTAAAAGAGTTGACATTTCCTTAATTGGTCATTCTCATCCAATGCAGAAAAGCAATTCCAAGGCAGACCCAAAATGGCAAAAACAGCTGGCCTTCAAAACAGCACTTTTGACCCAAAAATCAGTTTGCTGGATTCGCAGAGTTCGCGGGGCGAACTTTGTTCGCGGGGCGAACTGGTCCTGTCATGCAGTTCGCGGGGCGAACTTTGTTCGCGGGGCGAACTGAAGCTGCCTCAGTTTCCTTGTTTTGCAAGCTTCATCCAAAATCTTCCATATTATGATGCTGCAATCCAAAGCTTTCTCATCCAAAAATTCTACAAAACTAGCAAATATGTGAAATAACTATTCAAAACAAAATAAATTAAACCTAATTGCATTTATACAAAATAGTGAGAATAAAAGTGTGTAATTACATCAAAACTTGGTAAAAGGGACCAATAAAATGGTATAAAAAGTAGTACTAATTGGTCCCTAACACCATGCTAGCTCACTTTTGCAATTTTGCACTTTGCCTTATATTTCTCTAATCTTGATTAACCAAAGCCTAATTGGGATTACAGCATCATTAGTGAACCATATAAAAGCCAAACCCTAATTGTATTTGCTCATAACAGAAAATTCAGATCCAAAATCTCAAATTCCCTCCAATTTTTCTCTCACTTTGAATTTCAATTTTCTCCACATAAACACCAATTTTCTTTGCATATTCTTGATTATCATGCATCATTGAGTAAGAATCAATGTTTGGTTTGAAGAATTCTGTCCAGATTCGTGCAGATCAAAAGCTTCATCATGTTAATGGAATTCTGAAATTGAGGAAGATTAAGGAGTTTTCAATTGATTCTTTTTGCTTAGAGCCAAGGCAAGGTTATAGAAGAAGATCTGGAGCTTGAGAGAGCTTGAGCACGCGATTTCAGAAGCTTCCATTTCAAGTAAGTGAAAATTTCATCATCACCTTTTACTATTTTATGTACATAGAATGATAGATCCTGTTGTGCTGAGCATGCTGATATGTTTAGTTTTGAAAATGGATGAATATTGAACATGTATGATGAACATTCAGTTTGGATCTTGAAAATGTTTTTGCTCGATCTGGAAAAGTTAGCATGAATTAGGAAGTTTCATTGTGATATTTGGATTGTATGATGAAAGATCTTTCGAATGGTATATTATTTGTCCAATTCTGGAAAATTTTGTTGATCTCCGCCGCCTGCTTGGCCGGAGAAGACGACCGTCTCCTCCGTCTGCAACTGGCTAGGGTTTTGCTCACCTGGATCCACGTGCCTGCTTACTTGTCCGTTCGATTGGCTTGTGTGTGTTTGACTATGCTTGCGTGTATGAAGACTGATGATGTGTGTTGATGATTAGGTTAATGAAACGTAGCGTTTCATTTAATCCTGCGTGGAGTCCATGTAATTGCTTGCATGTGCATTTGGTTGGTTCCTGTTGCTTTGACCTCGCTTGCGTGTGCTTTGACTTGCTTGGTGGCATGCTGATTGTATTAATGATGCTGTGCGTTTTACTTGTTTGAATTTGGACCGTTGATGCATCATGCGTGCCTTATCATGTGGTTCTGATTTATTCTGGCTTTAATTCAAATATGTTTTCCCTCCATTTTATTTTATTATTTCCATTTTATTTGTTCATCTTTAAAAAATCATTAAAAATTGAAAAATGCTCCAAATTAAGTCCAATTTTTTTTCATAGTCTTGTTTTAATCTCTAGTTTTTTATAGTGTTAATTTCATGATTTGTTTGTTTTTTGGATTTTTATTTGGAATTTTTGATTGAACATTGTGCTAAATTGACATGTTACATTCAATGCCTTATGAAATGTTATGTGTTGATCCAATTGATCTGATTTTTTGTGTGCTTAATCCTCACTCATGATATGAATTTTTGGAATTGGTTTGGAATTTTTATCATTTGCTATCACTGATTTTGACACATGAAGATGTAGTGTGACAATTTGTGTCATATTTTTGGCATTGCTTTTGTGCATTTTTGTTCATCTATCATTTGAACTCTTCTGAATTTGATTTTTTGCATGTTGATTGTTCATAACATGAGAAACTTGCATAAAAAATTTCATAGCCATTGGATGCATTTCTGTTTTGATTTGGATTTTCTAATTTTGATATCCATTTTGTGCTCACTTGTTGGTCTTTGCATAACATGGATCATTTGATGCGTTTGCTTTGTGAATTGATGTTGGTACTTTTGAGGACATTTTGTTGATTGTTTGAATGTGCAATATGTGAAAGATTGACTTTTGTTTTAATCATTTGGTTTGGTTTTGGACCTAGTCTTTGTACTAGTGTTTTGTACATGAACTAACCTTGACTTGTGTTTCAGGTTTGGACACTTAGCATTAATGGTTGAGTTGCTCACCTTTTGAGATGCAAATTGGATTGTGTTCTGACTTCTTTGTGTTTTGTAGGGATTTAAGTTGATGTGTTGAGCTCATTGCTTCATTTGGTTGCTTGACCATTGCTCATTGAATTATGTAACAGTTGGATGGTTTCTCTGTTTGTTTTCGGATTGGTTGTCTGAAATATTAACTGGTTAGATTTTGTACAAGTATTTTAGTTGCTTGCTTTTAGCTCTTGCTTGAGCTTTGGATTGTGGTTGATACACCACTTAGGTAGCTATTCTCTTACTTCATGTAGTCTGGAAGTCCTGTCACCTTTTTGGCAGGCATTTGGCCGGAAGTCCTCCTTAAGAGGCTCTGTTTGTGTTTGTTTACAGATTGTGCCAAAGACCTCTAAATGAGGCATGTGTTACTTGATAAGTCCTCCTAAGTGAAGAGGCAATTGATGGATAAAAGGGATTAGCAATCAATCCCCCGTTATTCAGTGAGTCGTTCTTTATGCTCGCACTACGTGCTGACGCTTTTGAACATGTACCCAAGATCTTTGTCCAGTGTCTGTCAAGTGGAATAGGATCCCTCTTTCTGGATCCCCACGCTTTCTTTGTCATGAGCTCACCCTGGCCAGGGTTAAGAGCATGAGGTCTCATCCTCATTACCATTTTGATCTGCTCACCCTGACGTTCAATGTCGGTGGTTAAGAGCCCAGTTGATCACCCTTACAGTTTGGCTTGTTTGTCGAGGTTGATATGACCCCTCTTGACTAAAGCCTACCCATTGTTTGGGCCTCTTGTATGGATATAGTGTGTGATGCTTGTTCACTTGTGTTGGTGTGGTTATTTTCTTTCCTCTGAATTGACTTGCTTCCCGTGTGAGTTAGGATTCGGATTAGAGACCTCAACTTAGGGATTGTTGATTGCATGATAACTATTAGGCTCGAGTCAGTCTCCTTATTAGTTTGTTGTTTCCCTGGTCTCTGGTTAGGAGAGAGTTTTACCCCTGTTAAGGGGAACTACGTCGCCCTGATTCTCATACCAGATGAGATACGTAGGCAGGAGATTGAGCGAGATCTCTCCGGGCAACCTTTTTTTTTGTGTTCACCCTTTATTTGTTTCTTTGGTGTGAGTACTCGTTTGTTCAGCGTGTGCGTGTGTGGTATGTTTATACCTTGAGGATTTCTTCTAGTATTCATACTGGGGATCATTTGTGGGGTTTGTTATTCAGTTGGGGATCATTTGTGGGGTTCATCTGTGACAATTGTTATCATTTGGGGTTCATCTTTGGGGTTCATTTATGATAATTGTTTGCTTGGGGTTCATCTTTGGGGGTTCATCTTTGGATATTTGGTTACTTTGTTGGGATAATCTGATAGCCTTTTTCTTTGGTGTTTGCTGATTAGCGTTTGTTATTATTTGGAGTCGGATGTAAGCCCATGTATTGGCATTCTGTTTCCTTTTTGTTGTTTGGAGTCGGATGTAAGTCCATGTATTGGCATTCTGTTTCCTTTTTGTTGTCAGGAGTCGGGTGTAAGTCCATGTATTGGCATTCTGTTTCCTGTTGAGTGTTTCTTTTGACGTCTCAGCGTCCCTTTTTGGTGTTTTGTTTCGGCGTGCGTTAGCCGAGCTACGAGTGCTCTGATTCTTCTCTGGATAGAGAAGATACGTAGGCATAGGATGCGATATCCTAGCGAGCATGTCTCCTTTTCCACGAACTACGTTGACTCTGATGTTTGTTTTTGACAAACTACGTAGGCCCAGGATGCGATATCCTGTCGAGTCCACTTCCTTCATCTTCTTTCACCTGTTTATTATTCCAGTTTATGTGATTTCTTCGAGCAGTTTTATTAGCAACCTTAACCTATTCTTTGAGCTATCTTTTGAGCGTGGATCCCGTCGAGTACGGCGGACGTGAGGGGTGCTAATACCTTCCCCTTGCGTAACCGACTCCCGTATCTTGTAATCTCTGGTCGTAAGACCGTTCCTTTCCCATTTCTTAGGTTAGTCCTACGCTCCCTTTCCGTCATAGGATGAATAACGTCGGTGGCGGCTCTGTAAACTGTATTTTTTCCGCCGGTTGTTTTTCGCGTTGCGACAGCTGGCGACTCTGCTGGGGACTAAAGTTGACCTCTTGTTGGTCCATCTTCCCTAAGCGAGTCAATCCTAGCGCTCTCTAGCGTAGTTTTTAGGGTAGTTTGGGTTGCTTTTACTGCTTATTTATTGCATTTATGATTATTATACTGTGATTATATTTGCATATATGTTTGCATGCATCATATTATCACTGTGCTGGATTCTGGACAGGTGTGGTTCCTATGATTTGTGGTGGGTGTTCTGAGTGGGGCTAAAACCCAAAGCCCGAGTATACACCTAGGATTAGCATGGTCTCACGTCTCCTTACATGTTGGATCAGCATGTTGTTGCGACGTGACATACCACAGTCGGACGAGGTTCTTCTGAGAGAGCTCTTCCTTGTGGAGTATCCACTATGGTTGGGTTACCTCTTTTGAGCTGTTGACTTCGGTGACCGTTCTTTCTCGGATCTTTGGTTTAGATGATCTTATGAGAGCTGCACGGCACACCCGAAAGGGCAAACCCGTTGAGTATCTTATCCGATTGTCGAGACCGATTATCCGCTTTAGGATGACCTGTTTAGAATTCACCTGTGAGGGGAGAGTTTGATTCGTACAGATGCAGGTTCTGTCGGTGACTCTTTGATGGTGACTTTGGTTCGGTTTGTGATCTAAGTTCCATTTATAAGTCGGATTTATGGATTTATTTCTGAGACGCCGGAGTTCTGTCAGTGGTATTTATCAGCGGGTTCCGTTTATTTTGGAACCCCGAGTTGAATTTGCGGTTACTCGGTCCCTCAGATGGTTGTGATCAGTTCAGAGACCGGAATCCAATATAGTTGATGTTCAGATGACTTGGAGGATGGCACTATGCATTGCATTCATGCATCAGCATCATTCCCATTTTGCATTTATCTGCATCTAACTCATGTTTATCCATATGCAGGGGACATTCTTGATTGAGATCCTGGTTGAGAGACATCCTTGTTCCAAGCATGAGGGCTGGCCTAAAAGCTGATGTTGTCTACAGTTTCTTTGATCCAGAGATTGGCGTGCTGAAGGGTATGATATCATTGATTACGCCTGACCATGTGGGGATATTCCGTGAGGCTTATGGTGGTATTCTGAAGATGGTTTTCAGGCTCACAGATGGGGATAGGAGTGCCATCCATACTCTTCTCCAGTTTTATGATCCGGGCTTGAGATGTTTTGTCTTCCCGAATTACTTGTTGGGACCTTTGATGGAGGACTATGCCGGTATCCTGGGTATTCAAATCAGAAACCAGATTCCTTTCTATGCCACTAAGGAAGAACCTGATGTTGGTGAGATCTCTCGTGCTTTTTATTTGAGCCCTGAAGTGACTAAGGGAGGTTTGAAGGAGAAAGGGAAGTTGCCCGATTTTCATCTGAGTTTCTTGGAGGCTAAAGCCAAGGAACATGTTGTTTTGGGTAATTGGAAGGCCGTTTGTGCTTTACTTGCCGTAGGCATTTATGGAATCATCTTGTTCCCTAATCAGAAGAACTTTGTGGACATTAATGCCATCCGGGTGTTTGCTCAGAGGAATCCCATTCCTACCTTGGTTGGGGATGTTTATTACTCGATCCATAATCGGAACGAGAAGCGGCGTGGAGGATTGGTTAGATGTTGTGCTCAACTGTTATTTAAATGGTTCATGGGATATTTGCCTTCCAGAGGTGCTTTTGTCTTTCTTGACCATACTGTCAATTGGGTGACCAAGTTGATGGGTTTGCGAGCCAAGGACATAGCTTGGACTCACATTGATGAGGCTGGACGAGATTTCATTTGCAGTTGTGGGAGTTTTCCCAATGTGCCCCTTATAGGAGTTCAAGGTTGTATCAATTATAACCCGACGCTTCTTAAGAGGCAAATGGCATTTGCTATGGAGGTTCCTCCCCTCGAGCGCGAGATTCAGGAGTCTTTCTACTTCCCGATTGAGGGTAATCAGTCATTGTTGAGGCAAGTGTTTGAGGCATGGCGCCACATTCAAAGGAAGGGCAAGGTTCCTTTTGGTAGAGCTAATAACAAGTCTTTTCCTCCATTTGATGATTGGCTCAGAAAGAGGGTTGAGCTCACTCGTCTGCCGTTTCCTGTGGGTGATCTTTGGTACCGATTGATTGAGGAGCCACGTTCTTATGTCGGTATGGAAGAACTTCTTGAGATGAAAAGGGAGAGAGATCAACTGCAAGCAGAGAAGACTGAGTTGGAAATGAGTGTTGCTAGATTTCAAATGGCTAATCAGGAAATCAAGGGGAAAGCAGAAGACCAGGCTAAGAGACATGCTCTGGAGGTGAAGCGTTTTAAGATAGACACCGCATATTATTGTAAGATCAACCAAGCTTTAGAGTCATCCACGAAGGAGCACGACCGCACCAAAGAGCAGTTGGCTAGAGCTTTGAAGGTCATTGAAGAGGAAAAGAAGAGACAAGTCCTCGTGAAGACTTAGAGGGAAGCTAGAGCCAAAGCCCTTACCGCAGAGTGGGAAGCGAAACTAAGAGTTAAGGAAGAAGAGAAAGCGAAGATTATGGCTGAGAGAGATCACTATCTTGCCGAGAGGGACCATTATTTCCGTCAGATGAAGATTCATCAGAAAGAGGTGGGAAGACGCCAACAAGAGAATACTGAGCTTAGGTTCGCTATGAAGTTTACCAGGATGGTTGATGATGCAGAGCCTTCTGTGGGACCTTCTTTAGTTTAGACTTTTGTTGCAGTCATTATCGTGTGTTGGATTACTGTCAGGCATGTTGACGGAATTCACTTACTTGTATTTCTTTCTGATTCTGGAGAATTGTAAATTTGATTTGTATCAGATGTGATGTATGACTCTCGCACGTGTAGCACACTTTTGATATACAGTGGTTATTATCATTCAGTGATTGATCTCAAAGCTTTATTTGCTTTCCCGTATTACACTCACATAACACACACATGGTCGGGTGATATCTTTGCTAAATCATAACTCTCTGTTCTGTATGGTAAAACCAGATGATTGATGTCGGAATGTTGCTGTCGGATTATTATCCGTCTCAATGAAACCAGGATCGAAAGACAGAATGTTCCTCATATGGATAGACATTGCATTCATGCATGAATCATAATAACTTGTCTTCTATTTTGCAGGTGTCGGTTTCTAACGTGTTTGACTGTTTTAGGAATCATTGCTCGCGCACGCAGAATCATTCCTTTGCACGTAGCTCGTCCGCACAGATATCCTACCAGACGCAACAAACCCAAACTGATAGATCCACCCAACACTGACATTCTCGAGCTGAAAGAGAAGATGAGTGAGTTGATCAACGTCATGCAAGGGTTCGCCTTGGGGCAGAAAGCACTTGTTGAGAAGGTGGAGAAGCTTGAGCGGGCTTCGGTTGCCAATAGTGGCAATAATCAAGAGGGTATCTCCAACAATGGTCTTGGTGGTTCTAGGGATGGTGGCGATCTCAGAAAGAAGGCAACTAATGCTGGGGTATTCATCAACAATGGTGGTGGTTTTGGTTTCGCTGCAGGCGGTGGACAAGGTCCTGTGGGCAATAATCTGAAGGATAATCAGTTTCCTCCTTTCTTTGGGGCTGTAGAGGATAAAGAAGAATATCAGTTCTCTGTGTTGAACGAGCAATTTGGTCAGTATGGTGTTCAACCACCGAACAAAGAGATTCAGGTACTGGCAGAAAAGATCAGGGCTCTGGAAAGCCATACCTCTCCTGGGGCTATCAATATGACAAACATGGGGCTGGTTGAGGGGATTGTGATCCCACAAAAGTTTAAAGTGCCCACGTTTGATAAGTACAATGGGAGTTCTTGCCCGAAAACTCATCTTCAGGGCTTTGTCCGAAAGGTATCTGCCTACACCATGGATCAGAAGCTCTGGATGTATTTCTTCCAAGATAGCTTATCTGGTGGGTCTCTTGAGTGGTATACCAAGTTGAGATCATCATATATTAAGAGCTGGCAGGATTTGGGAGATGCTTTCTTTAAACAGTACTGTAGCACCTCAAATTTGCACCTCCCATTTGTACATTCATTTTCATGATTAGGTCATTAACATAACATAGTCCACTGCATAGCATTGCATTGTCTTTTGCCCAAGTGCAAGCCATCAGACAAGATTAGGTCAAACTGATCAGGAGAATCAGTCAAACAAGCAAGCATGTGCCATTTCCATTGAGACAAAGCCCTAAGGTTGGTTTATCAAGTTCATATGATTATGTGATCATTGTGAAGTGGTTTGGACAAAGATTGGATGATCAAAGCTCAACAGTCAAGCTGGATTTCAGCTGAAGCCCTAGAAAGTCAACTGTGGTCAACTGTACCAAAATTCATGGATTTGAAGGTGGGAGATGGTTTGAAAGGCTTCATTCATGTCCATACAAGTCTCATTTGACATTTCAAAGATCAAGGTTGAAGAATTTGGGGTCAGATTAAAAAGTTTCCAAAAATAGCAGGTGACCTGTAATTGGAAACTGCCAAAAATGGAAAGTTTTTCTCCTCAAATTTACATCATCATACAAGCTTCAAATGGAATTTTGTCCAACATGAAAGTTGAAGATCTTGCTCTCACCTTTCCAAAAAGTCCAAGAACACTCATTTCTCATGTGTGGTTGGCAAGTTATGATCAAATCATTTTCAGAAAAAGTTGAAATTCAAAGTGCCATAACTTTTGAATGGAAAGGCCAAATTGGGTGATTCTTTTTTGAGCAAGTCACATTTGACATGTACTTTCATGATGCATCATCACATTTCATCAAAAATCAATACATCAAAATGGCATTTTTCAAGTGATCCAATTTGTATTTTGGTGGGAAAAAAGTGTTTTTGAAAAATACATGTAATTTTCACTCCAAATCACTTCCAACACATCATAAACAGCAAATTGGACTGGTTTCAAAAGCATTTTTACTGTTACATTGGCTGCATTTGGAAAAGGTCATTTTGGCCAAATCACATGAAAATTGCATTTTGCTAATTCACCTTGTTTTTGCTAATCTTGATTAACAATTGGATTAAGCACATCATATAAGTTCCTAATCATAACAGAAATCATAATCACAATCATTCTTTCAAATCCAAAGAGAAAAATCACCAAAATTCTCTCAATTTTGTTCAAGCTTTTTTCTTATTTTCTCATCAAATTGCACGATTCTTTTTGCTTTCTTTTGCTTGAATCTTCATCTACAGGTACTTGTGAGCATCTGTTTGAAGCTAGATCGTGGCAAATATTGAAGATCACCACTGTTGAACCTTGATGCTTGTACACGGCAGTTGAAGAATTAGACGGATTCAGGTGATTTCGAGCTAGGGTTTCACCTTCATTCATCTCCTGCATCACTAAGGAGCATCTGTTTTCACTTCTAAAGCCTTGAAACTCGCGATAACAGCATCTGCACCTTCAAGAGGTTGGATCTCGAATTCTTTAGTTGTTAAAATTGTGATATGGCTTATGTAGATCTCCTATGGTAGAACATGCTGCAACTTGTAGAATTGAATTTCGTTGAGTATTGATTGAGAAATCTGAATTTGAATGTTTGATGTCAAAACTTCTTTGGATCGATTCATGCTGTGTAGTTCGAATTAGGTCAAAATATGTTGATATTATTGTTGTGCTTGAGATGACGGTTCGATCCATAGCTCATTTGTCCACTTTCATGATGATTTATTCTTGATGGATTTCTGGTGATGAACTGATGAACGCGTGATGAAGGTTGAAAACATTTCCGGAAACTGTCATTTGATCTTTGTTAGCGCTACTGTTCACATGTTTAGGTGTTAGCGCGCTAATGTTTTAAAGCATACCTGCTTCGATTCCGCTGGAAAGCATTTTCACTTTTTGCCTTTTTCTTTTTTTTCCTCATATGTTCATCATGTTAACATGCTTTAATTCCATTTTTTTAAATTTCTTTTTCACTTCAAAAAATGATAACTCACTCCATTTTAATCCAAATTTGATGCAATTTTTTGTGCCATTCTCCTTATCATGTGCTGGATTTTATGGTGATTTTTAATAATATTGTGCACGTGTGGAAAAAATATTTGGCTAGGGTTTGTTTAGACATGTTCTTTTGTGCACCATGCCTACTCTTTTGTTCATAAAATGATGATGCTTCATTAGAAATTCTTGAAATTTTTTGTCCTAGACATGTTCCTGGTCATTTTGATATGTGGTTTGTAATTTTTGAGTTCCTGGATTGAGAGTTATGACATGATCTTTGGAGGTGTTACATTTTATGCCATGCCATGCTTTGTGCATCTTCTTGATTTTATTTTTTATGCTTTTTGAACATGATTTGCTCTGGATTTTTTCATGAGAATACTTGTGAATGTTGAGAATACATGTGAATTTTTCTGGAATTTTTGAATTCATTTCCTATTTGATTGGGATTTTATTTGCTGTTTAGTCATTTGTTGACTTTTTGTGATACATGTTCCCATTTGATTTGTGAAATTCTGGTTATTAATTGGATGGATGTGAAATTTGGCATGAATATTGTGAACATCCTGAAGTGCATCTTGGCTTTGGCCTCATTTTTTTATCATGTTTTGTTTCTGTTTTATGATTGGTTAAAGTTGATGCTTATTTTGATGCCATGTATGAGCTTGCTTGAATTTGTGTTGACTTTCTGAATTTCATTGACCTGCTTCCCTTGATCCAAATGAGCTGAAATTTGGTATGATTGACATGTTATTAATGCTGTTTGATCATGAATTGTTTGAGGATTTTTTGAAATGTTTTGATATTGATTTGATTGTGATTATTCTGTTTGGTCCTTTGAAATTTCAAATTGCATGTTTGGTGCTTTTTCTTTCATGAAATGATAATGATGAATGATATGAATGTGGAACCACTTGGGTTTGATTCTTGATTGTTTGATTTTGATTTTGGATAATTTTCACTTGTTGTTTTGAATTTTTCACCTCCTTTTGACCCTAGGCTTGTCCTAGTGGTCTTATTTCTCATGTTTGAGTTTGCTTTTCAGGTTAGGAAGCAAATGCTTTAAGGAGATTAATGCAAGTTGATTGAGTTTGGTTGATTGTTATGAACTAACTTGTTCTATTTTGTAGGATGCTTAGCTCACTTGCTTTGGGCTTGTGATTTGCACATGTGATTGATAGTGTTGACTGTTGATTCTTATTTGCTTGTTTTGACTTTGTGATTGGTATACTGATTGTATTTGATTGATTTCAGGTACATTAGTTGCTAATAGTTCTTTGAGAACTTGCATTGCTTTGCTTGATAGCATTGGCATTGAGGTGGAATCTTTTGTCTCCATGTAGTCTGGAAGACCTGGCCTGTTACTTGGCCAGGCACCTGTCTGAAGTCCTCCTTAAGAGGCAATGTTTGTGCTTGTTTATTTTTGTCCCCAAGCAGGTAAAGACCTTTGTTAAGGCAATTGGCAGACACAAGAGGTGTGTAGTCCACCTCCTGCTATTCTGTTGAGTCGTCCCTTGGCTCACATCACATGTTGATGCCTTGTGGACATTAACCCAAGATCCTTGTACAGTTGTACAGTTGAGTCAGTGTCTTAAGTGTAGAAGGGTTCCCACTTTCTGGACCCACACTTCATTGTCTGAAGCTCTCCCTGACCAGGGATAAGAGCTGTGAAGTCTAATCTTCACTCACCTTTCATCTGGCTTCACCTTGGCTCTCAATGTCAAGGTTAAGAGCTAACATTACCCTTCCAGTTGGCTTGCTCTTGCAGCCTCACCTTTGTTTGAGCCCCACTTGGTGTGTATATAGTGTGTGCTATCTGTAATTGTTTGCTTTGTTGTTTGTGCTGATTAAGATAGGCTTGCTCCATGTGCAAGTTAGGTAGCAACCTTGACTTAGGGATGATTATGCATGATAACATCTAGGCTCGAGTTAGTCTCCCTAGTTGTGTCTCCCTCTGTTATCTGGTTAGGCTAGCCTTGTGTCCCTCCGTAGGGGAACTACGTCGCCCTGACCCTCATACCAGATGAGGTACGTAGGCAGAAGATGAGCAGATCTCTCCGGGCGCTCTTTTTGTTTTGTGTTGTGTGTGTCAGGAGATGGATGTAAGACCAGCGATTGGCATTCCGTATCCTCTTGTTGTGTGCTTGGAATCCGGTATAAGTCCATCAAGTGGCATCTGGTTTCCAGTGTGGGTGTGTTTGGTTCGGAAGCTGATGTAAGTCCAGCGATTGGCGTTCGGGTTCCATGTTTGCCCATTTTGTGTGGAGTTTGACGTAAGCCCAGCGATTGGCAGTCGATTTCCTGTGTTGCTTTGTCTGTGTGCGTGAGCCGAGCTACGGATGCTCTGATTCTTCTTCGTCCAAGAAGATACGTATGCATAGGATGCGACATCCTAGCGAGCATGTTTTTTCCCCCAGTTCGAACTACTTTGACTCTGATGTCTATGCTTGATAGACTAAGTAGGCCCAGGATGCGATATCCTGCCGAGTCAGTCTTGTTTGTTTTCTTGTGTCTCTTTCAGCCAGTGTTTGTGTGTTTATGAGCAGTGTTTTAGCAGCCCTTTTCCTTCCTATTGTGCGTGGATCCCGTCGAGTACGACGGATGCGTAGGGGTGCTAATACCTTCCCTTCGCATAACCGACTCCCGATCCCATTCTCTTTGGTCGCGAGACCATGCTTTTTCCAGGTTTACTCTGAGCGTTTCCTTTCCCTCTTTTGGGATAAATAACGCACGGTGGCGGCTCTGTTGTTCTTGTTTTCCCGCCGGTTTTTTCGCGTAATGCGACAAGTACCAATTCAATGCTGACATGGCACCTAGCCGTACCCAGTTGTAGGGTATGTCTCAGAAGCCAAATGAAGGGTTTAAAGAGTATGCATAAAGGTGGAGAGAGTTGGCTGCCAGAGTTCAACCACCGTTAGTGGATCGGGAGATGTCTGATCTGTTCATGGGTACCCTTCAGGGGACTTTTGCGGAAAGAATGGTGGGTTGTCCCGTCACTGGTTTTGCAGACATAGTGGTGGCTGGTAAGAGAATTGAAAGCTGGCTGAAAATGGGGAAGATACAGGGAAATGCTTCGTCGTCTGGATCGAAGAAGCCATTTGGGAACGGTCAGCGAAAGAAGGAGGGTGACACGAGTGTTGTGTATGCCCAGAGAGGACATGGTAGGGATCGTTACTACCAGCATACTGCTGCAGTAACAATTCCTGCTGATAATCAACTCGCACAACAGCAACAGCAACGACAGCCATTTCAGCAGAGAACACAACGGGCCGGGTATCAAGTGAGAGGAAGGATGACTGATCGTCAGTTTGATAGGCCACCCGTGACGTATGCATTTCTGTTAAAGAAATTGAAAGATCTGGGGTTGGTTCAGCTGAGGACGTTGGCTCAGTTAAGACCAGACCAGAGGCCTGCCAATTATGATGAGAATGCCAAGTGCGAATTCCATTCTGGTGCTCCCGGGCATAACATTGAGGGTTGCAAGGCCTTTAAACATGTTGTTCAAGATTTGGTGGATTCTAGGGCCATCAATTTTGCACCATCGCCAAATGTTAATGCTAATCCCATGCCGACGCATGGTCAGGTGGGGGTGAATGCAATTTCGGAGGATAAGAGGAAAATTGGGGTGATGGACGTGGACCAGATAAGGACTCCAATGTCTGTGGTCAAGAGACAGTTGTTAACGAATGGAGTTTTTCCGAGTTGTGATAATTGTTGTGCTGCTTGCACTGTCGCTACAAATGGGTGTGTTGTATTGAGGGAGACATTCAGAGAATGATGGATGAGGGAGGTCTCCGATTTGAGAAAGTTGATATGGAGAAGGAGGATGTTTCAACAATAACCATTTATTTTGACCCCGTCTACTTGTCAGCGCCGGCAGATGCGGCTCTAGTTACTATCACGGTACCAGGACCCATTCCATATGAAAGTGATGATGCTGTGCCGTGGGACTATGGTGGGGACGTGTTTTGTAATGGAAAGAAGCAGGAAGATCAGGCTGCAGGTGATACCACCGTTTCAAAGGTGGATAATACCGGACTTAGTGGTTTTACTCGCAGCGGGAGGTTGTTTGTGCCTGACACGTTAAGGAGTAGGGATGCAGAAAAAGAAAAGAGAGATAAGGCCGAGGCTGTTGCCAGGGCAAAAGGTAAGCAGGTGGTGAATGAGGGTACTCCTAGAGCGGCACCGGCGCCTGTTGGATCGGAAAATGAGCTTGATGCTGAAACCGAGGAGTTTTTAAGGATTATCAAGAAGTCTGAGTACAAACTTGTTGATCATTTGCAGCAGACACCGTCCAAGATTTCAATCTTATCTTTGCTGTTAAGCTTAGAAGGGCTTAGAGATGCTTTGTTAAAAATCTTGAAGAGGGCATATGTCCCGCAGGAGATTACGGTAAATCAGTTGGAGACAGTGGTGTCTAATGTCAATGCCAGCCATGGGTTAGGTTTCACTGATCTCGATCTTACTATGGATGGGCGTAATCATAATAAGGCATTACACATTTCGATGTAGTGTAGAGGAGCAGTGCTTTCGCACGTTCTGGTTGATACCGACTCGTCACTCAATGTGTTGCCTAAAAAGGCCCTGGCTAAGTTGGATTGTGAAGGAGTGGTTTTGAGGCCGACTGATCTGGTGGTTAGAGCGTTTGATGGCTCTAAGAGGGCTGTGTTTGGGGAAGTTGAGCTTCCTGTGAAGATTGGGCCCAAGGTGTTCAAGTCTGTATTCTATGTCATGGACATTCAGCCGACATACAGTTGCTTGTTGGGTCGACCATGGATACACGCTGCTGGGGCAGCAACTTCGACTTTGCACCAGAAGTTAAAGTATATCTGAGACGGGCAAGTCGTAACAGTTTGTGGGGAGGAGGATATTTTTGTCAGCCACTTGTCATCGTTCAAATATGTGGAAATGGACGGTGAAATATTTGAAACACCTTGTCAGGCGTTTGAAATCGTTAAGGTGGAGAATGCCATTTTTGCTGAGAAAGAAAAAAAGTCGTCCATTGCTTCTTATAGACAGGCTGTCGAAGTGGTGAACAATGGAGAAGCCCCAGGTTGGGGAAGAATGATAGACATTGCGGCGAAAGAGAACAGGTTTGGGATTGGCTATCAGTCGGGCCAAGGCTCGTCTGGACAGAATAGAGGACGTCGTCAGCCGTTCACATTCACTAGTGCTGGAATGCTAGATCCAGATCACGTCTGTGCGGTGGGTGAAGAAATTGACAGTGACTGCGAGCTCGACTCGTGGATAAAACTGTGCGTACCAGAGATGGAGATCCAGAACTGGAAGGCCGAAAAGATCATCACTGTCACTCTGCGTGAAGAGTAATATTTCTGTTTTTCAATTCTGTTTGCATGAAAGCCATACGTTTTGCCCGAAACGTAATGGTTCATTGTAAGGGCCACCTCATGTATTTCACTTTGCAATATTTGCATCAGTAATAAACGGAAGTTTTCACATTAAAAGCGGTGTTCCCTGTTTTTCATTTATTTTTGCAGTTTAATAAAATAAATAAAAATGGCAATGTTTATTTTCATTTTTCTTACTTTTAATTTGTCGCGTCCCTACTCTAAAGCAATGCATGAATCAACATTCATGCAGATGCGATCATTCTCCGGATCTCATTGATAACAATCCTGTTACACCTCTATATGACTTCGACAATCCGATCTATCATGCCAAAGAAGAAGGCGAAGAAGATTGTGAACTGCCGGAGGAATTAGCCAGGTTGTTGAAACAAGAGGAGAAGGTTATTCAACCGCACGAGGAGCAAGTCGAGATTGTGAATCTGGGTACCGAGGAGGTCAGAAAAGAAGTCAAGGTTGGGGCCGCTTTGGAGGTGAATGTCAAGAGCAGAATGGTAGCCTTGTTGAAAGAGTATGTTGATATCTTCGCCTGGTCTTATCAAGATATGCTAGGGTTGGATACCGATATTGTTGTGCACGGGTTGCCATTGAGAGAAGATTGTCCTCCAGTGAAGCAGAAGTTGCGCAGAACTCGACCCGAGATGGCCATGAAAATCAAAGAGGAGGTACAAAAGCAGTTGGATGTCGGTTTCCTTGCTGTTACTAATTATCCGCCTTGGGTCGCGAACATTGTGCCGGTACCGAAGAAGGATGGAAAGGTGAGGATGTGTGTGGACTACCGGGATTTGAACAGAGCTAGTCCGAAAGATGATTTCCCGTTACCTCACATTGATGTGTTGGTAAATAATACAGCTCAATTCTCGGTGTTTTCCTTCATGGATGGCTTTTCTGGCTATAACCAAATTAAAATGTCCCCAGATGATATGGAGAAAACAACATTCATCACACCATGGGGCACTTTTTGCTATAAGGTGATGCCATTCGGTCTCAAGAACGCCGGTGCCACGTATCAAAGAGCTATGGTGACTTTGTTTCATGATATGATTCATCATGAGATCGAATGCTATGTTGATGACATGATAGAAAAGTCCCAAACAGAAGAGGGGCATATGGTAGACTTGGCCAAATTGTTTGACCGGTTGAGACAATTCAGATTGAGGTTGAATCCGAATAAGTGCACTTTTGGGGTGCGGTCCGGTAAGTTGCTGGGGTTTATTGTGAGCGAAAGAGGAATTGAGGTTGATCCTGCTAAAGTAAAAGCGATACAAGAAATGCCTGAACCGAGAACAGAAAAGGAGGTTCGTGGTTTCTTAGGTAGATTGAACTACATTTCACGGTTCATATCTCATCTAACAGCCACGTGGGAACCCATATTCAAGTTGCTGAGAAAAGATCAAACGGTCAGGTGGAATGAAGATTGTCGAGCGACATTTGAAAAAATAAAAGAATATTTGCAGGAGCCTCCGATTCTGATGCCTCCTGTGGAGGGACGACCGTTAATCCTGTACTTTACGGTCCTTGAGGGGTCTATGGGGTGTGTACTGGGGTAGCATGACGAGTCTGGTCGAAAAGAGCATGCAATTTACTACCTTAGAAAAAAGTTTACCGACTATGAAACAAGATATTCACTGCTCGAGAAAACTTGTTGTGCTTTGGCATGGGCTGCTCGCCGACTAAGACAGTACATGCTGGTTCATACCACTTTGTTGATTTCCAAGATGGATTCGATCAAGTATATTTTTGAGAAGCCAGCATTGACCGGACGGGTTGCGAGGTGGCAAATGATTTTGACTGAATATGATATCCAGTACACTTCTTAGAAAGCAATTAAGGGGAGTGTATTGTCTGATTACCTCGCCCAACAACCCATTGAGGATTATCAACCAATGCAGTTTGAGTTCCCTGATGAGGACATCATGTTTCTCAAATCAAAAGATTGTGAGGAACCAATCCCGGAGGAGGGGCCCGACCCTGAGTCCGAATGGATTCTGATGTTTGATGGGGCCGTTAACGTGAATGGTAGTGGAGTTGGTGTTGTTTTGGTTACGTCGAAGGGATCCCACATTCCTTTTGCTACCCGGCTAACGTTTGAATGCACCAACAATGTGGCTGAATACGAAGCTTGTATCTTGGGTGTCGAAGAGGTGATTGATTTGCGGATCAAGAACCTTGTCATTTATGGAGATTCAGCTTTGGTTGTGAACCAGGTTAACGGGAAGTGGTATACGCATCAATCTCACTTAATTCCATACCGGGATTATACGAGGAGATTGTTGACGTTCTTCACCAAGGTGGAATTACACCATGTGCCGAGAGAAGAAAATCCTTTGGCGGATGCTTTGGCTACTCTGGCCGCTCTGATTAAAGTGCAGTGGTGGAATCAATTCCTTAGTGTTGAGGTGGGACGACTAGATAGACCGGCTTATGTGTTTGCTATTGAGGCAGTGCCTGATGATGAAAAGCCATGGTATTATGACATCAAGCGTTATCTGGAAACCCAGGAGTATCCCGAGGGGGCGTCTAAGACAAACCGAAAGACTCTGAGGAGGTTGGCCATGGTGTTCTATTTGAACAAAGATGGGGTTTTGTACAAGAGGAATTTTGATTGGGTTTTGCTTAGATGTGTCGATGACAAAGAAGCAAGCCAATTGATGAAAGAGGTGCACGAGGGGTCGTTTGGTACCCACGCCAGTGGGAATGCGATGGTGAAAAAGTTGTTAAGAGCTGGATATTACTGGATGACAATGGAGGCTCAGTGTTTCAACTTCGTACGGAAATGTCATAAATGCCAGATTTATGCTGATAAGGTGCAGGTACCTCCAAACCCGTTGAGTTTGATGTCATCTCCATGGCCGTTTGCTATGTGGGGCATTGATATGATCGGAAAGATCGAGCCTACGGCTTCGAATGGGCACCGGTTCATATTAGTGGCTATCGATTACTTCACCAAGTGGGTGGAAGCGGCGTCTTATGCAAATGTGACGAAACAGGTCGTGGCCAGGTTCCTCAAAAGAGATATCATTTGCAGATATGGGGTTCCCGAAAGAATCATCACTGATAATGGTTCTAATCTCAACAACAAGATGGTGGCAAAACTGTGCCGGGAGTTCAAGATCGAGCATCACAATTCTTCTCCTTATCGTCCAAAGATGAATGGGGAGGTCGAGGCGGCTAATAAGAATATTAAGAAGATTGTGCAAAAGATGGTCGTGACCTATAAGGATTGGCACGAGATGTTGCCGTTTGCATTGCACGGGTATCGAACTTCGGTGCGTACGTCTACTGGGGCAACGCCTTTCTCGCTTGTGTATGGGATGGAAGTCGTGCTACCGGTTGAAGTCCAGATTCCGTCATTAAGAGTCCTGATGGATGTGAAATTGGAAGATGCTGAGTGGATAAGGACTCGGTATGAAGAGTTGAGCCTGATTGAGGAAAAGAGGTTGGCGGCCATTTATCGTGGGCAGTTGTACCAGCAACGAATGAAGCGTGCTTTTGATCGAAAGGTACGACCTCGTGTGTACCATGTGGGGGATATGATGTTAAAGAGGATCCTTCCTCCTCAGAACGATCGTCGGGGCAAGTGGACACCCAATTATGAGGGTCCATTCGTGGTCAAGAAGGTTTTCTCTGGCGGAGCCTTGTTGTTGACGATCATGGATGGTGAGGATTTTCCATCCCCTGTGAATGCGGACGCAGTTAAAAAATACTTCGTATAAGAGACCCGCTGGACGAAAAGAATAAAATAGTCCAGGCAAAAATGGGCAGCCCGGCGAACCCAAAAAATGAAAAAAGGTTCGGGCAAAAATTAGGGCTAAAAAGAGAAAAAAAAACTGTACACCCGGCAAGTCGAAAACCCCATAAGGGAGACTTGGGCAAAAAAGGGTATCCCGGTGGACTGAAAACCCTAAAGGGCGGTCCAGGCAAAAGAGGGAATGAAATGAACAACTGCGTCTAGCATGATCGTTTGTACTTTGGATATGACTATGGATAATCCCCGACAGAGATCGGTCGGAAACGTCTTGTTCAGAAGGCAGAAAGTGCAGAGAGTCTTGAGGACATATGGGTTGTAACCGGATTGGAACTCGATGAGATCACGGGTTCACATTGCCATTAGGATAGATTTTCCTTTTGTGCACAATTACCTCTTTTCAAGGATTGCTTCCTGTGTATTGCTCAGTTACGAGCCACCTTTTTCAATCAATAAAATGCATATTCAGTCAAATAATTTTGTTTTTGTTTTCACTACCGCTTTGATTGCAAAAACATCAGTTTATTTTGATAAAGAATCTTTGCATTTTGAGACATAGGGGTCCCTTCCAATGCATGCTTGTAGGATTGAAAACCTGAAATCTTATTCGGAAGGTTGAGTGACCTAGGTGTTGAAATTTTGGCACGCCTGGGGCACGTTTTTATCTAACGATCTCTTTTGCAGATACTGTTAAATTTTTTCACTCACTTGAAGGTTGTGGTGTGGAGCGTTTCTTTTTTCTTTGAAGTCCAATCAGGGACGAGGAGTTGAGGAATGGTGTAAAGGCGGCGAAAGAATTGCGACGATCCTAGAGGGTTAATCAAGAAGACTCTTCAAAGTCTGAAGAAGTGGAAAGTTGACATTATGGTTAGATGGTGAATACCAGTGTTCGACGAGTCGACAGGTGTTCCGTGTCAAAAGTTCCGTATCTCCCCAGCGGGTTCGAGTTTTGCTGTTTCCCTAGTAGGGTTGCGATTGTTATTTCCCCAGCAGGTCGGAAGGTTGTTGTTCCCCGACAGGGGTGTGCGTTGGAAGTTTTCCTCAGCGAAGTCCCCAAGCGGATCGAGTTCAGTGGAGGTCATCCCCAGTGAGGACTGTCCTTTCCCCAGCAGCAGTGTTATCCCAAGCAGGGTTGGAGATTGGAGTGATGTCGAGTTCCTCAGCAGAGTTGCTCGTGCTGTCCCCTGAGGGGGATACTTTTTATGCATTCATCATTTAGAGAATCATATTGCATTGTATCCTCCCAAATTGCGTAGCATTTCCATGGTTATGGAGCATTACGCCATTGAAAAATCCAAACATACGCATATAAAGCATAAACTAGTCTCAAGCCGTGGTTACCATTTGAGAATTGGTTTCGCTGGTTGGTGAAGATGTTACTCTGAGGAGTTTGGCATCGTGATTGTGAATCCACAGTATTCCCCAGTAGTGCGATATTGGGGGAAAAATTTCCGTCGTGCGGAGATGGAAATGAAGATTGGAGAACGTTATGCGATCGGTGCGGAGATTGGGGTCCATCAGGAGAAAAGGAGACACAGAGTGTCTTCTGGAGAACGGGGTTCAAATGGAGAACGGGGTTCATTATTTGGCAGTAAAAGCAAAGAAGTTCTGGGGTTCAAGAAAAGCAAAAAAATAATAATAATCATAATAAAGAGAAAATCCCCAGCCGAAGTGGCATTCAGGCCAATTTTCCGATGTTCAGATCGAAGAAGTTTCCGACGTTCAGGTTGATGCAACTTGTGGCATTCAGGCCAATTTCCGGTATTCAGACCGAAGTGGCATTCAGGCCAGTTTTCCCGGTATTCAGACCGAAGTGGAATTCAGGCCAGTTTTTCCGTATTCAGACCGAAGTGGCATTCAGGCCAATTTTCCGATGTTCAGATCGAAGAAGTTTCCGACGTTCAGGTTGATGCAACTTGTGGCATTCAGGCCAATTTCCGGTATTCAGACCGAAGTGGCATTCAGGCCAGTTTTCCCGGTATTCAGACCGAAGTGGTATTTAGGCCAGTTTTCCCGGTATTCAGACAGGAGTGGCATTCAGGCCAGTTTTCCGGTATTCAGACCGAAGTGGCGTTCAGGCCAGTTTCTCGGTGTTCAGACCGATATTAATAATCTCATATCTTCCGAGGCTTAGATCGAAGTCATTTCGAGTATTCAGACTGATGAGTGGCATTCAGACCATGGTTATTCCTGTGTTACCATTTATTTTGGTATCTAGGTCAACATTCTTTTTTCGGTATTCAGACCGACTTTCACCGTACCAGACGGATTTTTCTTTCACGACTACCTCTTTGCCGATTCTGACAGGCATGGTTACTTATTTCCCAGTGGAGCGCAAATTGTTCGTTTGTTCTTGGTATTCAACCACTCTTCACCCTGATCATCTGAAAGCCGAGGCTGTTCATATCGACAGGTTCACAGTGGATTGAATAGGGGCAGCTGTAACACCTCAAAATTTGCCCTCCTCTTCTTGAGACTAGCTTGACACATTGCATTTCATGCTTAGGGCATTAGGCATTGCATTTTGCATATCATATAGAGATGAGAAGGTCATCCTCCAAGGTCTTTTCAAAAGATGGAGAAGTTACATGATTCAAGCCTGAGGGTTTCTATGAATTGATGATCATCCATCTGAGGGCATGGGCTTCAGTTAGGGTTTCTTGATCCTTCAAAGGTTTTGAGCATCATCTTATTTACAAGGATATATTACCATCATCATGGTTCTATCATCATCAAGGGTTTCATTGTTCATTCTCAAGTTCCTTTGGATTAGGGTTGTGACCTCTAGTCAACCCTAATCAATGCCATTCTTCCAATCAGGGCTTCTAAAAGAGATGATGTATTTTCTTGGGATGAGGATCACATGATTGTTATGGAGAGCTTACATGTTCTAGGGTTTCATTTTTGAGCAATTTCCCCAAGTGGTGGAGGCTCAAGCTGATCAGGCATTTCAAGGTCATCTGAGGACCAAAAAGTCAACTGTGCAGTCAACTGAGGGCTATGAGGTGGGGAAATGAGTTGAGACACCTCAATCATGTTCAAAAGAGGTCCATTTGTCATTCTAAACATCTATCTTGAAGATTTTGAAGTCATGGCAAAAGTTTCCAAAAATGAAAAATGACCTGTAATTTCAAGTTTCCAAAAATAGCAAGTTTCTGGTCCACATTCAAATTGACTTATCAACATCAAAGAAGTTTCAAATGGATTTTTGGTGAATATTAAAGTTGTAGATCTTTGTCTCCCATTTCTAAAAAGTCCTAATTCATGTCTATATGATGAATGGTTGAGAAGTTATGGTCATTTGATCACAAGGTGTGCATGGTAGTTCAAAGTGACATAACTTTTGATACAAAACTCCAATTTGGTCCATTCTTTTTGCACAATACTCCTCATGACCAATACTTCTCAAAACAAGCCTTGCCATGCATGGAAAAAGTATGTATGATCATCATTCCTCAAGTGATCATTTTGGAGGGAAATTCCATAATTCAAAATTGGCTTATGATACAAGCAAATTACCAATCCCATGATGATCCTTACTTGATTTTAAGTGGATTCAAGCCTTGCATGAGTACTGTTCACGTGTAGCATGGCCATGCTAGCTCACTTTTGCAATTTTGCACTTTGCCTTATATTTCTCTAATCTTGATTAACCAAAGCCTAATTGGGATTACAACATCATTAGTGAACCATATAAAAGCCAAACCCTAACTGTATTTGCTCATAACAGAAAATTCAGATCCAAAATCTCAAATTCCCTCCAATTTTTCTCTCACTTTGAATTTCAATTTTCTCCACACAAACACCAATTTTCTTTGCATATTCTTGATTATCATGCATCATTGAGTAAGAATCAACGTTTGGTTTGAAGAATTCTGTCCAGATTCGTGCAGATCAAAAGCTTCATCATGTTAATGGAATTCTGAAATTGAGGAAGATTAAGGAGTTTTCAATTGATTCTTTTTGCTTAGAGCTTCAAGGCAAGGTTATAGAAGAAGATCTGGAGCTTGAGAGAGCTTGAGCACGCGATTTCAGAAGCTTCCATTTCAAGTAAGTGAAAATTTCATCATCACCTTTTGCTATTTTATGTACATAGAATGATAGATCCTGTTGGGCTGAGCATGCTGATATGTTTAGTTTTGAAAATGGATGAATATTGAACATGTATGATGAACATTCAGTTTGGATCTTGAAAATGTTTTTGCTCGATCTGGAAAAGTTAGCATGAATTAGGAAGTTTCATTGTGATATTTGGATTGTATGATGAAAGATCTTTCGAATGGTATATTATTTGTCCAATTCTGGAAAATTTTGTTGATCTCCGCCGCCTGCTTGGCCGAAGAAGACGACCGTCTCCGCCGTCTGCAACTGGCTAGGGTTTTGCTTACCTGGATCCACGTGCCTGCTTACTTGTCCGTTCCATTGGCTTGTGTGTGTTTGACTATGCTTGCGTGTATGAAGACTGATGATGTGTGTTGATGATTAGGTTAATGAAACACAGCGTTTAATTTAATCCTGTGTGGAGTCCATGTAATTGCTTGCATGTGCATTTGGTTGGTTCCTGTTGCTTTGACCTCGCTTGCGTGTGCTTTGACTTGCTTGGTGGCATGCTGATTGTATTAATGATGTTGTGCGTTTTACTTGTTTGAATTTGGACCGTTGATGCATCATGCGCGCCTTATCATGTGGTTCTGATTTATTCTGGCTTTAATTCAAATATGTTTTCCCTCCATTTTATTTTATTATTTCCATTTTATTTGTTCATCTTTAAAAAATCATTAAAAATTGAAAAATGCTCCAAATTAAGTCCAATTTTTTTTCATCGTCTTGTTTTAATCTCTAGTTTTTTATAGTGTTAATTTCATGATTTGTTTGTTTTTTGGATTTTCATTTTGGAATTTTTGATTGAACATTATGCTAAATTGACATGTTACATTCAATGCCTTGTGAAATGCTATGTGTTGATCCAATTGATCTGATTTTTTGTGTGCTTAATGCTCACTCATGATATGAATTTTTGGAATTGGTTTGGAATTTTTATCATTTGCTATCACTGATTTTGACACATGAAGATGTAGTGTGACAATTTGTATCACATTTTTGGCATTGCTTTTGTGCATTTTTGTTCATCTATCATTTGAACTCTTCTGAATTTGATTTTTTGCATGTTGATTGTTCATAACATGAGAAACTTGCATAAAACATTTCATAGCCATTGGATGCATTTCTGTTTTGATTTGGATTTTCTAATTTTGATATCCATTTTGTGCTCACTTGTTGGTCTTTGCATAGCATGGATCATTTGATGCCTTTACTTTATGAATTGATGTTGGTACTTTTGAGGACATTTTGTTGATTGTTTGAATATGCAATATGTGAAAGATTGACTTCTGTTTTGATCATTTGGTTTGGTTTTGGACCTAGTCTTTGTACTAGTGTTTTGTACATGAACTAACCTTGACTTGTGTTTCAGGTTTGGACACTTAGCATTAATGGTTGAGTTGCTCACCTTTTGAGATGCAAATTGGATTGTGTTCTGACTTCTTTGTGTTTTGTAGGGATTTAAGTTGATGTGTTGAGCTCATTGCTTCATTTGGTTGCTTGACCATTGCTCATTGAATTATGTAACAGTTGGATGGTTTCACTGTTTGTTTTCTGATTGGTTATCTGAAATATTAACTGGTTAGCTTTTGTACAGGTACTTTAGTTTCTTGCTTTTAGCTCTTGCTTGAGCTTTGGATTGTGGTTGATACACAACTTAGGTAGCTATTCTCTTACTTCATGTAGTCTGGAAGTCCTGTCACCTTTTTGGCAGGCATTTGGCCGGAAGTCCTCCTTAAGAGGCTTTGTTTGTGTTTGTTTACAGATTGTGCCAAAGACCTCTAAATGAGGCATGTGTTACATGATAAGTCCTCCTAAGTGAAGAGGCAATTGACGGATAAAAGGGATTAGCAATCAATCCCCCGTTATTCAGTGAGTCGTTCTTTATGCTCGCACTACGTGCTGACGCTTTTGAACATGTACCCAAGATCTTTGTCCAGTGTCTGTCAAGTGGAATAGGATCCCTCTTTCTGGATCCCCACGCTTTCTTTGTCATGAGCTCACCATGACCAGGGTTAAGAGCATGAGGTCTCATCCTCATTACCATTTTGATCTGCTCACCCTGACGTTCAATGTCGATGGTTAAGAGCCCAGTTGATCACCCTTACAGTTTGGCTTGTTTGTCGAGGTTGATATGACCCCTCTTGACTAAAGCCTACCCACTGTTTGGGCCTCTTGTATGGATATAGTGTGTGATGCTTGTTCACTTGTGTTGGTGTGGTTATTTGCTTTCCTCTGAATTGACTTGCTTCCTGTGTGAGTTAGGATTCGGATTAAAGACCTCAACTTAGGGATTGTTGATTGCATGATAACTATTAGGCTCGAGTCAGTCTCCCTATTAGTTTGTTGTTTCCCTGGTCTCTGGTTAGGAGAGAGTTTTACCCCTGTTAAGGGGAACTATGTCGCCCTGATTCTCATACCAGATGAGATACGTAGGCAGGAGATTGAGCGAGATCTCTCCGGGCAACCTTTTCTTTTTTTTGTTGTTTTGTGTGTGTTCACCCTTTATTTGTTTCTTTGGTGTGAGTACTCATTTGTTCAGCGTGTGCGTGTGTGGTATGTTTATACCTTGAGGATTTCTTCTAGTATTCATACTGGGGATCATTTGTGGGGTTTGTTATTCAGTTGGGGATCATTTGTGGGGTTCATCTGTGACAATTGTTATCATTTGGGGTTCATCTTTGGGGTTCATTTGTGATAATTGTTCGCTTGGGGTTCATCTTTGGGGGTTCATCTTTGGATATTTGGTTACTTTGTTGGGATAATCTGATAGCCTTTTTCTTTGGTGTTTGCTGATTAGCGTTTGTTATTATTTGGAGTCGGATGTAAGCCCATGTATTGGTATTCTATTTCCTTTTTGTTGTTTGGAGTCGGATGTAAGTCCATGTATTGGCATTCTGTTTCCTTTTTGTTGTCAGGAGTCGGGTGTAAGTCCATGTATTGGCATTCTGTTTCCTGTTGAGTGTTTCTTTTGACGTCTCAGCGTCCCTTTTTGGTGTTTTGTTTCGGCGTGCGTTAGCCGAGCTACGAGTGCTCTGATTCTTCTCTGGATAGAGAAGATACGTAGGCATAGGATGTGATATCCTAGCGAGCATGTCTTCTTTTCCCTGAACTACGTTGACTCTGATGTTTGTTTCTGACAAACTACGTAGGCCCAGGATGCGACATCCTGCCGAGTCCACTTCCTCCAACTTCTTTCACCTGTTTATTATTCCAGTTTGTGTGATTTCTTCGAGCGGTTTTATTAGCAACCTTAACCTATTCTTTGAGCTATCTTATGAGCGTAGATTTCGTCGAGTACGGCGGATGTGAGGGGTGATAATACCTTCCCCTTGCGTAACCGACTCCCGTATCTTGTAATCTCTGGTCGTAAGACCGTTCCTTTCCCCTTTCTTAGGTTAGTCCTGCGCTCCCTTTCCGTCATAGGATGAATAGCGTCGGTGGCGGCTCTGTAAACTGTATTTTTTCCGCCGGTTGTTTTTCACGTTGCGACACCTGTCATGTGAAAGCATTTGCCATTAAAAACATTTACTTAAGATGATGAAATCTCTCTGGGATGGATTACAAGTACAGAAAAAAATTCTCTTAATTGAAACAGATAACTCATCAGAAATTTGGAAAGATATATTTTTCTCCAAGAATACTTTGTCAAACTCATGATTTGTTTGAATAATTTATTTTATTATTCTGTATAAACAATATAAAAATTAAAAAAAGAGTTTTCCCTCTCGGGTTTTAACCGGAACCGTGAGGTGTGTGGTTGATTTGTTTGAACAATTTATTTTATTATTCTATGTAAATATTTAAATATTTTAAAAAAAGATTCATCCCCCCCCCCCACGATTTTTAACAGAAATCGAGAGGTATTTTGGCGCTTGGATTGAAACATATTTTAATGAGGTAAAATATAAATGTATTTTTTCATCGTTCTTAAACAAATCTTTGTCGTCCATTTAATGAGTGCCAACAGTCAAGACAATGCCATTAGTGATCCTTGTGAAACCTAAAAGCCTCATTATAAAATCATTCTGAATATTAGTGAATCCACAAGAAACGCAAATGTTGTGAAACCCTCTATGTTTAATCAGAGTACTGTATCAATGTGATATATTGCAAGATCAGAAAAAATTTAGGTTTTTAATACGTGGTTGGTGAGAGTACTATATTTACTTTGCAAGTGCAGAATATTATTTGGGGTTCAAGGTTTGTATTCTTATATAATCGTATAACTAGATATTTATTTTATTTATCTAACCTTTTTTGTTTTATATCAGAAATAAATGAATGCAAGCCATGGAGAATATATTGCATTCAACATTTGATCTTCCTCAAGATCAATGAAATAAGGATCCCCAACAGTTATTCTTCTCCAAGAGATCCAACATTTGTTTTCCACCGACAACGATGACGATGAAGAACAATATTTTTACTTTAATTTTATGTGTAAACAAATTAATTTATTAATGTTCTGTGTAAATAATGTAATGAGTATATATATATATATATATATATATATATATATATATATATATATATATATATATATATATATATATATATATATATATATATATATATATATATATATATATATATATATATATCTTACCCCTCGGTTTTGTTATAAAACCGAGAGATATATGATGTTAGTTTAGAAAGTATAAAAAAACTATTGTTGGGGTTCGAACCCATGACCATTTAAACTAACCCCTCGGTTATTTTTAAACTGAGGGATAAAGCTCCCATTTTTCATGTCACCCTTTGTTACTCGACATTGTAACCGAGGTGAAATCCATTTCGCGTCCGATATGACATGTGTTATTTGTAGTAGTGCGACTATCTTCTTGGTTCGACATCTATTTAGAAAGTATACTGTTGTAGAAGTTGCTTCACCCTAAAATGCATTTGGCATATTTTTAGCTTTCAACATGCTCATGTTCAATACACTTTTATTCTTTCTCTCATCTATGCCATTATGATGTGGTGCATAGGGTGCAATGACCTCATGCTCTATAACTTTCTCATTGCAAAATCTAGCAAATTCTCGAGAAGTGTATTCACCACCACCATTAGTTCTCAGTTTCTTTAACTTGCATCCACTTTGCTTCTCGACATGCAATTTGAACTTCTTAAACTGTGTAAATACCTCACTCTTCCTTTCAATTAGGAAATAAGAGTTACCTCCATTCGACCTTACTTTCAAAGGTCCACACACATCAAAGTAAATTAGCTCAAGCTTTTCCTTCGACCTCATTGGTAATTCATGCTTGAGTGCTTTCCTAGCCTGCTTTGCTTTTCAACATTCCTTACACACCTAACTTGGTTCTTTCATCTGAGGTAATCCATACACCATCTTCTTTTGGTTGAGCATACCTAAACTTCTGAAGTTTAGATGTCCATATTTGTGATTTCATAACCAGATATTGTCTTCTTCTGTAGTCAAAGCATGAAACTTGTGATCAACCGTGTTGATATATACTTTGAAGGTCCTATTGTCTTTCAATGGGGACTTTAGAATTAATCTTCCATCACCATGTTACACCTTCGTCTGATTCTTTTCTAGCTTTATATTATACTTTTTTTTCTAGTAATTGACCTATACTTATCAAGTTACTTGTCATAGAAGGTACTTACAGCACATCAGGGATACTGGATTTTCGACCATCCTTTATGGAAACAGAGATATCTCCCTTTCTACTTGATGTGATGTGCCTGCCATCTACAAACTTTATCACTTTCTCAACTAATTCATCTAGCTTGGTGAACTAATTTTTATTACCAGTCATGTGGTTACTGCATCCTGAATCAGGTACCACATGTTGGTTTGCTCAGTTTTCGACTGAGTGTTGGCCATGAGTAGCACATCCTCAGAATCACTATCTTTAGCATGTGCATACTGCACTTCATCGCAGTCTCTCACTCGTGCTTCCTCATTTCTTTGACAATCTCGAGCATAGTGGCAAAATCCATGGCAGTTGTAACACTACACCTCCTTCATGTCAACTTTTTTCCTAAAATACTTTTTACCGTTATCTTTCTTTATTGAATCAGCGTGATTATTTGAGTTCTTGCTTGACTTTTCATCATTAGCAAGATTCTTTCCCAACTCCGCCTTCTCTTTCCCAATTTTTTGATGATTCTTGCTTGTAGTGCTTGTTCCGTCACCTTCTCCCTTTCTGAGTTCCTCTACTTCAGCCTTATCTCATGAGCCTCTAATGAAGCTTGAAGTTCTTCTAACTTCACCTCATCTAGTTTCTTGGGCTCTTCAATTGACGCTATAATGTAATTAAACTTTGTAGTCAGATATCTCAACACTTTCTCAATCTTCTGCAAATCGTTGATTGATTCACCACACGCATTCATCTGGTTTGTTAACAGCAGGACGCATGAACAGTATTCCAAGACTGGTTCTTCTTCCTTCATCTAAGTCATCTCAAATTTCTTTCTCAACATCTGTAACTTCACCTTTTTCAGCATTCCATCTACACCGTACAAGCTCTTCAACTTGTACCATGCTTCTTTGGTCGTTTCTTATTTAATTATTTTCTCGAACACGTTAGAATCCACACACCGATAAATCAAGAACAAATATTTTCCATCTTTCTTTCTTTGTTCCTTGTACGCAGCTTGTTGAACATCGTTCATGTTCCCTTCAAATGTCGGTACTCCATCATTCACGATTTCATACACATCTTGAAATTTGAAGATGACCTTAATTTGTGCAACCCACCTCTCGTAGTTCTCCCCTTTGAAAATCGATATATTCGCTGAAAATTGTATTGATGTTATGTTTCCATTTGCCATTTCAAATTCTCTCTGAATCGCAACCCGGGCTCCTTGATACCAATTTGTTGGAACAAAAGGGTTTTCAAGAAAGATAAGAAAATAAGAAGAAGAAGAGAGAAAAGAGATAGAAACTGAATTGTAAAGAGAAATATTATCGAGTGAAGTTGTTGATTTACATCATAAAATGCCCTTTATATAGGCAATTAAAGCCCATGTCCAAAGCTGTACAAATTGACCCAAGCCCAAAACATACACAAGTCAAAGTATAAAACTACAAGTTACATTTTGACATAACAACTATATATTGTATTCGACTCAGTCGAATACAACTTACTCCTACACCTCGAAACACTTCAACTAGCAACTTCGACATAGTCAAATGCTAGCTTTGGACAAAACATTGAATTACAACTTCTAATACTAACATACACTTACTTCATTATTTGTTCCTTTATACAGGCTTGGAGTACTCTTTTTTTAACATTGACTTGTCCTCATTGTTTCCAAATCATTATTTAGATTTTTTGCATGTCTTAACAAAAAGGCAAAATACCCTTTTTGGTCCTTTAACTTTACCTTGGGATCCATTTTGGTCCCTCAATTTTAAAAAAGTCCAAGTTGATCCTTTAATTTTTCAGGCAACATCATAAAAGTCATTTTCGTCTATTTTGCTCAAACGACGTTTGTTTATGCACGCGTGGCAGCTGAGTTGGCAATGAATAATCATCTTCATCACCAAGGTCACAAAAATTCCAAAATAAATCCCCCAAAAAATTTCCTTTAGCATGAATCGCACTGTGGTCACCATAGTTACTTGGAAAGATAGTGTGCCACAAGGCTATTTCATGTTTGTTTATTTGTTTCACAAATAAAATATATATTAACAAACCATACGTTTTCCAACAATTCAACAAGATGCATTATGTCCATATTCATAACAGATGCATACCAAATATGCAAATTACTAGTGTAATAATCAACACCAATCTCTTGCATGTCAACATCAGTGCACCCAATAGAATGAGCAACATCAACAAAAACATGGTCTATAAATTTGAATCAACTCCTTAACAGGTATCACAACACAAGGCACAAAAGTCACATGATCAATCACAACTAACCTAGTCATTCTACCATCAATTTTTCCTATCTCCAAAGCCTTTCTAAACTCACTAACAATCTCTTCTTTAGAACTCACCGGAAAAGGGAGAGGAACTTCAATCACTTTTCCACCAGTACAAGTGGCATAAGCCTATATAGATTTCTTAACACCACCGTAAGCGTAATGAAGCATAATAACAATGTCACCTTTGTCGAACTTTCCTTCATGGAAACACCAAAAGGTGTGTTAAAGAACAATAAAATCTAAACTAAATCAAACTGAGCAACAACCAATAATTACACTTTGAAAGCACCAAAATTGTCGCATTCATCGAGTCCCAAACCTACAAAGAAGCTTCAATGTAGCCTTCACTCCATTGCTAAACCAAGTAGCATCACACACAACCAAAAACAAATGGGTTTGGAAAGAATTTAAGGAGAGGACATTAGAAGAATAATGAAAAGAAGGAAACGGGTAAAAAACAACAAAGAAAAGTTAAAAAAAACACCTAGCTGGAGCTTGGTCAAAGACTCATCAGAATTTGCATATTCCACCGGAATCTTCATTGTGTTCTTGAGCTTCATCAGTTAGAACTTCAAACTCGCACCATTTCTATGGTTTCTTGATATGATCTTGTTTCTACATCCACACAGAAGCATATCCCCATACTTACATTCCTCAATTCCTCACCGTTTCCATTTAATTTAGCTTTTAGAGTTTCATTGTTCTTCACATATTGGTGCGAGGAACATGGATTATTTTGAAATTTGAATTTGGGTTTGGGAGAGGTAAAAGTCGTCCCTAACCTACCCCGTTCCCAATGTATGATGTCATTGATGTGTTGCCGATCTGTTAGAATATTATGTGGATACGCGTGAGGGCATAAAGTCCAGGTTGTTTGAGAGAGGCGGCAATGATACGGTTCCTCTAACACGTTCCATTCTTACCAATACACGAAATGCCCTGGGTTACCGGCGGCAGAAGAGGAGCCAGGGGGTTAGGATTAGGCATAAGCAGTAGATTATGCTCTTATTTGTATTTTGGAATGTTTTAGTTTTTTCCCCATACTTTGAGAATAATGTTTGTAATATGATTGAATGTTTTTCTAATTAACACATTACCTTGTTATATGATATTCATGTTTATTAATGTTTGAATCAAATAATGACAATGTTAGTCGAATTAAAATGATGTTGGATTAAAAAAAATACAAACTTAGGACAACATTTATGCTTAAGAAACATGCAGAGAAGATTTCAAAGATGCATCTTCGAATTTACTTAAGAAATATTCGCAAATGCATCTATTGACCAATTTTTAACAAAAATGGGATGACTGCTTGTTTACGAAGGATGAAAAGATTTCAGAGACGTTTGAAGATACATCTTCAAAAAGGGATCAAATATTTTTAAATTTTTAGAGGTGTGAGTCACACCATAAAGATGGAAAAAAAATTACCTATGTATTATATCACGTTTCAAAGCAAGAAAAAGTGAAACTCAAAAGCCCCTATGTCACAAAAATGGTTTGGTCCACCTAAGATATAAAATTCTGTAACATATATTCATTATTATGTGTGATCTACAACTTACATAATATGTCTCATCATTAAAAAGTTTCACTACTACAGTAAATAAATTATTCTCCAACTGAAAATTTTATTTAGCCTTTTTATTATGTACTTTATCATTTTAATTTTGATAATTTAGAATATTAAATATGTTGTTAATGGTTTGATATTTTGATTTGCATTTATTATTTAAAATATTTGAAACATATGCATGAAATTTTTTGAGATTTTTTATTTTATTTTATTTGTAATATAATTTTATTTTGGAAAAATAAATATTTTTATTAAAAAAATGATTTTACTAAATAGATGGTGGTGAGGCGGAGATACCCGAACCCGTTTGAGACGAGTTTGAATTTTAGTTCTCCATTTCTGATGGGGATTGAGACGGGGAACATGAATTATTTTGGGATTCAGGTTTTGTTAGATCCACATGCCTACATTTCTAGCCATACTATTCCACCCTCTATTTTTCAATGGTAGTCAACAAAAGAATAGTAACTTTGAACTTTGACCAAGAGAATAGTAACTTTGAAGTTTGACCAAGAGAATAGTAACTTTGAATTTGACCAAAAGAATAGTAACTTTGAATTTGACCACATGAATCCTATAAATACTCATTGAAGTTGTAGGAAAATTCAATTTTTCTCAAGACAATGAATGCATTTGCATTTGATAGAAAAATTGTAATTTGAGAGTTAGAGAAATTTTCTAGTGTGAGAAAAATTTCTGTGAGAGAAACTCTTGGGTGTAATTGGGTTGTGGGTGAGAGAAACTTTTGAGTGTTTGTAAACACAGTGTATTTTTCTCTTTTCAGTAAAAGGTCTGCAGCAGCCCGGAGACGTAGGCATACTTGGCCGAACTCCGTTATCAATTGTGTGTGTGTTTTTATGCTTCCGCATATTATTGTTTTTACGAATCTGACTAAGAGGAAATTCGGCGTAGTTTTCTAACAACTGGTATCAGAGCTGGTTGGTTCGGCCGAATAATTTTTTTTTCGGTGGTTTGCATAAATTATCAGAGGCGATCCAGAGGAGTCAGGTTCGAGTAGGAACTATGGCGGCAGACGAAGGAAAAGTGAAAATCGAAAAGTTTGACGGTGCGGACTTCAGCTTTTGGAAGATGCAAATAGAGGATTATTTGTATCAGAAAAGCATGCATCAACCTCTCACGAGTAAACCAGCAGATATGAAAGAAGATGACTGGAAACTTCTTGATAGAAAGGCTCTTGGAGTCATTCGATTGACGTTATCTCGTAATGTTGCCTTCAACATTGCCAAAGAAAAGACTACGGCTGGTCTTATGAAGGCCCTTTCTAACATGTACGAAAAGCCATCGGCCTCAAACAAAGTTCATTTGATGAGGCGGTTGTTCAACTTACGGATGGCAGAAGGTGCATCAACGGCGCAACATCTAAATGAACTCAGCACAGTCACAACCCAGTTGAGTTCAGTTGGAATCGACTTTGATGATGAAGTACGGGCTTTGATACTCTTGTCTTCCCTACCAGAAAGTTGGAATGCTACTGTCACAGCTGTGAGCAGCTCATCGGGAAGCAACAAGTTAAAATTTGATGATGTTCGTGATTTGGTTCTCAGTGAGGAGATCCGACGGAGAGAGTCGGGTGAATCATCAACCTCTTCAGTATTGCATACAGAGTCAAGAGGAAGGAGTTCAACCAGAGGAAGCGGACGCGGAAAATCAAAAGAAAGGCGATCCAAGTCCAGAAATCATCATAGTTCTAACAACTCAAAGACTATTGAGTGTTGGAATTGTGGGAAGACGGGACACTATAAAAACCAGTGCAGGAGTGCACCGAAGAGACATGAGGCGAAAGATGAGGCAAACGTTGCTTCAACCTCAAGAGGAAGTGATGCGTTAATATGCTCTTTGGAGAACAAGGAAGAGTCGTGGGTGTTAGACTCTGGAGCGTCCTTTCACGCAACTTCGCAGAAAGAACTCATCGAGAATTATGTCCCTGGAAACCTTGGTAAAGTTTACCTTGGTAATGAACAATCTTGCGAGATTGTAGGAAAAGGTGTAGTGAAAATCATGTTGAACGGGTCTGTTTGGGAGCTGAAGAATGTCAGACATATCCCCGACCTGACAAAGAACTTAATCTCAGTAGGCCAGTTGGCCAGTGACGGCTACACAACAATCTTCCACGGAGATCAGTGGAAAATTTCAAAGGGTGCAATGACGATAGCTCGCGGTAAAAAGAGTGGTACTCTTTACAAGACGGCAGGAGAATGTCATCTTATTTCGGTGGCAGCAAGTGGAAATCCCAACCTATGGCACCAGAGACTTGGCCATATGAGTGAGAAAGGGATGAAGGTAATGCACTCGAAGGGCAAACTTCCAGGTCTTCAGTCAGTAGAAATTGACATGTGTGAAGACTGTATATTTGGAAAGCAGAAGAGAGTTAGCTTTCAGACAAATGGAAGGAAGCCAAAGAAGGAGAGACTCGAGCTCGTTCACTCTGATGTTTGGGGTCCAACGACAGTCTCATCCATTGGTGGAAAACGATACTTTGTGACTTTTATTGACGACCACTCCAGAAAGGTATGGGTATACTTTTTGAAACATAAATCTGAAGTATTTGAAGCTTTCAAGATATGGAAAGCCATGGTGGAGAATGAGACAGGGTTGAAGATCAAAAAGCTCAGAACCGACAATGGTGGTGAATATGAAGACACCAGATTCAAGAAGTTTTGCTATGGGCATGGGATCAGAATAGAGAGGACCGTGCCAGGTACGCCTCAACACAATGGTATAGCTGAGCGCATGAACCGAACATTGACTGAAAGAGCCAGAAGCATGCGTGTGCAATCAGGTCTTCCAAAGCATTTCTGGGCAGAAACAGTCAACACAGCAGCTTACTTGATCAACCGAGGTCCATCAGTGCCATTGGAACATAGACTACCAGAAGAGGTATGGAGCGGAAAAGAGGTAAAACTCTCACATCTTAGAATTTTCGGCTGTACAGCATATGTACACATCAGCGATCAAGGCCGGAACAAGCTTGATCCCAAATCAAAGAAGTGTACTTTCATTGGTTACGGTGAAGATGAGTTTGGTTACCGTCTTTGGGATGACGAGAACAGAAAGATGATCCGCAGTAGAGATGTGATCTTCAATGAGAGGGTAATGTACAAGGACAAGCATGATACAGGTGCCATCAACTCAGAACCAAGTGGGCCAGTTTATGCAGATGTGGACGATGTCCTTGAAAGACCCACAGTTGATAGTCCTCAGCCAGAAGAATCAACTGAACCAGGCAATGTGCAGCAGTCTGACAGAACAGAGCATTCTACTCCAGCTCCGGAGTTAAGGAGGTCTTCTCGAGTTCCTGTACCTAACAGGAAATACATGAGCTACATGTTGTTGACAGATGGAGGAGAACCTGAAGACTATGCAGAAGCATGTCAGACAGTAGATGCGAACAAGTGGGAGCTTGCCATGAAAGACGAGATGAAGTCTTTGATCTCAAATCAAACATGGGAACTAGAAGAGTTACCTATGGGAAAGAAGGCACTTCACAATAAATGGGTGTATCGAGTGAAGCAGGAGCATGATGGCTCTAAAAGATATAAAGCTCGACTTGTTGTAAAAGGATTCCAGCAAAAGGAAGGAGTCGATTACACCGAAATTTTCGCACCAGTTGTGAAGCTCAATACTATCAGGTCTGTGTTAAGTATTGTTGCCAGTGAAGAGCTCTACTTGGAGCAGTTGGACGTGAAGACTGCATTTCTTCACGGAGACCTAGATGAGGAGATCTATATGCACCAACCAGAAGGTTTCTCAGAGAAAAAGAATATGGTGTGCAGATTAAAGAAGAGCTTGTATGGCCTAAAGCAAGCTCCAAGGCAGTGGTATATGAAGTTTGAGAGCTTCATGCACAAGGAAGGTTTCAAGAAGTGCAATGCTGACCACTGTTGTTTCTTTAAGAGATATAACTCCAGTTATATCATTTTGCTACTTTATGTCGATGATATGTTAGTAGCAGGTCCAGATATGACCGAGATCAGAAATTTGAAGAAACAATTGTCAAAAGAATTTGACATGAAAGATTTAGGTCCAGCGAAGAAGATCCTTGGAATGCAAATCACGAGAGATAAGCAAAAGGGAACCTTGCAGTTATCTCAGACAGAGTACATCAACCGTGTTTTGCAGAGATTCAACATGGACAACGCCAAACCGGTTAGCACACCTTTGGCTAGTCATTTTCGTCTATCAAAGGATCAGTCCCCTAAGACAGAGGAAGATAAGGAATTAATGGCTAAGATTCCATATGCTTCAGCCATAGGAAGTTTGATGTACGCGATGGTCTGCACGAGGCCAGACATTGGCCATGCAGTGGGAGTTGTAAGCAGGTTTATGTCAAATCCAGGTAAAGCTCATTGGGAAGCTGTGAAATGGATTTTGAGATATCTACGAGGCACTAAGGAGAAGTGTTTGTGCTTTAGTAAAGGTAAGTTAAAAGTACAAGGGTACGTAGATGCAGACTTTGCAGGTGAAGTTGATCACCGAAGAAGCACGACTGGTTACATATTTACTGTTGGTACTAGTGCTGTTAGTTGGATGTCGCGGATACAAAAGATTGTTGCTCTATCCACTACAGAGGCTGAATATGTCGCAGTAACAGAAGCTAGCAAAGAATTGATATGGCTTCAGGGATTGTTAACAGAGTTGGGTTTCATCCAAGAGGATAATGTCTTGCACAGTGATAGTCAGAGTGCAATACATCTGGCAAAGAATTCAGCATTTCACTCTCGAACGAAGCACATTGATCTCCGTTATCACTTCATCAGATCTCTGATTGAGGATGAGGTACTAACATTGAGGAAGATCTTAGGAAGCAAGAATCCAGCAGACATGTTGACAAAGGTGGTGACCATTGACACACTGAAGTTGTGCTCAACTTCAGTTGGTCTGCTAGAATAATATGCAAGAGAGGCTGCTGCATGATCGAGGTGTGAAGACCGACTGAAGTCAGTCTTCAAGTGGGAGATTGTTAGATCCACATGCCTACATTTCTAGCCATACTATTCCACCCTCTATTTTTCAATGGTAGTCAACAAAAAAGAATAGTAACTTTGAACTTTGACCAAGAGAATAGTAACTTTGAAGTTTGACCAAGAGAATAGTAACTTTGAATTTGACCAAAAGAATAGTAACTTTGAATTTGACCACATGAATCCTATAAATACTCATTGAAGTTGTAGGAAAATTCAATTTTTCTCAAGACAATGAATGCATTTGCATTTGATAGAAAAATTGTAATTTGAGAGTTAGAGAAATTTTCTAGTGTGAGAAAAATTTCTGTGAGAGAAACTCTTGGGTGTAATTGGGTTGTGGGTGAGAGAAACTTTTGAGTGTTTGTAAACACAGTGTATTTTTCTCTTTTCAGTAAAAGGTCTGCAGCAGCCCGGAGACGTAGGCATACTTGGCCGAACTCCGTTATCAATTGTGTGTGTGTTTTTATGCTTCCGCATATTATTGTTTTTACGAATCTGACTAAGAGGAAATTCGGCGTAGTTTTCTAACAGGTTTGGGTTTAGAGGAGGTAAAAATCGTCCCCGACCCGCCCCGTTGCCAAGGCATGATGCCATTGATGTGATGCCAATCTGTCAGAATATTATTACGCGTGAGGGCATAAAGTCTGAGCTATATAGATTATGCTCATATTTGTATTTTGAAATGTTTTAGAATGTTTTTCCATACTTTGAGAATAATGTTTGTAATATGATTTGATATTTTTTTTAATTAACGCATTACCTTGTTCTATGATATTCATATTTATTGATGTTTGAATCAAATAATGACAATATTAGTTGGATTAAAATGACTTTAGATTATAAAAAATACAAATTTATGACAATGTTTCTGCCCAAGAAACATGTAGAGAAGATTTCAAAGATTCATCTTCGAATTTACTTCAGAAATATTCGCAGATGCATCTCTGGACCATTTTTTTAGTAAAAATGAAATGATTGCTTGATTTACCGAGGATATTCATATTTATTGATGTTTGAATCAAATAATGACAATATTAGTTGGATTAAAATGACTTTAAATTATAAAAAATACAAATTTATGACAATGTTTCTGCCCAAGAAACATGTAGAGAAGATTTCAAAGATACATCTTCGAATTTACTTCAGAAATATTTGCAGATGCATCTCTGAACCATTTTTTGATAAAAATGAAATGATTGCTTGATTTACGGAGGATAAAAATATTTCAGAGAAGTTCGAAGATGCATCTCCAAAAATTTCTTTAAATATTTTAAAAATGTGAGACACACCGTAAAGATAAAAAATAATTATCTATTTATTATATCACAAAACAAGAAAAAGTGAAACTCAAAAGCCCCTATCCCTATGTCACTAAAATGGTCCGGTGAACTCCGAATATAAAATTTTGCAACATATATTCAAATTAATATGTGTGATCTACAACTTATATAATATGTCTCATCGTTAAAAATTTCACTACTACCGCAAATAAACTATTCTCCAACTGAAAATTTGATTTAACCTTTTTAAATATAACGAGTTGCAATTTTCACTACAAACTATATATAAATTACTTGAATAAATTTTGGCGGCAAATAAAGTTAGTTAAACTTTAAACAATAGATGCATTTTCAACTAATCTACGTAAAATCAATACTTAAATATTTATCTCACATATGATATATAAATTCAGCACAAAGCATATTAATCACCCTTTGATTATACAATTAAAAACATTTCACGTGTGTTAGTTCTAAACCATATAATTGATCTTTAAAACAAAATTTTACTACTATCCACGACATGCTAAATGTTTACTAGAATAATGTTCTATCTTTGTATTCATACTCCATAAAAACTTCATATTTTATATATTTCAGATAAAATACTAAGGATCTGTCGCATTTCTAATATCTCTGTTTCACACTTTACTAGTCAACCCCGTATTTTAGAAAGACAAAATTCCTACGTCCACTTTTTCCTTCATTCGTTTGAGTATCTCGCATCTTTGTCGCATTCTAGTAGCCTCTTGACAACCATCTTTCAGAAAGACGAGTCACTAACATGCACTTACTTCATTATTCATTCCTTTATACAGGCGAAATCCTCTTATTTGAACTTTGACTTGTCATTACTTAGATTACTTTTGCATGTATTAATAAAAAATATCTCCATTTACGAACTTCCATCGTTTGACATAACTATTGCGTAAAAATATTTTTAATAATTCAAGTGTTGTAACTGGTTAATATGGTGTAACCGTAATCGATTACAGACACGTAGCAGGTTACCACCGAAAGTGATTTAATTTTTGTAGCCGTTGTAACCGGTTACAGGCACAAGTTTTTCAGTTTTCTATTATTTGTCTTATGTTATTTGAGTTCCAATCAATTTATAATACTTGTATAAATATCTTGGAGGCATTCTATCAATAGTTAATGAAAATGAAATATTCTCACTCTCATTACTATCTCTTAATTTTTCGTCTCTCCCTCCCCACACTCTAATTTTCTCCATCATTCACCAATCTTGTGGTTCCAAGTTCCAACATTTGGCATCAAGAGTCTGGTTCTGATCCACAAACACCTAGTGTGCAACATGAATTATGTCTCCAATGAAATAATCTCTTCAAACCTACTCATCCTTGATGCGAATAATTACGATAAATGGTGCAAACAAATGAAAGTATTGTTTGGCTACCAACATGTTCTTGAAGTGAACAAGAATAGGGTGAATCCTCTTGCCGAATATGCAACAGATGCACAACGATCAACACATAAGGAAGAGAAGAATAAATATTTCAAGGCATTATTTTTTATCCATCAATATGTGGATGGTGACAACTTTGAGAAAGTTGATGATTGTGAATCGTCAAAGCAAGTGTGAAATTTTTTAGATAAGGCATATGCATGGGCTGACAAGGCGAAAGTGGTGAGGTTACAAACTCACAAGCGTCAACTTGAATTGATTCAAATGGAAGAAAATGAGATGAAACACAATTTCACAATGAGAATCACTCGGTTGATTAATCAAGTGAATGCATGTGGAGAAACATTCACAAAGCAGTATGTTGTCATAAAAATCTTATGTTCTTTAACACCAAGATTTGACAATGTGGTTGTAGCGATTGAGGAATCGAATGATCGTACAAATCTCTCTTGAGGCTCATGAGCAAATGATGAAGGATATAAATGATGATAAGGCAAAGACGGAGATTGCTTTGCAAGCTCGTTTCAACGAGAATGACAAGAGATCGAAAGGAAAATGATCCATGAAGAATAAAGGGAATTTTCAGAATTTTTGTGGAAGAGAGTCCCAAAATTTCAAGAATTCAACTTGTCAAATTGGTGAGAGCAGTTGCAACAAAATGGTGATCAATGCAACTTTAGAGGTGAAAAGAAGAAGTTTGACAAAAGCAAATAGCAGTACTTTAAGTTTCAAAGGTTCGGTCATTTTGAGAGAGAGTGCAATGCGAACAAGAAGGAACCTTAAGGAGATGAATCCAAGGTTGTAAGATAAGAGTTTGATGAAGAGAATACACTTTTGGTCATGATCACAGAAGGCGAATGCATAAGCAGCAGGCCATGGGACAACAATAGCAGCAATTCTAGGAATGCTACAAAAACAGGTTGTAACCGGTTATATGAAAGCATTAACCAGTTACATGCAGAAGAAAATATCATGGTGACTGTGAGAGAATGAGTCAAGTGGATAGAAGAATTGTATTTGAACTCGGGATACTTTACTCATATGACGGGGAGGAAAGATTGATTTGCTAAAATCAATTGTACCATGAAGAACAAAGTGAAGTTCCCAGATGACACCACTTTATCGATCGATGGGATCAGTGATGTTTTGATCATGAGAATGGATGGTAGACTTTCCTTGATCAAAGATGTATTGTACATCCAGGAATCAAATGTAACCTTATAAGTATTAGCCAATTGCTTGAGAAGAATTACAAGATTCATATGGAAAACATGGAGTTGTGCATTATGGATGCAAACAGGGTTTTGATCCTTAAAGATCTTATGGTTGCCAATAGAACTTTAAAGGTTGAGATGGAGGTTATGGAGCATATATGTCTTTCTACAGGGAAATTCGAGAATAGTGGATATGCCATTATCGTCTTGGGCATCTCAATTTTTGAGATCTCAAAGACTTGCAAAAGAACGGAATGGTAACAGGGTTTCCATTGATCAACATACCAACTAAAATTTATGAAGAATGTGTGCAAGCAAAGCAACATAAGGGTAAATTCAGCAAGGATGCAGGTTGTAGAACCAAGAATCACCTTGAGGTGGTGTATTCGGGTGTGTGTAGACTGATGCAAGTAGATTTCAGATTCTGCAGAAATGGGAAGTGCAAAAACTCTCATTGCTAAAGCCCGAATTGAAGAAAATGTGAAAAGATCAACAAGGCAAAGAGGTTTGCCTCAAAGACTCCAAGATTGTGAGCTGTTATGAGACAACGAAATCAACGATGATGGTGATTTCGTCTATTTTGAACTTATGACCGAATCTGAGCCCGTTAATACATAAGAGGTTTTAAGTGATTCAAAGTGGATTTGTTCTATGAAGAAGGAGATGGAATCTATTGAGAAGAATAATACTTGGGAGTTGGTTCATCTACCAGACAAAAAGAAGCCAATTAGTGTGAGATGGGTGTTCAAAGTGAAGGCAAATCTCAAGGGTGAAATAATCAAGCATAAGGCTCGATTAGTTGTAAAGGGAGTTTTGCAAAGAGAAGGTATAGACTTTGAATAGTTATTCACACATGTTGCTAGGATTGAAACCATTAGGATAGTTATTGGTATTGTGAATAACAACAATTGAACCATCTACCAAATGGACGTCAAATATGCATTTTTGAATGGACTGGTTGAAGATGAGATGTATGTAGAACATCCCCTGATTTTGTTGTGAGAAACTAAGAGCTAAAGTTCTACAAGTTGAAAAAAGTGTTATATGGTTTGAAGCAAGCTCCAAGAGCTTGGAACAAAAGAATAGATGATTTCCTAAAGAAGGTTGGCTTCAAGAAAGGTGTATCTGAGCATGGAGTGTATGTGAAAACGGATACATTCTTTGTCTATATGTAGATGACTTTTTGATAATGGGCAGCAACTGATATGTCTCGTGACTGTATATATAATATAGTCTATCGGGCACTTGACTGCAAGTGCACAGTCCAGTCATTTTAGTTTTAAAAGATATCAAACCCACAGGGACCGATGGTCAAACTAATGCTATCGATGTTACTATGTTAAGCTAAGGAAATGATTTTTAGAAGTTTGGTTGAACGAAAATTAAATCTAAGGGAAGTTAAGTCTTAAGAAAATATTAATAGGGGGATATCAGTATGCAACGCATTAATCGTCAGGGATTCGATAAGTCACCGGTGTATATTTTAAGTACCAAATATCTTTCAGTAGAAAATACTTATTTAAAAGGCTTTATCTTACACTCTCGTGATTGTTGACTCGGACTATACTTTTAAGTCAGAATGTACGCTCTCGCTGTCCCATTTGAAGTTAAAAATACTTTTTGAAAATAAATAAGTTCTAATTGCTTTTAAAGTGCTCTCGTTGTTTTTAAAATCAATGCATAGTCTTTACTATCCAGTTCGACCCTCACGCTATCACGATTGTCGGTTCTCACCTTAGTTAATTTCCCACTCTCGTGGCAAAATCGTATTAAATAGCTTCTCACTCTTGTGACAAAGTTAATTAAATTTAAATTAAAAACCACAGCCAAAAAGATTGTTTGAGAAAATAAGTTTTACACCGATTATTATTAAATCCCGTCTAATTAAATTGTTTACATACCGATACCGGTAGTTTAGCCGGACATGTTAAATAATGCAAACACAGACGAACATAAACAGATCAATAATAAAGCAAACATGATTATAATAATAATAAAACAATAACAATAATAATTGAATAAAAACCTGGAGATTGGATTAATAGAATATGCCGAATCTTGAAGTACTTGAGCAGTCCTCCACAGGTCGGTAGGATTCTGCTTCTTCAAAATGATTGCCTAAACTAAATTAAATAAATTGCATTAGTTCCCCAGTGTAGGAAACTACTACTTTGGCTAAATGAAAAACGGAAAGGGAAAAGGAAAACGGAAACTCTGAACGGAACGGTAACTAAATTGCGGTAAAAGAAAACAATCTTGCTGAAGAAAAATAAAAGAAAAACAGAATTGCTGTGGAAAATAAATGCAGAGAAAGGTCTTGAAAGCTGGCTTCAGGGAGGAAAATTTAGCGTGCCTGTAGGTTTCCAACTTCCATCCTTTTATATTCTCCATTTGGTCTTGGAATTTGAGAGAAATAAGGGTGACTTGGTTGAGTGAGAAATCCACAGGAAAGTGGGTTGAGGAACGAGAAATAAGGGCGTGTGGATCACTTTTGTTGACAAATTCAATACGCTGCTTTTGGCCTTGTGACGGTCGTGGTGGGCTTGTGACGGTCGTGACACCTAGGGCGTGACGGTCGTGACAGGATTTGTGACGGTCGTCACATGCACATGATTTGTATTTTCTGCTTTTCTGTTGTTTTCTCTTCTGTTTCTTCTTCTTTTCCTTCCTTTTCTATACTTTGCTCATTTAAACATGGGAATTGAAATACCTGCAAAAATAACTCGAACACTTGCGGAATAATCGGAATATAAATGAAAGTGGTACGATTTTTGAGTGTAAATCAAGGGAAATATACGATGTATTTTCGCGTTATCAGCAACGGAAAGTGAATTTCTAAGTTCAAGAGTGAACTTATGAAATAATTCGAGATGACCGACCTTGGCCTTGTGACATACTTCCTTTGCATTGAGTTTCACAAGTCCAAAAGGGGATTACTCATGCACGAAAGAAGGTATGTGTTTGATATATTAAAGAAGTTTGAAATGGAGCATTGTAATGTTGCCATTACTCCAGCTGAATCAAGGTTGCAATTGTCGAGGAATGAGAATGAGCAAGATGTTGATCCAACTCAATATAGGAGATTAATTGGATCCTTGCGTTATTTGTGCAATACATAATCGGGTTTGGCATTTAGTGTCAATATTGTGAGTATATACATGGGGAGACCAAAGGTATCTCACTTGGCAGCAGTCAAGAGGATCCTAAGATATGTCAAAGGTTATGTTGGCTGCAGAGTTCTCTTTTCTGCAACAGATACAGGAAGAAAATGCAATTTGTTTGATTTTACGGATTTCAATTAGAGCAAAGATAAAGATGATCGAAAGTCTACAACTAGATAAATCTTTATGTTCGATAGAACACCAATCTAATGGTGTTCAGAGAAAGAACGTGTAGTTGCACTCTCGTCTTATGAGCCCGAGGATATTGTCGCTTCGTTATATGTGTGTCAAGACACATGGCTAATGAATCTATTAGAGGAGATGGGTATCAATGAGAGTGATGTTATTACACTCCTGGTTGATAATATTTTCGCGATTAATCTTGATAAGAACCCAATTTCATACAGGAAGAGCAAGCATATTAAGATGAGGTTTCACTACTTAAGAGAGCTTGTTAGTGAAGGAAAGTTAAGATTGGGATATTGTAGAAGTAAAGACCAATGGTTGATTTGTTGACTAAGGGATTCACAAATGGCGTGTTCAAAAGGTTGAAGATGAACATGAGTATGGAAGACTTGGAGCACTTGAATTAAGGTGGTGTGTTAAAAGTATTTTTGGTAATTCAAGTGTTGTAACTAGTTAACACGGGGGTGTAATTGGTTATAGCAAGGCCAAAGTAACTTTTGAGCTGAAGAAACAGGAAAATTTTCGTGGGTGTAACCGGTTAACGTCTGCACGTAACCGGTTACCACTTAAAGTTATTTAATTTTTGTAGAAGCTGTAACCGGTTACAGTCATGATTTTTTTAGTTTTTTGTTATTTGGCTTATGTTATTTGAGTCTCAATCACTTTTTAATACTTGTATAAGTACCCTTGAGGCATCCTCATCAATAGTTAATGAAAATAAAATATTCTCACCCTCATCTCTCTCTCTCTCTCTCTCTCTCTCTCTCTCTCTCTCTCTCTCTCTCTCTCTCTCTCTCTCTCTCTCTCTCTCTCTCTCTCTCTCTCTCTCTCTCATACACACACGCACACATACACACACACACACACACACATTTTTTCCTCTCTCCCTCTCCATACTCTAATTTTCCCTATCATTCACCAATCTTGTGGTTCTAAATTCCAACATTAGCCTTCATTTGTCATTCATTAAAATATTATATGTTATCATTTGGAACCTGTTAAAATTCCCCTGAATATTTATTTTTCTTCCTTCAAATCATCTTAGCATCTTGATTATTCACAATTTCTTTATATAACTCACATAAAACCTTAATTGTTTTCTACTTTTCACATTCCCATGAAATTACACATCTAAAATATATATTTGATCATCACTCAACTATTCAAGTTGTTAGCATCTCAAGTTCTCTATTCATTAACATATGTCGCTACCACAACTTGCTCATCCCCAACAAAATTTTAAATTCTTAGAAATTATTGTCAAACTCATTTTTTCCTACTTTCCTTATGCATTCTTAGTTAATGTGTCAAGTTATTATGAGTTTTTTCCACCCATTATATTTCATATCATATTCAATTCTTTTCGATCAATCAAGACGATGAAACATCCAAAATCATCTTGCAGTGTCTAGGTTTTCTTATTCATTGTCGTTTTTTAAGTTGTGTTTAAGTATGTAATTCATTGTCAAATGTTAGTTTATGTTCATGTTGCATCAAAGAAGATCAAAAATATCATCTAATAAAAAGTTTTGATGAAGATGTCTGAGTAATGTTACATGTAATATATAAATAATACATAAAGATAACAATAATTTCTAGATAGGTCCCAACGGGCTATGTGTGCAGCACGAGATAATAAAGTATAAATCTTGCCATCTGGGTTTACCAAATCTATGAGGTTATCATAAGAACTACAATCATATGGAGGAACTGCTGGTCATCGGCATCAACTGTAGGAGACGGCGACGACACGTCATCAACAGGTACCCCAACATCGGAAGGCCCAACATCAATTGTATGCTCAATATGTGGGAAGATGCGAAAGTGTGGTACAGTGAGGTACCATTCTAAGTAACCATCCTCACACTGCGAGACATGTTGAACCGTAGTTGCGTGATCTCTAATAGAACAACCAGAGCTGATGATATTACTCTGAAACCACTTGTCAATGCCCGCATATGATATATGTAGAACTGGTCGTGGGATGCTCTGAACATAACCATATTATCGCATACGCCTCTCAGACAATCTAGCGACCATGGTCTCCCACCATATATAACCTAAATATAAAGAAGAGTCATCAAAATCACGGTGGACTTTATGATCAGTGTTTGGTGTCCAGATGAGACCACCTACAGTCAGCGCATCTAGCCTTCTCCTGTACTCAGCAACACCACTGGGATGTAACTGCATGACCCTCCATCTCGTCGCCTGTGGGGCCCCACTAGGGAATGATGCACCCTCTTGTCATAAATGATGGGGAAATGCTCGTATATCCAGCACTAATATTAGAACACAGGCATAATAAATAATAATTAAGAAGTATTATTTGTAACAATTTGTCGGACCTCGAAAAATGAGAAAACGACTTAGCGAAGCGCAAATCGCACGCTCGCATGATTGACTAAATAGAGTCGCCACCGAACTTTATTTATTCCTAAAAAGGAAAGTGGAAATATCGATAAAACCTTAGAAAGAACGACAATGATTATGGTCGTCGCAACCAAATCAGGGTTCGGGAGTCGATTACGCAAGGGGAAGGTATTAGCATCCCTCACGTCTGTTGTACTCAACAAGAACCATTAGGTTAGTTGTGCGCGTTAGTGTTAGTTTGAAATATTAGGCTTCTCAAGATATTAGGTGGGAAAGAAAGAATATAAGAGAGAATAATGTTTTTGGATTTTTAACAAAGGGGACTAAATATAAGTTTTTTATTAATGAGCATGACAGGATTTCACAATCCTGTTCCTACGTATCTCAATAGAGAACTCAAGGCTTACGTAGTTCTGGGTAGAAATGTTTGTTTGTTGGTCGATTTTAGCAAAAGCTATCTTGTACTAATCGACGAGAAACATTTTACCCAAAACAGATGAGGAGTGGACGTATACAACACATCGAATGGATTTACAAATCAACATTCGGAAAAACGTCACTTATCTCAGCTCAATAATTATGGATGAAGCATTATTTTGCATCATCTTAAGACAAGATGTCTTTCATTTATGAAAAGGTTTTGAAGATTTCACGACGGTGAAAAAAGAGTTTGATTGGTTGAATATATTTTTGGGCTCGAAAGACGAGTATTTATGACTTGCAAGCTCTTACAACTTGGGTCTAATACTCGGGATTACGACTGGACCTTTCACCCAGGTAATCTTTTTCTTTCAATTTTATTAAGAAAAGAAGTTTGAATATTTACAAGTGTTTTGAAGGAGAAGACAAACGCTTATGGCTTGCAAGCTCTTACAACTTGGGTCTAGCGTTCGAGACTACGACTGGATATTCCATCCAGGGTAATCTTTTTCTTCAGATTTTATTGAGAAAAAAAGATTTGAATATTGGAGGGTTTTGAAGAGAAGACGAATACTTATGGCTTGCAAGCTCTTACAACTTGGGCATAATATTCAGGATTACGACTGGATATTCCATCCAGGGTAATCTTTTTCTTCCAATTTAGTTGAGAAAATGGTTTGAAATGTTTGAGGGTAATTGAAGAGAAGACGAATACATAGGGCTTACAAGCTCTTACAACTTGGGCCTAATATTCGGGATTACGACTAGATATTTCATCCAGGTAATCTTTTTATTCAGATTTTAATGAGAAAAGAATTTGAATATTTGGATAACATGAAGGTTTGAGATTCAAATGATCGAAGTACGGAGATTGGAAAACAAATGGAGTTGAATAAATCCCCTCACAAAAACTTGATATACAAGAGAAATCTCAACCACCAAGCCAAGAGTGCTTAGTTGGAAACTAAGTTCGTCCCAAAAAACAAGTATTGAACTTCAACAGAATTTAAAAAAAAAGGAAACGGGCCTTTAAAAACGGGATAAGCCCAGGGCAGACCGGGTCGGATCCGACCCGGTTTACTTAATACTAATCAGGGAACACGTGAAAAGAACCTGAGGTCAAACGTGGCCGCTCAAACATGGCACATGCAAACAACGAAAAAAAAACTCTTCCTCTTCATCTTGAAATCAGATCTCCTCCTAGATTCTCACTGACTTCTCACCTTACTCCAGCCAAACAACACTCATGCCATAGCCTAATGAACATGCGACGGTGGTCGCTCAAGAAACTCTACCGACCGCCTTGTCCAACCGTGAATCCAACGGTTCAAAGTCCTCGCAACGGCAGACACTTAAAACTCCAACCGGCTGCGAATCTGGCGGTTCAAGACCCTCCCGATCGCGGACGCTTCTCCCAAGAGTGACTCCGGTCATGCTCAATAGAAAAAAAATTAATGAAAATTAAATAAATATCATTAAAATGAAATTAAAAAATAGAATGATTTATGAATATGAATGCATATGAATGAAGGTCATATTTTTTATGTGAATTGGTAAATAGAAAAAAATCTAATGAAAATTAAATAAATATCATTAAAATGAAATTAAAAAATGGAATGATGTATGAATATGAATGCTTATGAATGAAGGTCATATTTTTTTTATGTGAATTGGTAAATAGAAAAAATTTAATCAAATTTAAATAAATACCATTAAAATAAAATTAAAAAATGGAATGATTTATAAATATGAATGCATATGAATGAAGGTCATGTTTTTTATGTGAATTGGTAAATAGAAAAAATTCTAATCAAAATTAAATAAATATCATTAAAATGAAATTAAAAAATGGAATGATTTATGAATATGAATGCATATGAATGAAGGGAATTTTTTACAAAAATAACCCATTTTTCAAGGAAATTCCCAAAATACCCCTGGTTTCAAAAAAAATCCCAAACTACCCCACTTTTAGGAGGAGTCGCCAATTGAATTGACGACTCCTCTTAAAAATTGAATGGAGGCGCCAATTGGATTGGCTAGGGCATGTGCCCTAGCCAATCCAATTGGCGCCCCTGTGTATAACTTGAGAGGAGGCGCCAATTGGATTGACGCCTCAGTGTAAAATGCAGTTTTTTTGTTATAAATAGATGTGTTGTATGAGTCATTGTTCCACATCTCATTTAATCATTTGGAAATCATGTTTGGTGTTCGTCGTTGATACAAAAAGGCGATTTATGCGAGAGACAAACCTCAGATGCTGATGCTCTTCTAGAACATCACTACGTTCGAGCAACTGAAGAGGGAGTTGGTTTGTTGGTTAGATGGAAAAATACCAGAAGGGGGAAAAATTAGAAGTATTGAGAGACTCGACAATATCTTTGGTTGGGTGCGAATGAAGACTGATAAGGATGTTAGAGAAATGATGTTCGGTCGAGATGACATCAATTTGATTGTTGTAATCAGTTATAAATATTTCTGTTTTCAGATAACTTATTTTGTACTGATGTTTATTGTGAACCTCGTTGCAACAAAAACTTAATGATATATAATGATTGAAGGTTACAGAAATACAATGTTACAAAAAGCTTAAGACCCAGATGATGCTCCTCGATTGGGACAGTTGTTCTTGTTGTATCCTGGTTGACGACAGGTACTACATAATCTTATCATTTTATCTGTGGAATCCATTTCTATCCTGATACGTGTGTTGTTTGGCTTTCCTTTTTTCTTTCTATGTATCTCGTCGTTGTGCCAAACTATATCACCTTCATATAAAGGCCAGTATTCCCCCATTGGTAGTACCGAGAAGCTTTGATTATATACATTCATGACGGTGACGGCCTTGTACACATTAGATAAATGGATGTAAGCGTCTTGACGAGTACAAGCGCATGCTGCAATGACATGGGAGCAAGGAATGCGGAAGGCCTGGAATTTTCTACAGTCGCACCAACTTCGGTTTAGTCTAACAGCATAAGCTAAATTTGGTCTCCCCTCGTTGCGGTCCATTGTTTCCTGGACGCTGAAATTTTGCCTATGACGGTCAAAGACTGTTACAGCGTGTGTGCTAGCTTTGATGCTCTCCTCTTTCATGACTTTCATGCAACACTCACTAAATACTTGCCCGGACATTAACATCGCACTCCATCTTTCATATCTGGTTGTGAACGTAGAAGCCAACCTATAATAGGTCGATCTTACCAAGGCGGTTATTGGCAGATTTTTAATTCCTTTGAATACCCCGTTCATGCATTCCACAAGGTTTGTTGTCATGTGGCCCCATCGACAACCTCTGTCAAATGCCCTTGTCCACTGCTCTACTGGTATGTTATTTAGCCATCTCCATGTGTCTTTATTAGACAGTCTAATTTCATCACGATAATATTGAAATGACGGCTGAGTTAGAGCATACCCAACATTCACCGCCTTCTTGCGAAGATTCTTATCTTTTATTGCACGTATGAAGTTTTATGCAATATGTCTAATGCAATAGACATGGGTAGAAGGAGGATCATGCCATCCGTTGTCATGGTTGTTGTAGGCACTCTCAATGGGAGCATGTCTATCAGAAATCAAACAGAGATTGGCTTGTGGAGCCACATGCGTTCAGAGATGTCGAAGAAAGAAACCCCATCCACCAGTCGTTTCACCTTCAACCAGAGCAAAGGCAATGAGAAAGACATTGTTGTTATTGTCTTGTGCAACCGCCATAAGCAAAGTACCCTTGTATTTGTCGTATAACCAAGTGCCATCAATTTGAATAATAGGTTTGCAGAATGTGAAACCTTTGATGCATGAGTCAAACGCCCAAAAGAGACGGGGAAACATTCTATTACCTATAACACAGGTTCCGTCTGGCATCATTGCTGGCAATGTCTCCATAATTGCCATAGTTCCTAGGACATATGTTTTTAGGGCCCATAAAAACCGTGGCAATTCTTTGTATGAATCCTCCCAGTTGCCGGATACCTGTTCAACAACCTTTATCCTCGTAATCCAGGATTTCTTGTAAGATGGAGTATAATTATATGTTGTTCTGATATAGGATATAATTATAATCACCTCCACTGATGGGTCTTTATTAACCAATGGTAAAATGTCTTGACATATCAATGCAACACTTAGTTTACAGTGATCTTATTCAACGTTAGTTGCAATGCAGCTGTGAGGTGTGTCTATTGAAGCGATCTCCCAAGAGTCGTTTTTCTTTTTGTAAGAGGCAACCAACTGAAACTTACAAAGGATGTTACGACATTCGATAACATACCTTCTTGAATCAGTGCGTTTCACTGTAAAATCAGCAGAGTTTTTCATGTGGAACTTTTTGATAGCTCGCACGCATTTGTCTTTAGTACGAAACATGTCTCACACCTTTAATTCACCTTCTGATCGTGGATACGGGTTATAGAAAACATTGTTGGATGTATCATCGTCGTGCAGATCCAAATTTGTCATATGTTGAGGCGGATGACATGACTAGGAGGTATTGGTGGTGGTTGATCATCATCTTCAATGTCGTTGTTCAGCATGTGATAAACCTGTATCTCAGTCACCTCTTCTTCTTCATCAACGACGTCCACTTCTGCTTCTGCTTCTGGGTTGATGTCATTTGACCATTGTGGATCAAATTCACCAGATTCATCCTGACTGGTTATTTGAGACTGATGAGACGGTATACATGGTTGAAGAGTAATGTACAACTCAATATAGTTGCAGCCTGAATGTTGATGACTAACAAACATGTATTCAACATCTTCATCGTCTCGTACCTTAAGCGGGAAAAACTTGCATTGACTATTCTCAAAAAATATTGGATTTTGATACGTGATCTTTGACACAATACCCGATCCTATACAGGATTGTATTCTTTTTTTCAAATGCAAGAATGTTGCATTTCTCTTGATCGTAAGTCTAATGGTATCAGTGTTTCGAAAATAAAAACCATATAACTCAGACTCGTATGTTTCACCGTTATAGTGAACGTTGACACTGTATTTTGGTGAAGATGACATTGTGCAGATGAAAACTATTTTCTTGCTGCAGATGAATGTGAGTGATGTGTCTTGGATGTTGATAGTAAGACACTTAAATAGGGAAATGATGTGTCTCACATGCTAGCTAGTTCGAAGTGATGTGTCGCACATGCAAGCTAGTCCAAAATGATGTGTCAACCATGCAAGCTACTAAGAAGTGACATGTTCAGCATGCAAGAGAGAGGACATCCACGTGTCAGACATGTAGACACACACTCCAATTGAATTGGCGCCCCCATTCATTCCTTGCACATGGGCGCCAATCCATTTGGCGACACCTTATCAAAGCATGCATGCAGACCTCGAAACCAAGCAATCAGACCTAGGTCTTGCATGCATGTCCCTATGGAGGCATCAATTTGAATGATGACACGATGTACAAATTGTACATGGGCGCCAATTCAATTTGAGACACCATGCAAGCACAACTTTTCATGCTCCCATTCATTTGCCTATAAATACATCCACACCATTAACACTTCTTCCACACCATCACTCTCACTACTTCTTCTACAATACTTCTTCTACAATTTCATCTGCAACAACTTCTTGTAGTTTCATCTGCACCAACCGCTTTCTTCCCCGACAAAATGTCTATCCTCACAATGGGCGAAACGCATAGAGGAACGGTTGCAAACATAGCAACTTATGTAAGTTTTTTTTTTGTTATTTGTTTTAATAGAGATCCCTTTTATTTTAACATACCAACTTAGTCAAGTTTTTTGTTCTTTCTTTTATAGGATGTTTCAAGGTTCCCGACTCGGGTCCACGAAGATGTCCATATGGACCCGATGATTCAACCTTATGTTGAACTCGCCGGTTTTGGTCACATAAGCAAGATTTTGTCTTGGTCCGTAGATAACAAATTCATTCTTGCTTTATGCAAAAGATGGTGTCCATAGACACACACATTTTGGTTCCCAACCGGTGAGTGTACCGTGACGTTAGAAGACGTCTATATGCTTTTGGGACTGCCCATTGAAGGTAAGGTTGTTAATGGTAAAACCAACTATGTAAAATTCAATTTGCATGGACCTCTTGGAGACTGATTTGTTAGATGATAACTCAAGAGGTCAAGGTATACTACTTTCACGCCTTAAGTCATACTATAATAGTTTATACTTAGATGCTCGAATAATAAAAACTAGGTGTTACATTATGTTGTTAATTGGTTCGTTTTTATTTCCCGAAGGTAGTGGTTCTAGCATGCATATTATGTATTTACCTTTACTTAGACATGTAGATAGAATAGGAAGTTACAGTTGGGGATCTGCTTGTCTAGCCTATCTCTATAGCTCCCTGTGCAAAAACTCACACAAAGACACATCTACATTTTCTGGATGCGTTGTTTTGCTACAAGCATGGGGTTGGTCAAGACTACCGTCCCTAGCACCCGTCAACAACAACCCTTTCACATTCTCTTATGCACAAAAGTAAGTTGTTTAAATTGCTATATCTTTACTTACTTCTTTAAAGATTACTATCTCTAACTAATATTCTTACCTTTTTGGTGTAGATGGTCTGCATGTGGTATGAGTTATAACAGATGTCCTAGACATTGTATTACTCAGTATCGCAATCTGTTGGATCACCTTCGACCAACAGACGTAAGGATAATAACTTAATTTATTTCGTTATAATTTGTTAACTTCTTCTACCTAGATTATAATCCTATCTTCTTTCACATTTCAGTTCATTTAGCGTCCATACCTTAATTTGGATCATGACCATGAGTTCAACACTGAAGACGCGGCCGTATGGACTGCATGCACACCGATAATACGGTTCACAACTGTGGAGATGCACAACAGTGATCGTGTGAAGTTGCAGTTCGGTATGCCCCAAGACATCCCAGATCCCCCAGCAAGCCTAGGAGAATGGCATCTGCGCAAAGTTAACGACCAATGGAACTTCAATCCATGGCAAAACTTTACAAGATCGGAGTGTCGCAAATGGAAGCACCTCCATGACCATGCCTTAACTGACGCAATCATGCCATATGAAGAAAAACCAAGTCGTACTTATATGACTTGGTACAAATCGGTTGGTTTTCAATTCATCGCCGAGGATATGTACCTCTACGACCCACGTCAGATGACTTACACACCTGACACCTCAATATCAAACCCCCAACAACAGTGTCAGACCGGATACACACAACCCCCCGTCCGTCAAACGTTCTGTTCAACCAACACACAAACATACAACCATATATGCCATACACCCAACCCCAATACCAAGAGCATACCCCATACCACCACCAACAAATTGACCATCAACCTGAGACCCAACATCTCTTCGCACCCACCCCATCACCCTACCAAAGCCTCCTTAGCCAGAACACCCAGCGATCATTCAACACCAACCGCCCCTCCTCCTACCATAGCCAAGAAGCCCAAACCTCACAAAACCAAAACGTCCAACAACCCTATCTCTACCAAACACCCCAACAACCTTTCCAACCTTTCCTCGATGCATCATTCACACCCATTTCTCCCTTCAACTGTCTCGGTCGCCCACCAATGAGTCAACCACAACCCAACCACTCTGGCATTGGTCATGAAATCAGCTACAGCGGTACACCCTCGATGCATAATGAAGACTATGTCGACTTGTCTGACTACCTCAACAGACCATCTCCTATAGTTGGTAGTGACGCTCCTGGCTCCTCAGATGCTCAAACACCAGTGGTGAATCATCAACGTGGGTTAGGGCCACGGGTTAGGGTAGCTAGGGGATGTGGGACCGGAGGTCGGTTAGGTGATCCCGGTCATCACCATTAGGTTTTTTTTTGTGAACGGAAAATTTTATTAATATCAATTGGTCCTATTTCAAATTTATGTATCACGTAGACCATTCATAAAAAAAAATTGCATTTTACACTGAGGTGCCAATCCAATTGGCGCCTCCTCTCAAGTAATACACATGGGCGCCAATTGGTCAGGGCATGTGCCCTAGCCAATCCAATTGGCGCTTCCATTTAATCTTTAAGAGGAGTCGCCAATTCAATTGGCGACTCCTCCTAAAAGTGGGGTAGTTTGGGATTTTTTTTGAAACCTGAGGTATTTTGGGAATTTCAATGAAAAAGTGGGTTATTTTTGTAAAAAATTCGAATGAAGGTCATGTATTTTATGTGAATTGGTAAATAGAAAAAATTCTAATCAAAGTTAAATAAATGTTAGTGAAATAAAATTTTAAAAAAATGGAATAATTTATGTCAATGAGTGGATGCAACTTGATAAATACAAATGCTTTAAATGTAAATGAATGTCTTTAGGCGGGGAAAAATTTAGGGTATGACACAATTAAATAAGAAATCAACAAGAAATAATAATTTCAAGTATACTTGTAATAGACTCAAATAACTAGTAAGATGTATGGTCTCAAATATTGTCGTCACTCCAAGTGTTGTATACTGGATGGTCAACGCAGTGCACCCCCAAGGCCAACTAATAATGTCGAGGTTACTGAACAACCACACGTACCAGGCGTCGATATAAACACCTCACTTGTCCGCAAAAAGATTACATGTTACTAGATGTAGCATGTACACCCTATCGACACCCTCATAACTATATGTCGTAACAAACTCCTCGTACCTATCCCCAAACCAAGACATACGAAGGTGATCTCCCTCGTTAAAGCCAAACTCCTCCATAACAACCTCCTCAAAAACTCCCAAATCTCGTGCAGCAATCAAGCATGCAAGCGACAGGCTAATAACAGGAATTGTCAAGAATTTGTCTATGATGGGGAGATAGAACATAGAGAATACATTATCCAGAGTGATAGTCATCTCTCCAAATGGAAGATGAAATGAAGATGTATCATTGTGTCATCGTTCAACAAAAGCAGTAAGAAGTGGAGCGTCAAGCATGGTAAGTGAGCAGTCGGCAAAATCAAAGAGCTCAAAATCACGTACAATACGGCTGACCTGCTCAGGCATCGGAGTCTTCGGGAAGTTCTTCAACTTTGATCCTTGCGATGTCACTAGACGGTCATGTAACAAACAAATTTTAAAAAAATAGTAATTAGCTTTCATGGAACAACAATAAATAAATTACAATTAAATATAAAATATATATACTTCTCTCTCTGCCATAGTCAGTATGCCATATGGTCAGCATACTCGATAAGCACCGACTGGTCACTAGATCCTCCCGGGAATCCTCCATTAGTGTGCACAAATGGCTCGATCGAAAGAGTCGTAACCTCTGTGTCAGCAGTAGCAGGTGGAACCAGATCAACAATGTCAACATCTAGCTGGACCACCTCATCTGCCACCTCATCAGCAACCTCAACAGCAATATGTGTTGCATCTGTCTCGATTGTTGATTCATGAACATCCTGAGAATGAACAACCTCAGCATCATCTATGGACTGCTTAACTAATCTAAACGATCGACGTCGGGTGCTACGGGATCCGCGAAACTGCACATGCTCATCCAACCGTTTCTGGTGTGAATCGGTTGGAACCACTCGTCCAGCCCGTATCTGGGAAGACTCGGCTTCAGCAACTCTAGCCTGGTTTGTCGCTCTATCTACAATAGTGTCGTCTTTGCCCTTGTATTTCACTGCAAAAAAACGAAAAAAATAAAAAAGATTAACAACTATTGAAAATTTAACTAAATTTAAAAATTTTCTAAGTTTTTTGAATATTATGAAATTTTCGATGAAAAACAATATTTTTATAACTATCAAAAATTCTGAGGAATTTGCCAGTCACTTTGTACCGCAAATTGTAAAATTTATGGGGTAAATGTTTTCATTATTATCGAAAATTTTGAAATTTATGATACAAAATCACGCAAATTTCATAATTTACGGTAAAAAAAATATGTAGTTTTTCAAATTTTTGGTAGGCCAATTGAATTTCCGATATTGTTTCAAAGTCGCGCGTGAGAAATTAATTTTAAAAAATGAGTGAAAAAACTGTTACAAAAATGTATTGTCTATCATACAAAACTGGAAATGCCAGATTCAAGAAAGGGAAAATTTTACCTTGTACCCCTACAATTAATCCCATACCCCTACAAAAATTTAAAAATTCCCATTTTACCCTTAATTGGTTTTAACCAATTTACCATTTCATTTTTACCATTCTGTTGAAAATTGCAAAAATTACACTTTCACACCCCTCGCACCGGAACTCCTGCAAAAAGACTTCCGGTATGTATTTTTCCAAACCGGAAGACTTTAGGAAAGACTTCCGGAACACACAAAAAAACAAACGGGAACACTTAAGGAAAGAGTTCCGGTTCATATAAAAAAAAATTCAAAAAAATTTGCATACCGGAACTCTTCTCCAAAGAGTTCCGGTATGCATTCTGTGTGTTCCGGAAGTCTTTCCTAAAGTCTTCCGGTACGTTTTTTTTTTTTAATTTTTTTTTTTTTTTTTTTTACAGAAATGGAAAATCTTCCCAAAATATGTGTAGATACTACTGATGCGTTTATGACGACGGAAAGATTTGGTACACGAGAAGAGGTTATCAGATGGATTAAAAAGGTTGGAATCGACAATAAAGTAACTGTTATTATCAGTCGTTCAGATACTGAAACGGGGAAGAGAGGGAGAAGTAACAAAATAATATTTGGTTGTGATAAAGGTGGGAAACACAAGATTAGTGATAGTGGTACCCAAAGTGCTTCCAAGAAATGTGGATGTCCATTTAAAATCAGGTCGACTCCGGCGAAAGATGGATCTGGTTGGAAGATTGATGTAAAATGTGGGTTACATAATCATGGTTTACCTGATAGATTAGAAGGTCATTCGTTTATTGGTAGGTTGACCACAGATGAGAAGCAACATGTCGCTGATTTGGCAAAGAGACATGTAGCACCTAGAAACATTTTGCTTTCCTTGCAAGACAAGTTTCCTGAGAATGTCACTCGGATTACACAAGTATACAAGCATAAGAGTGTGATAGAAAAAGAGATAAGAGGTCCAAGGAGTGAGATACAACATTTGTTTAAGCTTATTGAGGATGCAGGATATGTGTATTGGAGTAGAAAACAAGATGACTCGGAAGTGGTGAAAGAGATATTTTGGGCACATCCTGATTCAGTTAAGTTGTTGAATATATTTCCGATTGTGTTAGTTATGGATAACACCTACAAGACAAACAAATATAGACAACCTTTGTTTGAAATTGTTGGCATGACATCGACTGAGTTGACTTTTGCTGTTGGATTTGCGTATATGGAGTCTGAGCAAACAGAGAATTTTTGCTGGGTACTGGAGAAATTAAAAGAGTTGTTTGTGAAGAAAGACATGTGTCCACAAGTGATTTTGACAGATAGAGATCTTGCTTTGATGAAAGCAATTGAAGTTGTGTTTCCCAACTCGATTAATTTGCTATGTAGATTTCACATTAACAAAAACGTTGGTGCCAAATGCAAACAACATGTGGTGAATGACCTGCAAAAGACGATAGACACATTATGGATGGAAGTTGTCTGGGCTAGTGATGAGGTTGAGTATGGTCAGCGGTTGCATCAACTTGAGCAAGCATGTGTTGATTATAGTGGATTTATTAATTATGTGAAAGACACATGGTTGACTCCACATAGGCATAGATTTGTTGGAGCATGGATTAATCGAGTCCTACATTTGGGTAACACAACGACTAATCGGTACGTCTTATAATTTTGTATGTGTTATTTTTGTATCTGATATTATTTTTATGTTTTTTTTATGTGTTATTTTGAATATCTGATATTTTTAATATTTGATATTTTCAATATCTAATGGTATTTTTTATATCTGATATTTTTAGGATTGAATCTGCTCATTGGAAGTTAAAGCAGATGTTAGGAAACAGTATAGGTGACATGGTCAAATGTTGGGAAGCCATGAATAACAACTTGAGGTTACAACTGGGAAACATTAGAGCTTCATTTCAAAAGAGTTTTTACGAAGTTGAGCACGCGCACGTAAGTCCCTTTTATGGTTATTTGCGTGGTTCCGTATCTCGAGCTGCTTTGAGACGTATTGCTGAAGAGTTATTGAGAGTTGATTATGTTGGAACTAACAGGCAAATATGTGGTTGTACTCTTAGAACATCTTATGGGTTACCTTGTGCTTGTGAGTTAGGAAGATACAGAGTAGGTGGTATACCGATACCCATTGATGCTGTTCATGTTCATTGGAGGAAACTAACTATGGAAGTTGAGTTAGAGATAGGTGAAGATGATGGATCAGAGGTGGATATGACGGCTGCAATGGATGAGTTGTGGAGACGATTTAGGTCATTAGATGTTATTGGGAAAAGGGCATTAAGGAGTAGGGTATGTGAACTAGCATACCCAACAATGACAACATTGTGTCCACCACCTGAGAAAATAAAAACCAAAGGAGGAGTGAAGAAGAAAGGGAAAAAACCAGCAGATTATGATGTTTATAGGGACCCTTCGTATCATGAGTATGTTGATAAGGCATCTCAATCTTCACAAAGGCAATCTCAACCATCACAGACTTCGAAGAAGATCAAATTATCAAAGAAGCAACCACAATTCATTGTTCAATTTCCTAATCATATTAGGTCATACATTGAAGATGTAGTTAATGTTGAATCAGATGGTAATTGTGGATTTAGAGTCATTACATCATTGCATGGATATGGTGAGGATGGTTGGTCAATGGTTCGCAGAGAGTTGGGGTTGGAATTAATAGACAAGGATAGGTCAACTTTGTATGACAAGTTATTTTCTAATCGGTTGTCAGCTGTGAGAGAATCTTTAATGATAGAATCGTTTGGTTCACAGCCACCTGAAAAATGGATGAGTCTACCAGATATGGGTTACTTGATAGCGAATCGTTATAATGTTGTACTTGTCTGTTTAGACAATCCGTGCATCACTTTCTTTCCGATGACAAGTTCACATTCACCAAATGTCTCTATTTATTGCATTGGTTTTGTTAACCAGAATCATTGGGTTCAGGTACGTATTTATATGTCTAAATATTTTAATTATTTCAGTTAATATTTTATGTTATATGACTTAATCTTTTAATTATTTTACTTTATCAGGTTAACATGAAAGAGGGGTTTCCATTGCCACCGGTCACATTAGATTGGAAGAAATTTCGTTCTCATATAGCAACTACTTGGATGCTAGGATTTGCAGGACGTATGCAACATTGGCAATTACTTACACCTGTATTAGCATGATTATGTAATCAAAACATAAATATGTAATCAAAACATGAAATCTATATTATTATGTCTATTATATTCAAAGCTTAATACATATAATCAATGTGAACGAGAAATATGCAAAGCTTCAAATAAATCAGAAAACTGTGGATCTTTCTCTTCAGCATTAACCTGTCTCAGATAGCGACGAATCAATGTAGATACACGAGCCCAATCAGGATCAGATGGCCCGGCGTCATATACAGGAACGGGTACCTCTCTAGGAGCGTCACGATGGGGAGGGACCAACCGTGGATGGGAAACACGATAATACCACTCCAGATAACCGTCTACTACCTCAGATGGAGTGGTGGCCACGGAAGATGAACCGATCACATCGACAACACTCGGATGGTAACTGATCCAATCAACATCAATATCCGTCGCCATCATACAATCCAGAGGTGGGGATGGAACATACTGCCTATACCCGAACTGACGTAAACATCTATCAGGCAAGTATGGAACAACTGTTTCACCCCACTTCAAACAGCCCCTGTAAAGACATATCTCATCAAATACACGCCATGCTCTATGATCCTCAAATGGTCGCCAGATGACGTCGGTAGGTGTCAGCTCGTCCAAAATAGGTCGTAAATCATCGACCTTCAGGACTCCCTGTCTATACGACCATCTCATCGCTCGGGGAAGACCACAGTTTCCAGCAGGATTCCAATTCTCCCCTCTTTTTCCAACAGTTGGAAAATACTCGTGAATCCAACACTGTTACAAAATAAAAACATAATAAATAAAACAAATTAAGTTACAATATTTTATAAAATGAATCCAACACTTAATTAACAAAATTAAATTATATACCTGTAGGAGAGTAGGATATCCACCTAGCTGTTTGCAACTGTACATGGACGCATCTCCAAGATATCGGTAGAGGGTAACTAGTGCAGTTGCTCCCCAACTATATCCTGAACATCCATCCAAGTCCCTAAACAGGAGGAGGTATCGTGCCTCTACAAGTGTAAAGGTCTTATCAGCAAATATGGTGGAACCCACCAACATCAATAGATATGCTCTAGTCGCATATGCCCAGCTGGAAGCAGCCCTATGATGTACGAATATATCATATAACCACTCCAACTTGTAATACGACCCCCTGCAGCTCCGAACATGTGACTGTGCCTGACCCTGTGACACTCCTAGGTAGTCAACAGCAAGTTCAACAGCTAGCTCTTCAGTCACATCCTGAGGACTCCAAAAGATACCCCTAATGGGCAAGTGAAGTAGACATGCGACATCATCTAAAGTAATGCTCATTTCACCAAACGGCATGTGAAATGAAGATGTCTCTAGATGCCATCTTTCCACAAATGCAGAGACAAGATTTGTGTCTATCTTGTTCATACTCGTTCTCTGCAGTGAAGCTAAACCGGATCTAGATACCCAACTCTCCATCTGTGGTGGAAGAGCCAATGGAACCCTAGAAGTCAACTTCAGTCCATGTCCGGCAACCTTCAACTCTTTCTTTGGTCCTCTTTCCTAAAAACAATTAAAACACATATTAGAAAACAAATTATAAAATATTCAACTATTATTCATTTTCAAATATAGCCCGTTTACTTACCTCACCGAACCATATATGTCGAGCAACATGATGCTCGTACTTCACCAAAAGAGACGTATCGTACGGCCCTCCTGGATATCCAGTCGGCTCAGCTGCAGCTGCAGATGAAGATGCACCCCGGTCTAACGTGCGGACTGGAATCCGGCCATCTGCACCTCTTCTTCGAACCACTGCAAAAATAATGTTAAAAAAAATAATTAAAATTAAAAAAAAAAAAAAAAAAAAATACGTACCGGAACACTTCCAAGAAGAGTTCCGGTTAGCAAAAAAAACAAAAAGTCTTCCGGAACACTTTCTTAAAGAGTTCCGGTATACATCAACCAAACCGGAAGTCTTGAAGAAAGTGTTCCGGTATACAAGTATACAAACCGGAAGACTCTCTAAAAGACTTCCGGTTCAGTGTCCATTAAAGACAACAAACTGGAACTCTTTAGAGAAGTGTTCCGGTGTACAAATATCCAAACCGGAAGACTTACTCTTAAGTGTTCCGGTATACAGTGCAAAAACGCCAAAAATTTGTCTTCTCCGGAAATCTTCAACGAAAATGGTAAAAAAAATTTGAAAGGGAAAATATATCCTATTTATATAAGGGTATTTTGGTCAAAAAAAATTTTAATGTAGGGGTATGGGTACAATTGTAGGGGTATAGGGTAAAATTTTCCAAGAAAGGTTGGCAAGTTAAATCCTTGTGGTATGTCTGTTGGACTTTACAAATCCAGCCCAATTGAATTATATTATATTATATAATATAATAAAAGATCGGTTGAATGCGGTTTATTTTGGATTCAATTAAAATAAATCAGACTGAACCGTCATTATCCAATAATAACCGGATAACGACCCGTGTAACCCATTAACCCGGTTTTGAACCGACTGATTGCTTACGGATAGTATGGACCGGACGGATAAGCTCGGGTGGTTACTTTCTATCCACCCCTAGATGCAAACTCAAAGTTGGGGACGCTGTAGTTATAGTTTTCACCGTTGGTAATTGTTGATGATTCATCCGAATTTTTAAAGGCTAAAATAATTCAAAAAAATCTAAAACATAAACTTAGTCAATGCTTCTTAATTTCTCCATTACGATTGGATTATGTCAGCTTTTTAATTTATGTTAACATACTACTAATTTTCTGTAAAAACAATTGAGGTCTAATTTGCTCAAACATATTTAAGTTTTATTCCATGCATATTCTTTTCATCTTGTCTCCAATTTTTCTATTACGTATACACCACTATTTATGACAAACTTTACAAATTCCTAAATTTGTGAACAAATGGGCGTACATTATCGGTACCCGTGCGTCCGCGCGTGTTTTCTCCTCGTTACATATTAAAGCTTGAACATAATCAACTAAGATAAGCATTGCAATTAACCGTGCTTGATTATAATGGACAGGGACTAGGTTTTATTAATGCAGAAAAATTGGAAAAGGGATGAAGTTATAGAAAAGGCAGCATATATGACTAATACACAAGTTGATAAGCAGCAAGCAGAAATGTAATGAACTTCCATCTAAAAGACAAGACATCAATCTAGCATTTTTTAAAGAAAAAATTTAGCGACTAATCTCAGGATTATCGTTATTAACCAACACTAACATGTACAAAGACTGCTGTGCATATTCTGTAAACGCCATCATCAAGTAGTAAGGTTTCCCTGTCTTGCCTTGAGCACAAGTTCTTCAGTGGTGGTGCCAATGATCTCATTAGCCCTTTTGAGTCCAACACATTGATATCTACCAATAGAATCCTGAATTCCAACATGAATCACCGGTCAACAAATAAATCAAAATCTTCACAAAAAATAATAGTTTTGTGTTTATTTGGTTTTCGACAAAACATTTTTATTTTTGTCAAGATGTATGTGATTAGAGCCATATTAATCAACATTTCACACATCTAGTCTTGAGCCTGAGGAGGGTGATGAGAGTCTCACATCTACTAGATATAAGATTCTGACTAGTGTGTATAAGGTTTGAATAATCTTCACTTTGCAAGTCAGTTTTATAGGGTTACATTACATAGATCCTAAACTCCAAGAGTTGTGATTTTCTATTTTCTTTAATGATTACCAAAGTGTGGTCTTAGAAAAGGGGACCAGCCAGTTTTTGAAATGGTTTTAAAATCAGTTCAGAACCAGTTTGGCTTGTAAATTTAAAACCTAAGCTCCAAACTTAATGTTAGACCAAAACTGCTTTCTTTTTTGGTTTAGTTTTCTCTACTCAACTTGATAAGGATCAAAATTCAACTAATAATCCTTCAACTGCCCCCGGAATCAAAATTACCAAGTTTAGCAAAAAGACATTTGACAAAAGTTTAGACCACAAAGGTTCAATGATACTACTATAAAGGAAACAAGCCTTGTGATCTTCCTATTTTATCTTAAAGAAACTAGAAAGGAAATGGAAATAATAAAAACAAAGTTGAAGGAAGAAATGCTATTAATATTAATCAATTCTTAGATAAGAATGGGAGAATTTTAGGGAATCTCACCCGACTGACGATACCCAATTTCTCTAATTTACCAACTGCATCATCCACATCAAAATCACATTCCTCCCCAAACTCTTCTTTGATTAGTTCTTCACACCAGTGATCGAGATCCTGGTTCACATTACCATATAGCTAATATAAGAACTTACGTAACTTGTTTTCTTAAGTTAAAAAATAGAATTGCTAAATAAAAAAAGTGCTGGAAAGAGAAGGGGGGAAACAAACAAGAATGTTAGAATTTTGTGTTCATGTACAAACCTGTCTTGTAGCTTTGCCCTGTTCCATTAGAATAAAGAATGAAAGTATCACTTCTTTGACCTGGAAGAATTCAGATTAATAGCCGTTAGATTAGATGTTTGGCTGGTGCATTGTTGCATGCAGAAAAAAACCTAAACTCTAAGAGCATTATAATAGCTAGCACTGTCTTATTAATCTAAGATATATATCAAAAAAATTCAGTTATTTTGATAACAAAGGGACAAGTGCATGAAGCTAATACTTACTTCTTGTTGAATGACATCATCACATAAATGAAGAAGTGTACCCTTTCCGCTGTCTAGTTGTTTGTCATACATCGACTGTGTAATCAAATTTTGGTATTGAGCCAAGTTTTGTTGGAATCTATAAAGGGAGAAAAAAAAAGTGGCCAAAACAGTTAAATATACCTCGAAAGCTTTATCGAAATAAATCAATGGCTAGAAATATATATTTAGATTAATACCTATTAAAAATAGATCTAGTTTTAAAGTTATAAGTAGATAGTTTTCAGAATAATCATTACATACTTTTCAACAAACGGGAGCACTTAACATACTTACGTAAAATATGTCTTGACAATATAACCAATTACTGTTGAAAGAACAGCAAATATGACCCACCAATCAGCCGAAGGCATTTCGAGTGAACTAAATACAGCAACCTGCGAAGAACATTAGCTGCATTAGTTCAGGATGATGAAAACAAATAGAAATGTTCAATTTAGGTAGAAAAACTGACCAGTCCAACAACTGCTGATACAAGAAACTTCACCCAATCCATTGGAGTTAATCCAGGGTTTTTCTTTTCTGGCTGTTAAGTAAGAATTTGGAAAGTCATTGACAGTGTTTGTTGATGGAAAAGTTATCAAGTGATAATAAGAATTGGAACTTATTTAAATGTTCAACAAATAAATAACTCACAAGAACTAATTCCATATCAGCCATTGGAATGTTTTTAAAATGCTTCACAAATATTCCTCGTTCTGTTTTAGATTTGGTACTGGCTCTCCTGAAAAATAATTTTTTTATTAGATTTCAAATTTTTCAATAGAAGTTTGAGATAAAAAAAGACCTACCTGTATACAACAATTATCCTATCAAATGTCGGTTCTTGAATCAAGGTCTTGCCGAGTAAATTATGGGAGCTGAAAAATGCAGCAAACAATCTCGTGAATTTTTTTTATTGTAATGTGAATAAATCTGGGTTTTAATTGATGAAGATGATGAATGTAAATGATGAACATGTTCAACTTTTCTTTATTAAAATTTAATTAAAAAATGAAATTGCCACATAAGCTCATTTTAGCAGAGTTGGATAGAAAATGGTAACGGTGCAAAAGTTGTATTACTATTTAAAGAACTAATTTGAAACAAAAAAACGTAAAGGACTGATCTGTTACAAACGTAAAACTTGGATTGGAGGACGCATTTTGATTTTTGCCTATAATTTAAAATTAGACTTTCACACACTGACACACCTCAGTTGCATGTTTTCAAGACGTATCCGTTCCACATAAAAGTCATCCCCAGTTCCTTCACGGATCATTTCATTGCCTTTTGAATCCTTCTTGTTAGGCTTCGACTTTCTTGAAAAAATCTTTTCCAACCTGTAAGAACCACGGCTTTAAAAAGGTTTCTAGAAATAGAAAGGAAAAAAAAGGCTCAAGAAACTGTTTATAATGTGGTACATTCACAAGTATAGATTACATGATATGCTCTTGCATGTTATGAAATTGATGATATTGACTTTGATTAATGCAAACAAAAACAACAACTAATCCTTATCCCACTAAGTGGGGTCGGCTACATGGATCAACTTCCGCCATGATGTTCTTCCAGGACCATACTTTTATCCAAATTGTTAACTTTGATTAATGCAAACATGAAATTATTTGACATTGACCTTTTAAAGGCTTTAATGAGACAAACTGATATAATGATCAACATATTGACTTCTCATAATAGATTATACGTTAGCATCGACTATAACATTAATTTTCCAGTCTAGGAGTTTGCTTACCTAGTAACTCTTAACAGATAAGCCCAAAATCGTCCAATGAGCATGTCCACTTTCTCCATGACAAAGTAATCGGTTGTCCGATCAATTCCTATACCACGCCGAAAGATAACATACTAAACCAATAGGATGTATTAGGTTCCCATTTCACAATAAAGACTTAAGTTTGTGGAACAAAACAATTTCTTGTCTATTCAAGGAATTACATATTTTCTGGTCCAATACTAAGCTTCAGTGGATGTAATGTAACTACATCAAAAGACTGCTGGATTCATAGCCATACCTTATCAGAGAAATCTGGAAGGTTATCATGATGATGCTTTTCAAAATATTTCTTCAGAAGTGTCTTGTCAAGCTTCATTAGTCAAATAAAACAGAAACTGGCAATTGTAAGAAACAAAATCAAGCATCCCAAGTAAAAATGGTATTAAAGGGACATATATATTATGCACAAACCTTAGATTCATCAACAGAAATGGGAAGATTGAGAAGATATTGGCCGGAATGTGCAACCTCAATCTCATCCTCAGTCACTATCTTAAAGTTGCTCTTTTCCATTACCTGCAAGATATATGTAATTATACGTTATTTTTATCCTTCTCAATTATTTTATGTTAAACTTATTGGGATCAATTATTTTATGTAATTATACATTATTTTAATCATTTTTATTTAAATTTGCCTCAATTTGCTTCTTCTGTTTTGTGACAATCTAAGCATTGTTTCCCACTCACATAAACCTTGTGCTACATGCAAATCCAAGTATATAGATCTAGACACAATATTCCTCCGAGAAAAGGCAATCGGCTATAATGCTGACCGTACAATGTAACTAACTGAGTCCAAGCATGTGTTTGGAGAACAATGAATTCATGACAACAATTCATGTTGAGTATGACAAGCTACAACTACCAGCTTCACATTTTCACGGTGAAAAAGGTCTATGCATTCTCCCTATAAATACTCATTCCCTTGTAATCATCATTAACATAGTTTTCAATTACAGAATCAGAATTCAGAATCCTCTATTCTTCCTTCGTTTCTCTTTCTATTCAGTTCTTTCCAGTTTCTGTTAAAACAGATCGAGGTGGTGAATTTCGTTAACTAATCTTACTTTTAAGTTCTCACTACCTGTACCTGTGGTATCCATCACAGAGTTACATGTCCACACACACACACACCCAAAAATGGCAGGGTGTATAGTATAAGTGTAGGCTTTGCTTGGGAGTTTGGAGGGGAGGGGAGGAGATGGGAGGCTTTAGGGAAAGGGATTTGTAAAAAAATAGAGAAATTGTGCTTTTGTATAGAATGATAAATGAATGTTTATGATTATTATATTTTTAATTGTGCTTTTGTATAGAATGATAAATGAATGTTTATGATTATTATATTTTTAATTTTCAGAATATTATAACAACATAAAATATATTTGAAGATTTTATGTATGCCCTCCAAAACCCTCCTCCAATACAAACCCTTTAAAATCCTCCCAACCAAAATCCTTCCCTTTTTTCAAAGGTAGTAAACAAAGTTACATAAGCCATTAGGTGTTGCTGCTCTATATACTAAAGGCTGATTATGAATATAGTTATTACTGAAATATTCAAAACCATCTTTAACAAAGACTCTTGTCTTCTCTAAACTTCACATCCCATTCCATGAGTTTCCAACAGATTAATCCTTTATACTAACACCATAATTTTCAACAAGTTCCCAAAACTGTATTACATTAAATTAGTAATTCACAACGCATCAACTAGAGATAATACCTGAAATAGGTACGTCAAGAAATTCTGTTCAAGTACATCAATTTCTTCAGAAGTTAGCTTCTGTTGTTCCAATTTCTGTGCCCCATGCACAGGATCAAGGAGGGAGTAAAGTTGCTGAATGCATAAAGGAATCAGTTTCTCAATAACCCCAATTTATACATAGGCTAAAAATCAAATAAAAAAAAATTAATTAATCACAGAATAATACCATCAAGTCCTCAAATTGTAAAAGGTACCAAGCTCGAATTGTATACTCCACCCTCTTGGAGAGCTTCAAAAACTCAGCTCGGTCGGAACTATGTTCTGCATATCAAACCACAATAGAATAACAAGAATAAATTCAGGCAATGCCGAACCCTAGAAAATAATTATCAATTAATCACAATTCAAAAGCAATATACCAATAAGATTTGCCAATGTCATGATGAGCCTAGGTTTAAGAACTGGAATAACAGATTCACGCTCTAATCGAATAACTTCATTCTTGTTCGGATCCAATTGTTGCGATTCTTGAGCCATTTCTTCTAGTAGTTTCAGTAACAGTATTCAGAAAACGAAACCCATGAAATGAAAAAGAGTGATGAAAGGGTTAAAACGCGTGCGTTTTGGAATGTAACTTTGGTTTCTTCGCGATTATGGCGAAGCGATTATTGTTGATCATAACGGTAAGTTTCAGAGGAGATGAATGAATTTGGATTTATTCGAAGTGTTTAATTTGTAATTAGAGTTTAATTAATCATAGGGTTATATTTGTTTGATAATCTTTAACTTTAAATTTATTATCTAAACTACGAACTCTCTTTCATTTATTTCCTAAAGCATTTTTGTAAAATCTATCAATTTAATCCTGTTATATAGAAGATAGAGACAAATATACTATGAAGGTAGCACTATATATTTTGTATATTTAAAATGAAGAGTGAGGATACTTAAAAGACTAAATTAATTATTTATTAAATTTATAATATTTTATTTTTATAGAATATAATATTGTATACTATCAATTAATTATATCCGTTTGATTTTTATTTAACAGTTAGAAATGGTAATAGACCGGTAGTACAAAACTATGATGAAAACAAGGTGCCGACATTTAAAAGTTAGGGGCTACAAACAAACAAAAAGAAGTGTTTAATCCTTTTTAGCTAGATTATGTCCCCAAATGATTTTTTTTATAATGAATAAGTTTTATTTGAAAAGGAAATATAGGTTATAGGTTTCATGTTTTCTTAATTTAATTTACGGTTTTGGTTTTTTAACTAAAAAATATTATAAAATAATTTTTTATAAATTATTTTGTTATTTGAAATGGTCCCTACCGTTATCCTTAAAAAATATTAATTTTTGTCTTGTTGGAATGTAAAATTTGATTTTTTTTTTATTATTGTTTATTTAAATTCTGAAATTTTAACCAAAGAAAAAAGCAAAGAAAAGAAATTCTAGCTAGCAGTCACCACCTCTTTCTCTCTTCTCTCTCCCTTTTCTCTCTTCTCTCTTCCACCACCACAATCATTCATCTCTCTCTCTTTATTTTCCTTTTAAACACAAGACACAAGACCTAACTCTCTCTTCAGTTACACTGCGTGTGACCAAGAAAAGAAGATCGCCACTTTCGTGGTCAGATCTAGACCAACACGAACCACCTTTAAAAAACCACCACTTTGTATAAACTTTATGTCATCTCCTCTATAAAATCCATAAGAAATTCAAGATCTAAGAAAATGGTTGAAAAACACCGCGTTGAAAATTGCACCATTGTGCCGGAAAAACTGTAGTGAGGTCGCCATTATTTGTAAGGTTACTAGTACTTCAACATAAAAGATAATTAATAATTTTACTAGATCTCTTTCTTACGTTCCATTGTTATTGCACACGAAAAGATGTAGGTACTTTATGATTTCATTTTTAATCATTCCTTACTTTTTCTATTGATTAATTCATTAATTGCCTAATGTGAGATGTTGTTATAAATTTTGTAAGATAAATTATCTTGATGTTCTACTTGATTACAATGATGTTGTCAAGACAGGAATCGAATACGTAGCTTATGTTGCAATTGAGATTTTGGTGGTTGGTGCACCTTTAAGGCATTGATTTATCAGGTGAGTGATGACAATCATGTTGTGATGTCAATAATCGAATATGTTTCATTATTTCTTCTTTTCTTCAACAGACCGCCTTTTTTGTTCAAATTTAAGTCATCAACTACGTCAAGTAGCATATTTTTCTGTTATTTACAATGATTCAAGCTCGATTGAAAATGAACGAACTGCTCTATTAGGTAGTGGTTCGATGAATATCAAAGAATTTCATGAAGGTGTTAGATGTTATGATATAATCCAAGTTGTGTAACCCAAGCCCATACCCAATTAGTTACTTGGCTTGAAAGTTAGTTACTTTTCTATATATATATATATATATATATATATATATATATATATATATATATATATATATATATATATATTATATATATATATATATATATAATATATATATATATATATATATATATATATATATATATATTTTTAATTCAATAATAACAATCTTTATTTTTCATTCTCTCTTCACGCATTAACAAAATGGTATCTAGAGCTTCTGGTTCGTGTTCTTGATCGTGTTTTCAAGAACTTCACGTTTGTGGTTGTGTTTCTAAGGATCGTGAATCGTAGCTGCTACAAAGATGAATGTCACCAATGGCATTCTGAATTATCTTTTAATTCTTGACGGCAAAAATTAGAATCGATGAAGTCTTTGTTCGATTTTCATGAAACCCTAGAAGTGGTCAACAATGGCATCCCTGAGCTTGCTAACAATTCATCCGATGCTCAGAGAGTCATTCACAAGGACAGAAGATCTACAGATTCTTAACTTTGAGAAAGAAATTATGAATAGTTCAAATCAACTATGATTAATTTGTGTTCGATAACTTGAATTATAATATTGTGATACAATCCAAGTTGTGTAACCCAAGCCCAAACCCAAATTAGTATTTGGCTTAGCAGTTAGTTGCTTGTATATATATGCATTTGTAATTCAATAATAATCACATTCAATCATAACAATCATTATTCTTCATTCTCTCTCTTTTCTCTCCTCATTAAAAATGTCTCACGCATTAATACTAGATACAACAACGTCCATATTTTTACATATGACGAATTGAGGGTTTCGACTAAGCGATATGGAATGACTTGTAAGTTTCACATATTTTAGTTTTGAATTGAATATAATTAAAGTTATGTACTAAACAAGTGGGTAAGTTGGTACTTTGTATTTAAAAGACTGGATTGTCAAG